>NW_012098765.1:194700-202010 GCF_000951045.1 Mandrillus leucophaeus
CACCTCCTAGCATCACTTTTAATCTTCTGGAACCCGCCCACCACTGCTCAAGTCAGAATTGAAGCACAGCCAACCAAAGTTTCCGAGGGGAAGGATGTTCTTCTACTTGTCCACAATTTGCCCCAGAATCTTACTGGCTACATCTGGTACAAAGGGCAAAAAACGGACCTCCACCTTTATGTTACATCATATGTAAAAGACACTGAAACAGTTATAGCTGGGCCTGCATACAGTGGACGAGAAACAATATATTCCAATGCATCCCTGCTGATCCAGAATGTCACCCAGAAGGACACAGGATCCTACACCATAGAAATCACAAAGCGAGGTGATAGGACTGAAGGAGAAACTGGACATTTCACCTTATATCGTGAGTGATTCCACATGATCCCTGGGTGTTGGGGGGGGGGTCACTTCTACTTTGCACACACAGGATGGTCAGGCCTGGACTGTGCCTTTGTCCCTCTCTGCATTATGTCCCATGTTTGGGTTTTGGCATTTAGTGCAGGACACACACAGAGGAGACAAACTACAACAGATCAGAATTCCTTTCCTGCCTCCAGACCCTGTAGACACTTGCTGCACAGGAAGGACAGTCTGATGGCGGGGGGGGTTCAGCAGGAGGAGATCAGTCTCAGCCAAGCACCTCATGCCCTCTTCATAAACCTTACCCTGAGAAACACCCTGGAGAACTGAGCAGGGCTTTGCCTAAGGGGCAAAGATACTCTCAAAGAAGCTCAGCTCTAGAAGCTTCAACCCCAGACCCCTGTCCCTTAATCCTTACTCCAGAAAAAGCTGAGGAGCCTGTGCCAGGGCTCAGTTGTGGCAGGGCTTACTGGGACCAAGGATTTACCAGCTGTCTGAGGACTGTGTCTCCTGGAGCTGCTCACTGCCAGGGCTCAGCTCTCAGAGCCTCATCTAGGCAAGGACAGAGCTTTCTTCACCTGAGACTCAGAGTGAAGAGGACAGAAAGACAAGCTTTGTAGGCCATCAGCCAACTGCCTTGTGAGGCTTAGGACACTCCATAGAAACTCTAATGTCCCCAGAAGCAGAAACAGAAGAGAGAAAATGTACCTGGCAGCAGCTTGTCCACAGGAATCTGACCTAAAGGTGCTCTCTCATGGAAGTGAATAACAATAAATGCTGTTTGTGTGGACACCTCCACTGTGCCAAGTATTAGGTCACGTGACTGAATAATTCACAATTTATTCACAGATAGCATGAAAAGCCACAGTCCATTTGCCATTTAGCTTATTTGACTGAGAGAAAACTGAGGCACAGGAAGGCACAGTCACTGAACCAGAGTCACACAAACACAAAAGGCAGATCAGGGTCACATGAGGTCTGTCTGCAGCCACAGGCCCATCCTCTCCTCCACCAGAAGTGAGGGCTTATTGTGTTCCAAGGACCCCATAGTCAATTATTGTCTCAAATCGTCTCTTCTTAGGCATCCAAACCTCAGAGGAGTGAGAGCAAATGGTCAGCTGATTAGTCTGTACTCCAGAATTAAATCGCCTGCCTCAACTGTCAGAGTCAGTGCAAAAAATGTCCAGGCCTCCCCCTCAGATCTTAACCCCTATCACTGAACCTGAAATCCTGTGTTTCACAAAGTGTCCATGTCACTGGCATGACAGGATAAAGGAGAGAATCTTTTTTTCTTTCCCCACTCACACCCCGCACCAGCACAGGCCCAGTGAGAGACACACACTCAGGAGCTCTCGCATAACAAATGAAGGAATTGAATGAAGAAATGAATGGTCCATAGCTGCTTTACAGAGTGGACCTCAGATGCAGCATCCTAGGAGGTCTAGTCACACCTGTTTCTTGTCCTTCAGAGGCTGACACTCATGTTTCATCCCCCCACTACCTCTTGCCCCTAAAGACACCCCATCTCATGTAACTCTGAAGCTCTTTGGGCATGGGAGGGTTTTCAGGGCTCCCTGGTCCTGGACTGTGGAACTGGGGTCACCTGGTCCCTGGGGCCTCTGAAGTCACTGTAGCCCCCATTGTTCACTGCCAGGCTGTCTCTGCCTCTCTCTGCTTCTCTGTGTTCCTCATCTTCCTCCCACTTCATTCTAACTGGCAAGCCCTGTCCTGCACAGCTTCTTCCTCCACTCCTAGGCCTTCCCCAAACATTCCCTCTAACTAGGCTGACTGTTCTATTATTACTCAAATCAGCCTCCCTAGTGGATCAGGGGTTAGAGATTTTCAAGGATAGTTTCAGGGGCACAGGACTAAAAAATGGGTACTGCTGATTGTTTGGGGGATGGAATCATGGGGGTGGAGGGAAAAGATCTGTTTGTGCTTGAATTCACCTCTAGGTGGGGACCACGGGACTGGCTGAACCATTAGTCATGGGTATGAATGAGGTCAGCCGGTTGCCAGAATGCAAAGAATGAGAAAAATCTCAAAAGACCAATCTCAGGTTCTACAATAGTGATGTTATCTATAGGAGCAATTAGTTACAAGTTTTGTAAACTCTGACCAAATGACATTTGAGAAGTAAGGGATTATAGAAACTGTGCCTACATTTTAGCAGAATTCAGTTTCCTCCTGTAATCTTACTCTCATGGTCTTTCACCAGTTTTACAAAGGCAATCCCTGGGCAAAAGAAGGGTATTAGTGTTATGGAGGAACTATTATCATTCTTGCTTCAAAGTTAAACCATAAACTACATTCCACCCATGATTAGCCTGGCCTATGTCCAGGAATGAGTGAGAACAGCCAGCCTGAGACTCCAGATGGAGTCAGCCATGCTAGTTTGCTATCACTGTTGTAATCTTTGCACTGACTCACCAGGATGTCAGAGGCTGGACAGGTCTGCAGTCTCCAAAGCCCATGGACTGATTTCACCCATTTCACTCGCGACTCCATCCTCAACCTACTGTGGAGCTCACATTCTCCAGTCACTTCCTAGAGACTTCTGGTTTCCTGTCAGGCATATAACAAACTTGAAATTTGTCACTCGGTTCTAACAGTAAGTAAAAAGCTGAACAAACTCAAAAGTCAACAACTCATTAAAATCCCTCAGAGATGGCCAGTCACAGTGGCTCACGCCTGTAATCCCTGCACTTTGGAAGGCTGAGGTGGGGGGATCACGAGGTCAGGAGATTGAGACCATCCTGGCTAACATGGTGAAACCCCGTCTCTACTAAAAATACAAACAAATTAGCCAGGCGTGGTGACGGGCACCTGTAGTCCCAGCTACTCAGGAGACTGAGGAAGGAGAATGGCGTGAACCCAGGAGGCAGAGCTTGCTTGAGCCACGATCGTGCCACTGCACTCCAGCCTGGGCAACAGAACAAGACTCCGTCTCAGATAAAAAAAAAGAAAAAAAGGGGCTGTTAGAGAAATGTAGAATGCTTTAGATGATTACCGGTGGATTGCACACAGCTGAGGAAAAAATCTTTTAGCTTCAGGATGTGTCAATAGAAACTTCCAAAAATGAAACAGGAAAGTTCAAAAAGAGTGTGGGAAAAAAAAGTTGAACAACAAATTCAACTTCATATTTAACATTCTTTATTGACAATAGCAATTTTTCAATTTTGTAGTTGCGGGACAACTACCAAGGCTGTAACATACACATAATGGGAATACTGGTAGTTTCGGGGACCTGTTGAAGTTGGCCAGGTGTGTGCTATCTGATGATTTTACTGCCTGTGCCACATACGATTGTTTCCTCATGATGATGCCATTTTCACAAGTTGGGATTCTGCGTGTGGGCGACACATGAGCCGTTGGCATCTCACTTAGACTCTTCCTAATTCACACAAACTTAACCTCCAGTTGTATTTCCTGAGTTAAGAGAAAATGAAGAAAGCATTTCACATACCTGTTTTGGGCTCCTCCCCATTTTTCCTAACTCTGCACAGAAATTAGAAACAGGGAGCTCTTTTTATATTTACTAACATAACACACATCCCTTCTTTTAATTCGGCATCATTCCTCCCTTTATGTAATAGACACACTGGCCAGTTCTGTCCTTTCAACGGGACTCTCTCTACTTAAGGACTTGCTAATTTCAAATCACCTTTGGCATCTTTTTTGAGCATAATGTGATCCTGCTGGAATTCACCCCACACCTAAACCTTAATTGGGTATCAAGAGAAATACTACTACCAGCAATTGATCTTAGATGTTTGGACCATCCGTAAAAATTTCCACTTATGACAACATTTTAATGTTTCCTCCAAACTTTTTAATGTTTTGTTACTAGAGTCAAAACATAACATGAGGTCTAAACTCCTGACATTTTATGGGAAAATTACAGTATCACAAATTGAGCATCCCAAATGCAGAAATCCAAAATCTGAAATGCTCCAAAATCCAACACTTCTGACCACTGATGTGGTGCGAAAAAGAAGTGCTCACTGGAGCATTTTGGATTTTAAATTTTTCAGATTTGGGATGCTAAACCATTACATCTACTGCAAATATTCCAAAATAAAAAGAAAGTTAGAAATCCAAAACACTTGGTTTTAAGCTTTCTGCATAAGGAACACTTTATCTGCATGAACTATAGGCATGAAGCTGTACAGGAGATCTCTAGAACCTCCTCATCCTGCATAACTGAAACCGCACACCCACAGAACAATGCCCTATTCCCCCGACCCCAGCTCCTGGAAACTACTATTCTACTCTCTTACTCACTCTGGAATCCACTGCTATTTGGTACATCGAGTAGTCAAACTCATATAATCAGAGAGTAGAATGTCTAATGAGAGAAAGTACCTGCAAGACTTCTTCCCAAATATTGGTCTAATAGTCACCAAACACAAATGGTCCATGAGGGCCAGACTTCCATCATCAGTTCATGTTCGCCCTCTCCATCAGTCAGTTCTGCATTTGCAAACATCCACATGTATTTCTAGAAAGATCCACATGGTCCTCACCTGCCCTCTACAGGGGGAAGGGAACATCATGGACCCAGAACAGGGAACATGGTCTTGGTCCAAAGTTATCAGCTCTTGCCTGTCCCCTTCACTCTTTGTAGGTCATTCCTTGGACTCTGCTCTATCTTTAGAGGTCACTGGCTAAAGTCAGTCACTATGAGACAGCTGGGAAAACTGCCCCACCTTGTGGCTCCACTACCTGATGACTGAACTGACCTCCAAGCTTGACTCTGGTCTCCCCAGTGTTATTTCTACTGAAGTACGCAGTCCCAGGCCAGGCTTCACAGTACTCAAAGGGCTTAAGGACAATGGGAAGTTCCATCATCTATATCTAGGATGTCCTTGGAAAGGGAAGCTGCAGAGAAAACATACCTTGGGGGGCAAAGTAAGACTGAAACTAAGACGATTCCAGCACCACATGCTCCAGGTGAGGACCACAGGGTGGCCAGGCAGGCAGTTGGAGAGGGAGGGACTCAGAGTCACCAGGGGCTGTGACTGCTGGTCCTGTGTCTTGCCATGACCCAATGCTGCTGCTCAATACACACTTGAGAAAGTCTGCGCTTCTCACACATAAAGCAGGTAGCCTCACAATCTCTGAGCCCTCAGATTGCCATGCATCTGTCTTGTAACACACACACACCTGCCATGGGCTTTTAAGGAGTGGGGTGCGCTGAGAGGTGGGAAATGCCATCTCCGATTTAAAAATGTCTTTGGAGGAATCAAAGGTGCCATACAGGGCAATCTTCTCTCTGTTATCTGCATAGTGGAGACTCCCAAGCCCTACATCTCCAGCAGCAACTTAAGCCCCAGGGAGGCCGTGGAGACTGTCATCTTATCCTGTGATCCTCACACTCGGGACGTAAGCTACCTGTGGTGGATAAACGGTCAGAGCCTCCCTATCAGTCACAAGTTGCACCTGTCCAAAAACAACAGGACCCTCATTATATTTGGTGTTACAAACGATACTGCAGGACCCTATGAATGTGAAATGAAGAACCCAGTGAGTTCCAGCCGCAGTGACCCAGTCACCCTGAATCTCCTCCGTGAGTATTTTCTGTTCCTCTGTGTGTCAGGCTGCCATCCCAAATACACATGGCCAGAGGCCAGGCCTCTCAGTCCCTCTCAGGTGCAAGTACAGAAACCTTTACCCCTGGACATCAAAGCTGGCCATGACTACTAAGAGTAGGCTTAGGCTTGATCAACAATGGGAGAGAAGAGGCTGCTCCTGTCATGGGAGAATCAGGGTCCACAGCTTATGATGGGAGAAACAGGGGAATGTCTCAGGCTCCAGATCAGTGAACACAGCAGGGATTTGGCTGGGACTTCAGTGTTGTGACTTAGCTCATAGGGTCACTGTGGCCCTTCCATAGACCAGGATTTACCCTTCCCTCTGACAACATCAGCTGTGCCTTTATTCTCTTTGCTCCAGATGGCCTGGATGCCCCCACCTTTTCTTATTCATACACCTATTACCATACAGGGGAAGTCCCCAATCTCTCCTGTTTCACAGACTCTCTGGCAGAGCATTCTTGGCTAATTGATGGGAAGTTCCAGCAATCAGCACAAGTGTTCTTTATCCCCCAAATCACTAAAACATATACAGGGGTCTATGTCTGTTTCATCCATAACTCAGTCACTGGTGGAACAAATCTCATAATCAAGAGAATCATAGTCCCTGGTAAGTGGATCCCTGGAGCACTGGCAATATGTTTTCCAGTGAAGTCTATCTGGCTATTCTGGCTGTCAGAAAAGAGCCATCTTCCCTCTGCAAAGGGAGAGGGAAAATCAAAAACCCAGGACAGGGAATATGTTTCTGCTCCAAAACCACCGGCTCTTCCTGTTGCTTTGCTCTTTCTAGATCATTCTTTAGACTACATACTAACAATGAACAATGTGAAAGGAAATTAAGAAAAGAATTTCAATTTATGTTAACATCAAAAGGAATAAAATATTTTGGAATAAGTTTAACCCAAAAGTCAAAGGGTTATACCCTGAAAACTCCAAAACATTACTGAAAGAAAGATGACATCAATATATGGAAATACATTTCATTTTCATGGATTGGAAGAATCAATACTGTTAGGAAGACAATACTACCCAAAGTGATCTGCACATTCAATGCAACCCCTACCAGAATCCCAGTAACATTTTTTGCAGAATTGCAAAAATCTGTCCTAAATCTCACCTGACAGACTCTTACTAATGACTGCCATGACAGAGACACTGAGAAAAAGATGCAACCATGAAAAGGTGGAAAGATTTGATGACGTAGAAAATAGCAATCAGCCTTTCTCACATCCCAAAGCCTTCAAAAATATACTAGTGCAGCATGGCCAGTATGGAATTGACCAAAAACTAATCACCAAGCTAGAAATGTGGTGTGAAAAAAAAAGGGCAAGAATATATTTGGCTTATCAC
>NW_012098765.1:202655-204825 GCF_000951045.1 Mandrillus leucophaeus
TCACTGGCTCAAGTAAGTCATCATGAAACACCTGTAGAAAACGGCCCCACCTTGTGCCTCCACTGCCTGATGACTGAACTGACCTCCAGGGTTGACTCTGGTCTCCCCTGTCTTATTTCTGCTGAAACATCCAGTCCCAGGCCAGGCTGCTCAGTATCTTCAGGGTTTCAGGACAATGGGAAGTCCCATTATTACCCATCTCTAGAATGTCCTTGGAAATGGAAGCTGCAGAGAAATCACATCTAGCGGGGCAAAGTAGGATGGAATTTGGAAGAGATCCGGCAGTCACACATTCCAGGTAAGGAACCCAAGGTGAGCCAGCCAGTCAGTTGATTAGAGAGGGACTGGGAGGGGTATGAGGGGCTGTGACTCCCACTGACGTGTCTGTCCATGACCCAACACTACTGCTCAATTCACACTTGAGAAAATCTGTGATTCCCTAAGACAGAACAGGTGGCCTCACAGTCTTTGAGCCCTTAGGTCATCATGCATCTGTCTCGTGACACACGCGCCAGCTGTTGACTTTCAAGGACTCAGGAGGGCTGAGAGGTGGGAGATGCCAACTCTGATTGAAGGATGTCTGTGGAGGAATCAAAGGTGCCACACAGGACAATCTTCTCTCTGTTATCCACACAGCGGAGCTGCCCAAGCCCTACATCACCAGCAACAACTTCAACCCCATGGAGAATAAGAATGTTGTAGTCTTAACCTGTGAACCTAAGACTCAGAACTATACCTATGTGTGGTGGGTAAATGATCAGAGCCTCCCGGTCAGTTCCAGGCTAAAGCAACCCGGTGAAAACAGGATCCTCATTCTAGCCAATGTCACAAGAAATGACACAGGACCCTATGAATGTGAAATACGGGACCGATTTGGTAGCATCTTCAGTGACCCAGTCACCCTGGATGTTCTCTGTGAGTACCTTTGGTTCCTCTGTGGCCAGGTCACGAGCTTAAATACAAACAACCAGAGGCCAGGCATCTCAGTCTCTCTCAGGTCCAAGTACAGACACTTTTATTTCTGGACACCTGAGCTGGCCATGACTCCCTGCCCTGGGAAAACCTGGGTAGGCATAGCCTTAACCAAGAATATAAGGGGAGGGGATGCTCCTGTCATGGGAGACTTGGGGTCTACAGCCTGTGATGGGTCTAAGGCTGAGAACCTTAGGCCTCATCTCAGTGAACAGAGAGGGGGTTTGGCTGGGACTTGAGGGTGTCTCTTGGCTCAGAGGGACACTGTATCCCTTTAAGAGACCAGGAGCATCCCCTTCCCTCGGATGACATCACCAGTGGCTTTATTCTCTTTACTCCAGATGGTCCAGACGTCCCCAGGATTTTCCCTTCGTGCACCTATTACCATTCAGGAGAAAACCTCACCTTGTACTGCTTCGCGGACTCTAACCCACCGGCAGAGTATACTTGGACGATTGATGGGAAGCTTCAGCAATCAGGACATAAGCTCTCTATCCTCCAAATTACTACAGAGCATAGCGGGCTCTATGGTTGCTCTGCTCGTAACTCAGTCACTGGCAGGGAAATTTCCACATTCAAGAAAATCAAAGTCTCTGGTAAGTGCATCCTGCATCATTGGCAATAGGGTTTTAGGTGGAGTCTATCTGGCTTTCAGAGAAGAGTCAGGAAAACATTTTAATTCCCAGCCTGTGTCCCATGGGCAGAAGCAAATCCTAAATTCTCCTCCTGAACCCTCCCAATTTGTCTCTACAGACTATCTTCTCCTTGTTTTACTGTTTTCTCATGGTTGACCTTGTGTCCAGCCTGAGAAAGGTTGGGAGGGGGCTTTGTCAGCCCTGAGCCCTACGTGGTGGAAGAGGCTTCACAGAGGGACAAGAAGGAGAGTCCTCAAGATCAAGTTGCTTCTCACTGTCACCGACACATCCCTTTCTGCCACATCTTTGTTTTCTTTTACCTACTCCCTGAGCTAAAAGGAACACCTGAGGCTTTGAAACAAGCTCACATTTTTCCTCCAAATAAGAGGAGGAAGGCCCTTGCATGAGGGAGGAGCAACTCAGACTGCTCCCTGCTTTGCTCCGGGCTCCTCTGGTGATGCCCTGCCTGACTCCACCTGGGTTGGGACCAGCATGATGGAGAAAGAGCCCTGGTGGCCTGTCCTGAATTCGGCTAAATCAAGCTGCCAGTTGAAGTGAAGCCT
>NW_012098765.1:209565-210603 GCF_000951045.1 Mandrillus leucophaeus
GGTGGAAAGATTTGATGACGTAGAAAATAGCAATCAGCCTTTCTCACATCCCAAAGCCTTCAAAAATATACTAGTGCAGCATGGCCAGTATGGAATTGACCAAAAACTAATCACCAAGCTAGAAATGTGGTGTGAAAAAAAAAGGGCAAGAATATATTTGGCTTATCACCTCCCATTTTTGCGTACTAATCTGATGCTGAAAAGAAATGCTCACTGGAACATTTTAGATTTTGAATATTTCAGATTTGGGATGCTCAACTAGTAAGTATATGACAAATATTTCAGAATCAAAAAAATCACTTTTTGTCCTAAGTCTTATGCATAAGAAATACTCAATCTGTGTGAACTGTAGGCATCAAACTGTACAGCAGATCTCTAGAACCTCCCCATCTTGCATAACTGAAACTGCATACACATGAACAACTTCTAATTCTCCCCACTCCCAGTTTCTGAAAACCAGCAGTCTCTTCTCAGATTCACTCTGGAATCCACTTCCATGAAGTCCCTAGAGTAGTCAAACTCATGGAATCAGAGAGTAGAGTGTCCAATGGAAGAAAATATTTGCAAAACTTCTCCCCAAATTTGTCTCATATCCATCAAACACACAGGGTCCATGAGGACCAGATTTCCAGCAATTCATTGCCACCCTTTCCACCAGTCAGTTCTGCATTTGCAAATATCCACATGTATTTCTGGAAAGATCCACATAGTCCTCACCTGTCCTCTGCAGAAGGAGGGGAAACTTAAGGAACCCAGAACAGGGAACATGGTTCTGCTCCAAAGCCACCAGCTCTTGCCTGTCCCCTTCACTCTTTCTAGATCATTCCTTGCACTCTGCTCTATCTTTGGAGGTCACTGGCTCAAGTAAGTCATCATGAAACACCTGTAGAAAACGGCCCCACCTTGTGCCTCCACTGCCTGATGACTGAACTGACCTCCAGGGTTGACTCTGGTCTCCCCTGTCTTATTTCTGCTGAAACATCCAGTCCCAGGCCAGGCTGCTCAGTATCTTCAGGGTTTCAGGACAATGGGAAGTCC
>NW_012098765.1:216228-220302 GCF_000951045.1 Mandrillus leucophaeus
TAACTCTCACTCCTTCTCCCCATAACCCTTAGAACCCAGCATTCTACTTTCTGTCTCTATGTAACTGGCTATTCTATCTTTTATAAATGGAATTATATATTTATTATCCTTTTGTGTCTGACTTATTTCAGTTAGCATAATATCTTGAAGGTTCATCCTTTTTGCACGATGTATTGGAATTTTATTCCTTTTTATGGTTGAATAATATTTCGATGTATAGACATACCTCATTTGCTTACCCACTTATCTTTCAATGGACTTTTCCGTTGTTTCCATTTTTTGACTATTGTGGATAATGCTTCTCTGAACATCAATGTGCAAATATTTGTTCAAATTTCCTTCAATTCTATACGGAGCATGTCCAGAAGTGGAATTGCTGGATCAAATGGTAATTTATTGTTTAATTTTTTGAGAAACAGCCACACCATCTTTTACAGTGGCTATAACATTTCCCATTCCCACCAGCAATGCACTAGAGCTCCAACTTTTCCACCTATTTGAAAACACTTGTTGCTTTGTGTTGCTGACATTGTTGTTTATCAAAGCCGTCCTAAAATGTGTGAGGTGGTGTCACATAGTGGTTTTGATTTGCATATCTCTAAGTATTCGTGACGCTGAGGAACTTTGCATGGACTTATTATATATTTGTATATCCTCCTTGGAGAAAACTATTTTAATCCTTTGTTCATTTTTTAATTGGGTTATTGAATGTTTGCTGTTTTTGACTTGTAGTTTTCATGTATTCTGGAAACTAATTTCTTATCACACTTATAATTTGCAAATATTTTTCTCATTTCATGGGTTGCGTTTTTGCTCTCTTGATGTTATTCGGTATATAAAAGGTTTTGATTTTTATGAAATCCAATTTATCCATTTTATTTGTTGCCTATGCTTTTGTTGTTACAACCAAGAAATCATTGTGAAATCCAATATCATGAAGATTTTCTCCTATGTTTTCTTCTAAGAGTTGTATAGTTTTTGCTCTTACATTTAGATCTTTGATCTATTGTGGGTTAATTTTTGTATATGGTGTTAGGTAAAGGTTCCACTCATTCTTGCCCTTGGATATCCAGCTTGCCCAATATCATTTCGTCAGAACACTGTCCTTTCCCCCATTGAATGATCTTGGCACACTCGATGAAAATCATTCGACCATATATGCAAGTATTTCTTTCTGGGCTCTCTGTTCTATTTCATTAATTTCTATGTCCTCCTCTATGCCAGTACCACACTGTATTCGTTACTGGGGCTTTGTAGTAAATGCTGAAATTCGGAAGCGTGAGTCCTCCAGCTTCATTCTTCCTCTTCAAAGTTGTTTGTCTATTTAGAGTCATGAGATTGAATATAAATTTTAGGACAGATTTTTCTTTTACTGCAAAAATGACACTGAGATTCTGATAGGTATTGTATTGAATCTGCAGCTCACTTTGGGTAGCATTGTCCTCCTGAAAATATTGAGTCTTCTAATTCATGAAAATAAAATGTCTTTCAATTTACTGATGTCATCTTTAATTTCTTTCAGTAATATTTTGTGGATTTCAGGTATAATCATTTCACCTCTTTGGTTACACTTATTCCTAAATATTTTATTCTTTTTGATATTAATAGAAATTAAATTTTTGTCTTAATTTCCCTTCAGATTGTTCATAGTTAGTGTATTGAAATATGACTTATGTTTGAATGTTGATTTTGTATTGTGCAACATTACTGAATTCATTTATTAATTCTAATAGGTTTGTTCCATCTTTAGGATTTTCTACATATAAGTTCAAGTTATCTGCAAACAGAAATAATTTAACTCCTTTCTTCCAAATTGAATATCTTTTTTTAAATACTTGCCTAATTTTTCTGACTAGACCTTTCAATACTACGTTGAATAGAAGTGTCAAAAGCAGCATCCTTGTCTTGTTCCTGCTCATACAGGGAAACCTTTCAGTCTTTCTCCGTTGCATATGATGTTAGCATTGGGTTTTTCACATATTGTCTTTATGTTGTGGTGGTTTCCTTCTATTCTTAGTTAGAATGTTTTTATTATGAAAAAATACTGAATTTCATCAAATGCTTTTATTGATTCAATCTCATTACTGATTATAGTTCTATTCATATTTTTGTGTTTTTCTAGGAATTTGTCTATTTCATCGAGGTTATCCAATTTATTGGCATACAATTACTTATAGTACTTTCATAATCATTATTTTATTAGAATTGGTAGTAATTGCTTCATTTTCTTTTTGTTTTTTTGTTTTTTGTTTTTTGTTTTTGTTTTGTTTTGTTTTTTGGAACAGAGGCTCTCACTCTGTAGGCCAGTTCAGGCTGAAATACAGTGGTGTGATTATGGCTCACTGCAGCCTCAACCTCCTGGCTCAAGCAATTCTCCTCCTTCTTAAGCCTCCCAAGATACTAGGACTACAGATGCATGCCACCATGCCCAGCTAATTTTTTTTTTTTTTTTTTTTTTTTTTTTTAGACAGGGTCTCCCCAGGTTACCTATGCTGGTCCAAACACCAGGCCTCAAGAAATCCTCCCATTGTCCCAAAGTGCTAGGATTAAAGCATGATGCACCATGGTCAGACTGCATTTTCATGTCTGATTTTAGTAATTTTAATCTTCTCTCTTTTTTTCTTAGTCAGTCTAGTTAATGGTCATCAGTTTTGTTGATTTCATTTTGAAGAATCAACTTTTGGTTTCATTAATTTCCTCTATTCTTTTTCCATTCTCCATTTGATTTTTGTCCACTCTAATCCTTATTGTTTCCTTCATTCACTGTGCTTGGGTTTAGTTTGTTTTTCTTTCATATCCTGAAGTATTAATGTAGGTTGTTGATCTGATATCTTTCTTCTTTTTTAATGTAAGAGTTTACAGTTATAAATTTCTTGCACAAGACTCTTAACTTCTCTGAATCTCTGATTCCTCACCTGAAAATTGCAATGAGAGAGCTTGCTTCATACCATTCTTTTAAAGGTTTAAGGCAGTCAGTGAAACAAGATGACACACACAGACAAACCAATGTCAGCTGCTATATTACTTCCATCATCATTAGCCTTGAGGTCAAATAGTCCTAGAATCAAATGTCAGATCCACCTATTACTAGCCATATGACACCAGGAAAGTTTTCACACTACTCTAAGCTTCTGTCTTTTCATTGGCAAAATGGAAATAATGTCTACCTAACAGGATTATTGTGTGAATTAAATGAGGTACAAGTAAAGTATTTAGCACACGGCCTGGCACACAGGACATGCCCCTCAACAGTACCTAACTGTTTCCATATATATATAGAAAAAGAGGTAACACATAAAACACTAGGACATGGTGACTGACTGCTTGTGGGAAAGAAAGGAAAAAAGCTAAGTGCAAAGAATCAAGCCTGGTATGTTAGTTTTTACCAACTGACATGAATTCAGGATGGGATTAGACATACAAGATAATTTATCAGGGAAGGCACTTGTGAGGGAATGTGGGGCAGGCAGGAAGGTAGTATGGGAGAACCCACAGACAGCTATGCAAAGCTGACTCCTCTTAAAAAGAAACAGAAAGAAATTTTAGGTTACAATGTAGTTCTAAGAGACTTTTTGCAAGGCTGATAGGGAGTCCTCCAACCAGCCACTCATTAGAGTTAAAGAGAGCCTCAGAGAACTAGGCTTGCTTTCACACTCTTGCTGGAAGCCTGTGGGAAGGAAGATTTCTGTACAAAGGAGGTGGTGAATTTGAAATGCACTGACCTGGGCCTTCTGTCAATCAGGTCCCTTTCATCCATATAGATATAAAACTCTTAGTTCCAATGAATGAGACCTGGCAGGGTCTCATTCATGGCTGCCACAACAGAGACACTGAGAAAAAGATGCAACCATGAAAAGGTGGAAAGGCAGAAAGTTCTAACGACATAGAAAGTAGCAATCAGCCTTTCTCACATCTGAAAGTTTTCTGAACTATCTGAGTGCAGTAGAGAATTGGCAGAGGACTGATCACCAACCTAGAAACATGGTGAGCGGGGGAAAAAAACTGCAAGAATATAATCATCTCCCATCAACTTTCCAACAGAAATGATGTATTCCTTTAAGAAACAATTATAGA
>NW_012098765.1:222548-223913 GCF_000951045.1 Mandrillus leucophaeus
ACTCTTGAATACAAGTTTCTGATAACTTCAAGATCATACCACTGGACTCTCTGAGAACTTTCAAAATTTTAATGAACAGGCTGATACCTTCATGAAATTCAAGACAAAGAAGAAAGAAAACCTCAATTTTATTGGACTGAATCATCAGAAGGATAATGTTTTCATAATTTTTTATTTGAAAATGTACTGATTCTTTGAATGTTTTACTCTCCAGATTTATGAAATTTCTCTTTGAAGCTATTTATAATTTACAGCAATTTGGTAAAGTATACTTTTGTAAACAAAAATTGAAACATTTGCTTTTGCTCCCTATCTGAGTGCCCCAGAATTGGGAACCTATGCATGAATATTCATATGCTTACGGTAATAAAGTTATTTGCACAAGTTCAGTAAGAATCTACCCTCTTTATAACAGGACACATATGAAAACATTGGTTATATTACCAAGGCTTTGACTGGGAAGTTCTATTTGAGAATACACATAGAATAAACCCATAGGGAATGCAGGCAAACTCTAAAGTTGGCCTTGGTTTGGCTTCCTAGCCTCAAGAGGTTTTTAAAAGTTTGATCTGAGATTCTAATAAAACTTCTACCGAGCAAACTTTAAAAAGAGCCTCTATGGTCCATTACTACTCTTGCTGCACTTAGGTAAATAATCTAGGCAAGTTTGGTGAGACTCAACCTATTTGCAAATAAATTCATCCTACTGGAATTATCTTTGGTAAAATAGACTCCTATATAGAGAAAAATTATGTTGAAAAGAAAAACTATAGTACACCTGTTACGATATTGAATCACTGTTCATTATCTTTGAGTATTTATAATCCACTGGTAGAATGGACTGGACCTTGAATTCTTTTAGTTCTTCCAATTCAATTTCCTCCAATGAAATCATTAAGAACAAGAGCAGCTCTACTCTTGAAGCCATATAAGTTGGAGGTGGACAACTCAATGTAAATTTCATGGGAAAATGCTCCTGTCAGAGGTGTGGACCATTCAGAGCTCACCAAATGTTCAACGCCATGACTTAGAGACACTTAAACTGCAAACCACGACAACAAGTTGATGACTTTACACTGTGGATAGCTTTCCTCAAGATGTCAGAACAAGACTCAATCATGATGAGACTCTTACCTCTCTTAATTTGTCCTTGCTTATGCCTGTCTCCTTTACTTCCTAGAATAATGCTGTACTTAGGATTTCATAAGAAGTAGTTTTTGAGAGTAAGTTAATAGTGTCAGATATATCACATCAACCACACTTTTTTTTTTAAAGATGCAGTTTCTCTCTTGTTTCCCATGCTGGAGTGCAATGGCACAATCTTGGCTCACCACAACCTCCGCCTCCTGGGTTCAAGTGATTCTC
>NW_012098765.1:226023-227596 GCF_000951045.1 Mandrillus leucophaeus
TGGCCTTTCTCTTGTCCTTTTTTGTGCAGGGCCGACTGCCTGCTCCCTGTACCCCACTGTCTTTCAGACATAGTTATCTCCAGCCTCTGCTCGTTTGTTTCTCAGATTCAAATAAGAAACACAGTATCACATTGTGAAACCCTCTTCCTTATTTTTCACATCTCTCAATAGTGTAATTCTCTCCATTCCCACAAAGCTCAACCACTTCTCAAAGTGTTGCTTGACTTCTTGTCTCCAGACTTTGAAACGTTCCTTGCAAATGACTGCCTCATTACCTTTCTAAAATCTAGTTAATTCACTTAATCAAGAATCTCCAGGAGTCTACTCTAGCCTATTTGGTAAGTTCACATTTCTTCTATTTACTAATCCTTCTCACTTCCTTTACCTCTACTTCCTAGTATAATTCCTCCATCCTAATTAGAACTGTCTTCCTACACATCTCTGCCCTTTCACCCATATAGATATAAAACTCTTAGTTCCAATGCTATGCCTAAAAACAGGGTGAACTCCCCTCCACCATCTGCACTACAGACTTAACCACACCCTTCATCACAAGCAATCTCTGACCTTGTGGAGAACAAAGAAATTAGGATTAACCTGTGAACCCGAGACTCACAGCACAACCTATGTATGGTTGAGACCTTTTCCTGATGACCAGTTCATGTGTTCCAAAAAGATACAGAAATGAAGAAGGCAAGGTCCCTACCCCAGGGGACATAAAGCCTAGGACAGGAAATGAGACCTGAAAATAATCATGATACCAAAATAGAAAAAAGTGAAGGCCACAAGAAATCAGAGAAATATGATGGGAAATAAAACCACACATTGGAATCACTGGAAAACATTTTAAAAGTGGATACTCAACCCCCACCCATGAGTTCCAGTTTAAAGGTCTAGAGAGGGACCCAGGCATTGGTAATTTTTAAGTCTTCCCTGACACTACAAACATGCAACGAGGATGGAGAACTCTTGTTGTAATAGGTAGAACTTAAAACTAAATCAATGATTTTCAGCTAGAAGTACTGGAATTACCTAAGGACCTTTTCCAACATACATACGACTATACTTTTTTGGCCCTAAGTATTAATGGGCTACACCAAGAACTCAGTAATCCAGTTGGAAAACAGAAGCTAAATGGAAAAGCCACCTTATTTGATATGTTAAAATATATATAAAGCATTTTCAAATGAGTGATAAATGATGCTAAACTTCTCTAAATAATATGTATGGGAATGTTAATACTACGAGTATTCTACGCTGGGCGAGGTGGCTCACACCTGTAATCCCAGCACTTTGGGAGGCCAAGGCGGGTAGATCATGAAGTCAGGAGATCAAGACTATCCCGGCTAACAAGGTGAAACCCTATCTCTACTACAAATATAAAAACAAAATTAGCCGGGCGTGGTGGCAGGCGCCTATAGTCCCAGCTACGCTTCAGGCTGAGGCAGGATAATGGCATGAACCCGGGAGTCGGAGCGTGCAGTGAGCTGAGATCATGCCCTGCACTCCAGGCTAGGCGACAGAGCAAGACTCTGTCTCAAAAGCAAAAATAAAATATAATAATAAAAATAAA
>NW_012098765.1:231296-232723 GCF_000951045.1 Mandrillus leucophaeus
CACTATCTTCTGTGCGTCTTTTATTTCTTGACCTGCCAATCTGCCTGGGAACAAAGAAAGAGCCCTGTTGCATTGTGGGTTGCTGGCCAGATCCCACAATACAATCCCAGCGACTTGGGATGCTGAGGCGGGAGAATCACTTGAACACAGAAGGTGGAGGCTGTGGTGAGCCAAGATCATGCCACTGAACTCCAGTCTGGGCCACAGAGCAAGACTCCATCTTAAAAAATAAAAAAGGTGGGGGTATGGTGCCAAGATGGCCGAGAAGGAACACCACCAGCCTCCATATTCCAGCATGAGCAACACAGCAGACGGGTGATTTCTGCATTTCCAACTGAGGTACGGGGTTCATCTCACTGGGGCATGTCAGACAGTAGGTACAGGACAGTGAGTGCAGCCCAGCGAGTGACAGCTGAAGCAGGGCGAGGCACTACCTCACCCAGCAAGCACAAGGAGTAAGGGAATTCCCATTCCTAGCCAAGGGAAACCGTGGCACACAACACCTGGAAAATCAGGTCACTCTCACCATAATACTGCACTTTACCAGGAGTCTTAGCAAATGGCACACCAGGAGATTGTATCCCACCCCTGGCTCAGAGTGTCCCAGGCCCACAGAGCCTCCCTCATTGCTAGGACAGCAGTCTGAGATCTAACTGCAAGGCAGCAGTGAGACTAGGGGAGGGGTGCCTGCAATTGCTGAGGCTTAAGTAGGTAAACAAAGCAGCCAGGAAGCTTGAAGTGGGTGGAGCCCACCACAGCTCAAGGAGGCCTGCCTGCCTCTGTAGACTCCACCTCTGGGGACAGGGCATAGTCAAACAAAAGGCAGCAGAAACCTCTGCCGATGTAAATGTTCCTGTCTGACAGCTTTGAAGAGAGTAGGGGCTCTCCCAGCATGGAGTTTGGGATCTGAGAACGGACACACTGCCTGCTCAAGTGGGTCCCTGACCCCTGAGTAGCTAAACTGGGAGACATACAAACTAGGGGCAGACTGACACCTCACACCTCACACAGCTGGGTACACCTCTGAGATGAAGTTTCCAGAGGAATGATCAGACAGCAACATTGGCTGTTCAGCAATATTCACTCTTCTGCAGTCTCTGCTGCTGATATCCAGGGAAAAAGGGTCGGAGTGGACCTCAAGCAAACTCCAACAGATCTGCAGCTGAGGGTCCCAACTGTTAGAAGGAAAGCTAACAAACAGAAAGGACCAAAACCAAAACCCCCTCTGTATGTCACCATCATCAAAGATCAAAGGTACATAAAACCACAAAGATGGGGAAAGAGCAGTGCAGAAAAGCTAAAAATTCTAAAAATCAGAGTGCCTCTCCCCCTCCAAAGGAACACAGCTCCTCGCCAGCAACGGAACAAAACTGGACAGAGAATGACTTTGACAAGTTGAGAGAAGAAGGCTTCAGACAATCAAACTT
>NW_012098765.1:237514-239150 GCF_000951045.1 Mandrillus leucophaeus
GATCCACACACCTTGGCTTCCCCAAGTGCTGGGATTACAGGCGTGAGCCACCACAACTGGCCCACACATTTTTACATAACAAGAGATCCTTTAGTCCACCCAAAGGCTGACATTAGCTGCATCTTTAACACAACATTTTCTTCAAATGTATGGAGTTTTTTTCAGGCTTCCACTTCTATACTTGCCTATTCTTCTCACACCCTGTTTTAATTTAACATAGGCATGCAATGCTAGAAAATAGAATTGCTCTCTACCAGCTTAACGGGGGAGCCTGTACAGTTTCTGACACTTCTTGTTGCACATGGATAAATACATCGGGTATTATAGATACTCAGTTGTAAAAATCAACAGATGTGTTGCCTGGTTAAAATGACTAGACTCTTCTGGCTTCTTCTTTGATCTATTCTATTGTAGTTGGTTTGTATCTTGCCTAAGGTGCATATTCCAAACTCTTGATATTTTCATCCTGACAGTCATACTGGTAGTCTCTCTCATGTGGTGCAATCTACGAACATTTTTATTTGTGTGCAAATATTTGTGTGCAGCCATTCTTCAAGTATCAAATTGTTTCTCTTGGGCTGCAATTTAAAAACTCAAAGAAATGTGTCGTTTATGAGCCGGGGACAGTGGCTCACATCTGTAATCCCAGCAATTTGGGGGGCAAAGGCGGGCGGATCACAAGGTTAGGAGTTCGAGATCAGCCTGGTCCATATGGTGAAACCCTGTCTCTACTAAAAATATAAAAATTAGCCAGGAGTGGTGGCGCCCACCTGCAGTCCTGTAGGGAGACCCCCTGAAACCTTTGCTATGAAATAAAAGATGAAATGCTCCTGATTATTGTAAATAATCCCTGAGCTAAAGGAGGAAGTACGAACCCAGCGCAAAGAAACTAAAAACCTTGAAAAAAGACTTGACGAATGACTAACTAGAATAACAAAATTGCATGCAGGATTGTGTAAAGACAATGCCAGGTTGGGCTGCCACAATGAGCGAACAGCGCGTGATGTGCTTCCCCCTGCAGAGAGCCTATAAATGGACCTGTAGTCAGGAAGGTTTCACACCACCAAGACTCCTATCCCAGAAAAGCAGATGTTCATAGCTCTAGGAATGGAACGCAACCCTTGTGGAGACCCTATAAATGGACACATGAGGGGCGCCTGTTCATACGGAAAAGATAAGGTTATAAACACCCTTATCTTGCCATGGCTCTTATAGGTCTCTTTAGGGTTAAGGCATACTCCCTTCTGAGAATTTTTTGGTGTAACCATTTCTCTAGCTTCACTTCCTGTTTCTATTGATTGTTTGCAACCAACTTTTCCTGCAACTGTTACTGCTGATTAGTATCTTGCTAACCATATGATATGGATAGACTGCGTTTCTGTTTTAAGGCTCTGTTAGAAATTGCTGATGCACATACTATGTTGCAAATTCTTATCTCTGTATTCTGTACTTCTGCATACCGATGTTATGCTAAAGAATTACTTCATCCCCATGTGACCATTTCACCTCAGAATCAAACGACCCTAAATCCCTCACTAACCTACCCCTGCCCTCACTAAACTTAATAATAAATGCTGGTATATCCAGTGCATTGGTGGCATCACAGGACCATAAGGCAATGACACCGCTGGACCCA
>NW_012098765.1:240054-241131 GCF_000951045.1 Mandrillus leucophaeus
ACTCAACTCTGCACCAAGTGGACCTAATAGACATCGACAGAACTCTCCACCCCAAATCAACAGAATATACATTCTTCTCAGCACCACATCACACTCATTTGAAAATTGACCACATAGTTGGAAGTAAAGCATTCCTCAGCACATGTAAAAGAACAGAAATTATAACAAACTGTCTCTCAGACCACAGTGCGATCAAACTAGAACTCAGGATTAAGAAACTCACTCAAAACCACAAAACTACATGGAAACTGAATAACCTGCTCCTGAATGACTACTGGGCACATAACGAAATGAAGGCAGAAATAAAGATGTTCTTTGAAACCAATGAGAACAAAGACATGACATACCAGAATCTCTGGGACACATTTAAAGCCGTGTGAGAGGAAAATTTATAGCACTAAATGCCCATAAGAGAAAGCAGGAAAGATCCAAAATTTATGCCCTAACATCACATCACAATTAAAAGAACTAGAGAAACAAGAGCAAACTCATTCAAAGCTAGCAGAAGGCAAGAAATAAGTAAGATCAGAACAGAACTGAAGGAGATAGAGACACAAAAAATCCCTTCAAAAAATCAATGAATCTAGGAGTTGGTTTTATGAAAAGATCAACAAAATTGATTGACTGCTAGCAAGACTAATAAAGGAGAAAAGAGAAGAATCAAATAGACACAATAAAAAATGATAAGGGGGATATCACCACCAATCCCACAGAAATACAAACGACCATCAGAGAATACAATAAACACCTCTACGCAAATAAACTAGAAAAACAAGAAGAAATGGATAAATTCCTGGACACATACACTCTCCCAAGAGTAAACCATGAAGAAGTTGAATCCCTGAATAGACCAATAACAGGCTCTGAAATTGAGGCAATAATTCGTAGCCTACTAACAAAACAAGTACAGGACCAGATGAATTCACAGCTGAATTCTACCAGAGGTACAAGGAGGAGCTGGTACCATTACTTCTAAAACTATTCTAATCAATAGAAAAAGAGGGAATCCTCCCCAACTCAATTTATGAGGCCAACATCATCCTGATACCAAAGCCTGGCAGAGACATAACAAAAAAA
>NW_012098765.1:242776-243981 GCF_000951045.1 Mandrillus leucophaeus
ACCACAAGGCTACAGTAACCAAAACAGCACAATAGCAAATACGTGGAACTAACCCAAATGTCCATCAATGACAGACTGGATTAAGAAAATGTGGCCCATATACACCATGGAATACTAAGCAGCCATAAAACAGGATGAGGTAATGTGTTTGTAGGGACATGGATGCAGCTGGAAACCATCATTCTCAGCAAACTATCACAAGAAAAGAAAATCAAACACTGCATGTTCTCACTCATAGGTGGAAACTGAACAATGAGAACACTTGGACACAGGAAGGGGAAGATCACACACTAGGGTCTATTGTGGGGTGGGAGAAGGGGGGAGGGATAACATTAGGAGATATACCTAATGTAAATGACGAGTTAACGAATACAGCACACCAACATGGCACATGTATACATATGTACAAAACCTACACGTTGTGCACATGTACCCTAGAACATAAAGTATAAAAAAATTTTTTAAAAGACAAAGGAAATTTTAAAAAAAAAGAAGTGATGGAAGCCCAAAATTACGGTTATTGAGACTAATGCTCATTCATTAAGTATTGATCATATTCTCACCTAAGTGAGAGTACAGACACTCCAAAATAGAGCCACACAGGCTGGATGCTGTATACTCCCACTGAAATTTTAACAAAGCAGATAGCTCTCAAAACAAATCATATTTTTCTGTAGAAAGAAGATTCTAGTCTACCTGAGTGAGCATAATAAAGAAGTCCCCTCTGCTTTAACTTTTACCAAAAAAAGTGACCTGAAGCACTCTGATGTTAACCAATCAATTTATTTCTACGGCTTTGTTTACTGATCCGCATTAGACAAAACCCACTGTTTTGTTATTGCATTGCCCAGGGGGAGTCATCACTGTATCTGTAGAGGGAGAACTGCACCAAATCATAAATCACAGATAAAACCCAATTACATCTATAACTAAATTAGTTGTAATTTTGTCTTATCACACATGTTCACAGCAAGCAATGGCCAGAGGAGTCTCTCAGGCTGCATCATTCTCACCCTGACCCCCCTGCCTCTCTCTTTCACTTACAAGGACCTTTAGGATGAAACTGGGAGCCACCCAGATAATCCAGAATAAGCTTTCCATCTCAAGATACTCAACTTCACCACCGTTGAACAGTGTTTTTGCCAAGAAAAGTAAATGCATGTGTTCAAAGAGTTAGGATGTGGATTTTTTTTTTTTTTTTTTTT
>NW_012098765.1:245441-250005 GCF_000951045.1 Mandrillus leucophaeus
CAACTCCTTCTTAATGGCCTGAAGGTCATCTCCTTTCAACTTTCCAGACTTGGAAGATCCCCGCTGTCCACTCTTAGAATTGAAGCCACTTTTGCCCCTTCGTGAGGTGTTTCCTGATACACGCTGACGTTTCGAGGGCACTACAGCCCGAGCAATAGGAGGAGGAGGAGGTACACGTGCTGGGTAACTGTACATCCTATCATAATAGTCCCGTTGAAAGTCATAGTCCAAGTCAAAAGAGGAGCTGAGTAGAGGGGACGGAGAAGGGTGTTCTGTTACTGACCCGTACATCTCCGCTGCAGATCGTTTCACACCTGCTTTTCCTCGATTCACTTTTGGCTCTGCAGCCAGGTTAATATCTAAAACCTGGCCAGCAATCATTCTGCCATCCTCTCCTGCTACAGCAGCCCGCCCAGCCCGGATTTTTAAGAGGCCATTATTCTGTGTCATACAGGTCACTTTCATAAACAGCACCCACAACAAAAATACGTTTTGCCTTCCTTACATGTCTCACTTTTCTGTCTGCACAAACCACAGTGAAACATACTAGCTCTGCTATGAAGTGGCTGGATGACCCTAGGAAACTCATTTGACCTCCCTCAGGCTCCTTCCTCATCTGCAGTGTAAGGCTGACTCTTACTGCATCAGAAAATGACAGTGGAAGAGTAAATTAACATGTGTAAGACATTAGTCACAGAGCCTGGTCCCTGATGAGCCCTCAGTAAACATTCCTTTCCATCTTTTCCTTTCACCATCCCATTTTTCTTGCTCTCACCCATCTTCTCCTTCAACTCCTTTCTCTTCAGGAACTTTCTCAGTCTAACCTGCCAATTAAAGAAGCCACACTGACCATTCTCTCATGACTCTGATGGTGTGTTCTTGTGATAGAGTATGCTATTCACTCAAGGCAATGGGTATTATTTATATGGAGAGGTCTGTTTGCAACAACAAATCATTTTTATGTTCACACAAAATTTATACACGATTTCTCTTAACTTACACATACCAGTCTCAACTCTACCCTGTTATTTCATACATGTACTTCATTATTTTATTTTTCAGTCTTTCTCCTTACACCTTAAAAATTAGGAGAGTACAAAAACAGAAAAAATTGGCCTGGGCCGGAAGAGGGTATTCTTTAGCAAGATGAATGCTTTCTTTTTCAAGATGAATGCTATCTGCATGGCAGTCCTGAAGCCCATTTCTGGGTTTGGCTTACGTCAAAGCCATTCCACTCTAGGACACATTCTTAGATTCCCAGGAGATAATGATTGTCACAGAAGCCACACTCACTCTGAGAATTCCTACTGTTGGGCAAAGGAATGTTTACAGAATGTTGTACATCAGTTACTTCTCCTAAATTCTTCTACTCTTGGAAGTTAAGCTTCCCTACTAACCAGCTTCATCTCCAGCTGGCCTGAATGGACCCTGACTGGAAAGTACCTCCCCACTCTGGATGGCTAGGGTGGCACTTTTGCCTATTCCCATAATGATAATAGCTTACACACTGATGCAGCACTCACTATGCACTAGGCACTATCCTAAGAGCTTTTCATGTAGCTACAGTCCTGACAAAAAAATCCTAAGTGCCACCATCACCATTTTTACAGATTAAAAAAAAAAAACTGTGGCAGAGAAGTATATGCCCACTGTCACCTAACTCCATAATTTAACCTCATCCTCCACTTCATCTGTTAAGAGGACACTCTAAAATTAACAAGGTCTGCTGAATGACATCCACCTTCAAAAATGATTTTTGTCCCATTTCCTTTCAGGATTTCACAGCCAGCATTTCATTTTCTGTCTTATGCTTCACTTATGCACCTGTTCCCTAACACTACACTCACAACTGCAAAGCCCTGCATAAAAGCTAGCTTTTAGAAACCTCAATCTTTTTGGAAAAAAGAAAGGCCAGGTTCCAAGTCTCACAAAAAGTCATTTTTTATTCTATTGTCAAATATTTGCATGGCCGTTCTCTGGCCATAAACAAGTGCACTAGAAACAGAAAGTGTAATGAGAAGAAAGTAGGAGGAGGGTGAGTTTCTAGATAGACACACAGGGAAAATATTCCAAATCCAGAAAAATTCATAAAATGCACCCAGGGAGTGTGACTTTGAGCAATGACAGCCCCACCTGCCATGTTCCACAGCTGTAGGCCTCTTACTTCCTTGTCAATCTGCTCTTCCTGGTCTTGCTTTCTTAGACCAGTACAAACAACCTGAGAGCTGGGGTCAGATCAGAGCACACAGCACTGAGTGGTAGGGTTGGGAAAGGCAGAAAAGGAAGAAGAGCGTTTGACTCATGAACACCTCACTCACCTAGGTACATATCACCTAGGCAGGCAATAGATTCCTGAAGGGCTTTGCAGGACTCATGGTGGTTATCCAGAGTGACTGACTGAGGCAAGGGTCTTGACCAATTGAGTATTATAGAGCCAGAGGTTGAAGGTGCACCCAGGGAAAACATGAGTTGCAAAAAACCTCAGTGGCTTGTGTTCTCTCTGAAGAGGTTTCTGGAGGCTTAGTATTTATACATTTGATTAAAGGAGAGAAGGCAGGTAGGAAGAGATGGAGTGGGCAGAAAAACAATTGATCTAATCTTGTCTTTCTTCTGTGCCTCAGAAAATAAATATTATCAGAATGAGAGTTAAAATACTTCAGTTTTAGGAGCTAGATTTTGATTGCTCACCTAAAGTTACAATCAGCATGTCTTTCTTTTACGAAGAAATATACATCTTGAGAGGTTTTGAAGCCAAGAAAAAACAATCTGTTCAAGCAATCATCCAGAGATGCCTGAGATCTTTGGCTTTCCTGTTTACCCCATTCTTTTTCTTTTCTTTCTGTCTTAAGAGAAACAACCTTGCTCTGTCACCTAGACTAGAGAGTACTCACTGCAACCTTGAACTCCTGGACTGAAGCTGTCCTCCCACCTTAGCCTCCCAAGTATCTGAGACCATAAGCATGTACCACTGCACCTGGCTAATTTGATTTATGTTTTTAGTAAGGATGTGGTCTCCATTTGTTGCTTAGGCTGGTCTTAAACTCCTGGTTTCAAGTGATCCTCCTGCCTTGGACTCTCAAAATGCTTGGATTACAGGCCTGTGCCAGCACACCTGGCCCCCGATTCTTCAAAAGCTCTCAGAGAAAGCATTGTAGAAGACCTTTGTGGCTGTATGTTTCATCTGATCTTACATGACTAGGAAGGCTCATTCTTAAGAAGTCACATCCCATGGAAAAAGGGGATGAAGACAATCAGAAAAGAGCAAAGAGAAGTCACAGCAGCAAAGGGACAGTATAATCCTGGAACCTTATTAAAGTCACACAACTGCTGCTTTAATTAGAGTAATTTGTTTGTCAAACATCGTTCTAACACTTTCAGTTGTATGTTGCCTCACTTGTAATGTCTGGAGCAGTCTATAGACTAGGTTTTCTAGAGTTTCTGAAGCATCTTCCAATTGCAATGTCAATCTGACACAACTCTCTGAATTACAGTCTGAATCCAGTGTTCATGTGCACCTTTTGTGTAGTCTACACATCAGCAGGCATAAAAATTGTTTATATAAAAGTTGCTATGCTTTCTCCAGGAGTTTACATAAGTCATCTAGTTTCAGCTTGCAAATCTTTTTAATCTATCCATCTTTTAATCTATCCATCTGACAAAAGGCTAATCTCCAAAATCTACAAGAAACTTAAACAAATTTATGAGAAAAAAAAAAAATGAACAACCTCATCAAAACGTGGGTGAAGCACATGAACAGACACTTCTCAAAATAAGACATTTATGTGACCAATAAACATATGAAAAAAAGCTCATCATCATTGGTCATTAGAGACATGCAAATCAAAACCACAATGAAATACCATCTCATGCCAGTTAGAATGGTAATCACTAAAAGGTCAGGAAACAACAGAGGCTGGAGAGGATGTGGGGAAATAGGAACACTTTTACACTGTTGGTGGGAGTGTAAATTAGTTCAACCATTTTGGAAGACAGTGTGGCAATTCCTCAAGGATCTAGAACAAAAAATACCATTTGACCCAGTAATCCCATTACTGGGTATATACCCAAAGGATTATAGATCATTCTACTATAAAGACACATGCACACATATGTTTATTGCAGCACTATTCACAATAGCAAAGACTTGGAACTAACCCAAGCGCCTATCAATGATAGACTGGATAAAGAAAATGTGGTACATATACACCATGGAATTCGATGCAGCCATAATAAAGGACAAGTTCATGTCCTTTTCAGGGACATGGATGAAGCTAGAAACCACCATTCTAAACAAACTAACACAAGAACAGAAAACCAAACACTGTATGTTCTCACTCATAAGTGGGAGTTGAACAATGAGAACACATGGACACAGGGAGGGGAACATCATACACTGGAGTCTGTTGGGGGGTGGGGGTCTAGGGGAGGGATAGCATTAGGAGAAATACCTAATGTAGATGATGGGTTAGTGGGTGCAGCAAAACACCATGGCACGTGTATACCTATGTAACAAACCTGCAGGTTCTGCACATGTATCCCAGAACTTAAAAGTGTAATTTTAAAA
>NW_012098765.1:250863-255558 GCF_000951045.1 Mandrillus leucophaeus
TAAAATTGGTCTTCTTATAAAAGCCTGTTATAAATTTCTATCATTGTTCTGTTACCTTGGCATCTATTTTTAATCTTCCTTGAACACACCCAAATTTCTCCCTCTCTCTCTCTCTCTCTCTCTCTCTCTGCTTTGAGATGTAAACTTACTACCTACTTTCTCTAAAACTCAGCAAGGGCTTCCTCAGATAAATGCTAACTTTTCTATTTACAAAAGCACAATTTAAATCAAACTGATTTTTTAATAGTGAGTTATATGGGTTCCATGCTTAAAGTTTTAAAATCAAAAATCTAAAGTATTTCTGTCTCCCTCTATCTTTATGTGCACATGTATATGATCTATGTTGTATCACATATATGTATATGTTCAAACCTATGTTTATATATTGTTTATACATGGTATCAAATTAATACAAAAATAAATGAGTACTCATCAATTAAGTAAATAATCCCAAATGCTTTTCAACACATGTGTTTTAGTAATCTTCAATAATGGAAGAACACCTCAAATGAGCATGCATATCTATCTGCAGCCTCCTAAAAAAAATTATCAGCCAAGAATTTTATATCCAGCAAAACTAAAGTTCATAAATAAATGAAAGATAACAGACTTTTTCAGACAAACAAATGCTGAGATAATTTGCCACTACCAAGCCAGCACTATAATAACTGCTAAAAGGAACTCCAAATCTTGAAATAAATCCTGGAAACACATCAACACAGAACCTGTTTAAGCATGAATCTCACAGGACCTATAAAACAAAAATACAGTAAATAAATGAATAAAACCAAGGTATTCAGGCAACAAATAGCAGGATGAATGGAAAGTACCTCACATCTCAATACTAACATTGAATGTAAGTGGTGTAAATGCTCCACTTAAAAGATATAGAATTGCAGAATTGATAATAATGCACCAGCAAGTATCTGCTGCCCTCAAGAGACTCCCCTAACCAAAAAGAGTCATATAAACTTAAGGTAAAAGGGTAGAAGAAGATACCCCATGCAAATGGCCACAAAAGTGAGCAGGAGTAACTATTCTTAAATCAGAAAAAACTAACTTTAAAGCAACAGCAGTTAAAAAAGACAAAGAGGGACATTATATAATAATAAAAGGATTTGTCCAACAGGAAAATATCACAATACTAAATATACATGCACCTAACACTGCAGTTCCCAAATTTATATAACTATTACTATTAGACCTAAGAAATGAGATAGACAGTAACACAATAATAGTGAGGGACTTCAGTACTCCACTGACAGCACTAGACAGGTCACGACAGAAAATCAAGAAAGAAACAATGGATTTAAACTATGCCCTAGAGCAAATAGACGTAAGACATATTTACAGAATATTCTGCCCAACAACCATAGGATATACATTCTATTCATCAGCACAAGGAACTTTCTTCAAGATAGGCCATATGATAGACCACAAAACAAGTCTCAATAAATTTAAGAAAATTGAAATTATATGAAATGCTCTCTCAGACAACAGTACAATAAAACTGGAAATCAACTCCAAAAGAAACCTTCAAAACCATGCAAACACATGGAAATTAAATAACTTGTTCGTGAATGATCACTGGGTCAAATACGAAATCAAGATGGAAATTTTAAAATTCTTTGAACTGAACAGTAGTGATGCATCCTATCAAAACATCTGGAATAATGCAAGGAGTGTGCTGAAAGTCCATAGCTTTAAATGCCTACATCAAAAAGACTGAAAGAGCACAAATAGACAACCTAAGGTTATTTTTAGAAATTCAAGAAACAAGAACACACCAAAGCCAAACCCAGCAGAAGAGAGAAAATAACCAAGATCAAAGCAGAACTAAATGAAATTGAAACAAAATAATACAAAATATAAACAAAGACCATTGACAAGATTAACCAAGAAAAGAAGAGAGAAGAGCCAAATAAGCTCATTTAGAAATGAAATGGGAGTTATTACCACCAACACCACAGAAATACAAAAGATCATTCAAAGGTACTATGAACACATTTATGTGCATAAACTAGAAAACCTAGAGGGGATGAATACATTCCTGGAAACATAAAACCCTCCTAGATTAAATCAGAAAGAATTAGAAACCCTGAACAGACCAACAAAAAGCAGCAAGATGGAAAAGACAATTTAAAAATTTACAACAAAACAAATTCCAGGACCAGAAAGATTCACAGCTGAAATCTACCAGACATTCAAAGAAGAGTTGGTACCAATTCATTTGACACTATTCCACATGCTAGAAAAAGATGGAATTCTCCCTAAATCATTCTATGAAGCCAGTATCACCCTAATAGCAAAACCAGAAAAGGAAATAACAAAGAAAACTACAAACCAATATCCCTGATGCACACAGATGCAGAAATTCTTAACAAAATACTAGCTAACTGAATCCAACAGCACATCAAAAACATAATCCACCATGATCAAGTAGGTTTCATATTAGGGATGCAGGAACGGTTCTACATACACAAGTCAATAAATGTGGTACAACACATAAACAGAATTTAAAAATCACATGATCCTCTCAATAGACACTGAAAAGGTACTTGACAACATGCAGCATCACTTTATGATTAAAACTCTCAGCAAAATTGGCACAAAAACCCACAGCCAACATAATACTGAATGAGAAAAAGTTGAAAGCATTCACTCTCAGCAGGGGAACAACACAAGGATGGCCGCTCTCACCACTTTCATTCAACAGAGTACTGAAAGTCCTAGCCAAATCAATCAAACAAGGGAAATAAATAAAGGGCATCCAAATTGGTAAAGAGGAAGTAAAACAGTCGCTGTTTGCTGACAATATAATCGTATACCTAGAAGACGCTAAAGACCCCTCCAAGTGACCAAGCAGAGAATCAAATCAAGAACTGAACCCCTTTTACAACAGCAGTTTTAAAGAAATAATAACTAGGAATATATCTAAACAAGGAGGTGAAAGACCTCAAGAAAAACTACAAAACACTGCTGAAAGAAATGATACATGATGCAAAATATGAAAATGCACCCCTTGCTCATCGATGAATAGAATCATTGTTGTGATGATGACCACACTGACAAAAGCAATCTACAAACTCAATTCAATTCCCATTAAAATGCCACCATCATTCTTCACAGAGCTAGAAAAAAACAATTCAAAAATTCGTATGGAACCAAACAAGAGCCAACATACCCAAAGCAAGACTAAGCAAAAGAACAAATCTGGTGGTGTCACATCACCTGACTTCAAACAATACTCTAAGTCCATAGTCACCAAAACAGCATGGTGCTGGTATAAAAATAGGCACATAGACCAATGGAACAGAATACAGATCCCAGAAATAAACCTAAATACTTACAGCCAACTTATCTTTGACAAAGCAAACAAACACATAAAATGGGTAAAGGACACCTTATCCAACAAATGGTGCTGAAATAATTGGCAAGCCGAATGTAGAATAAAACTGGATCCCCATCTCTCACTGTATATAAAAATCAACTCAAGATAAATCAAGGACTTAAATCTAAGACCTGAAACTATAAAAATTCTAGAAAATGACATTGGAAAAACCATTCTGGATATTCACTTAGGCAAAAATTTCATGACCAAGAACCCAAAAGCAAATGCAACAAAAGCAAAAATAAATAGGTGAGACTAATTAAACTGAAGACCTTCTGCACAGCAAAGCAACAGTCAGCAGACTAAACATATAACCCACAGAGTGAAAGAAAATCTTCACAATCTATATATCTGAAAGATAACCATATCCAGAAACCACAAGAAACTCAAAACAAATTGGCAAACAATCCCATTAAAAAGTGGGCTAAGTACATGAATAAACAATTCTCAAAACAAGATAAACAAATGGCTAACAAACATATGAAAAAATGCTCAGTTTCACTAATGATCAGGGAAATGCAAACCAAAACCACAATGTGATACCATCTTACTCCTGCAAGAATGTTCATAATCAAAAAACGAAAAAATAATAGTTGTTGGCCAGGCATGATGGCTTACACCTGTAATCCCAACACTTTGGGAGGCCAAGTTGGGCAGATCACTTAAGGTCCGGGGTTTGACACCAGCATGTACAACATGGTGAAACCCTATCTCTACTAAAAATGCAAAAAAATTACCTAGGTGAGGTGGCACATGCCTGTAATCCCAGCTACTCCAGTGGCTGAGGCAGAAGAATGGCTTGAACCCGGGAGGCAGAAGTTACAGTGAGCCAAGATCATGCCACTGCACTCTGACCTGGGTGAAAGAGCAAGACTCCATCCATCTCAAAAAAAATAAAATAAAAATAATAGATGTTGATATGGAAGCGGTGAAAAGGGAATATGTCTACACTGCTGGTGGGAATGTAAACTATAAATGAGTGGATAAAGAAATTGTGGTATATATATGATTGAATACTACTCAGCCATAAAAGGAATTAATGGCATTCGCAGCAACCTGGAAGAAACTGGAGACTATTATTCTAAGTGAAGTAACTCAGGAATGAAAACCAAACACTGGATGTTCTCACTCATAAGTGGGAGCTAAGCTATGAGGATGCAAAGGCATAACAATGATACAATAGACTTAGGGAAAAGGGTGGCAAAGGGGTGAGGGATAAAAGACTACAAATTGAGTTCATTGTATACTGCTCGGGTGATGGGTGCACCAAAATCTCACAAATCACCACTAGAGAACTTATGTAA
>NW_012098765.1:260015-260742 GCF_000951045.1 Mandrillus leucophaeus
TTACCTTCTTTCGGGAATCATGGGTTAAGTGATACAATTTGCATTAGGTCCCTTAATTGAACCTGCAAAACCAAGGCTCCAGTGGCTTTAAGCAGCTGTTTGAATGCTTTTAGATACTGCTTCTGTTATGCTGATAACTGTTGTCCCGAGATAAAACCCTACCCTGAACAATTCCCTCGAACTTGGAGATCCCAAGTGGGCACCGATGACCTACTGACCTACTGACTTATCGGCTTACTGGCTTACCAACTGCACAGTATTCACCTTCGTTTTCGAGGGTTCTGTTGCAATTATTTGCAGGTATACCTCAGACCTGGGCACCAACATGCCAGGTCCTCACATGGGGCACCTACTGTCTGGGCCCGATCAGCAGACCCTGACCCAGCAATGGATGAACAAATACACTCAGACACAAATATCCAGTGAAACAGCAGGCTAGGTGGCCCTGTCACTCACTGGTACCAAGAAGGGTCCTGTAAAGAGTTAACAGCAGAGGCCCTGATCAGCCAGGGAAGTTCACATTTATTTAGTACAGATTAAATGACAAAGGTCTTGAGCAAACACCACTACAAGGTAATTGACATTGCCAACCTCCTCGAGAGTAGTTCCCCCAGCATGTTAGGCTGGGCCCAGTGGCTCAACCCTGTAATCCCAGCACTTTGGGAGGCCGAGATGGGCGGATCACGAGGTCAGGAGATCGAGACCATCCTGGCTAACACGGTGAAAC
>NW_012098765.1:260962-270924 GCF_000951045.1 Mandrillus leucophaeus
ATGCAAACCCCCAGACTTCCAAGAAGGTTTGTGACTATTTCCTATAACTATCTTTATAATTTTTCTTCTAAAATATTTCCCACTACCTTGACTAAAGTCCCACAGTTGAGAAGACAGGGAAGGGCATCAGACAAGCAAGAAAAAATTAGAACAAGTTTGGCCATAAGAAAGTAAAATGTTGGTCAGGTCTTTCAACACAGATTAAAAAAAAAAAAGGAGATTAGGGCCATGCTATGAGGACACTGAATGGCAGACTACATAATGGGAACTTCATCCCACAGATAAGAGAAGTCACTGGAAAGCTTTGAGAAGGTCACAAACATGACAAACAGCATTTCCAGGAAGATTACTCTGATCAGTATTAGGCAAGATAAGTTGGGAAATGATCTACAACTTTGGACACTTAATAGAAATATCTAAAAGATCTATATTTCTTTTCTCTTCTTTTCATGTTTAATTTTGAAATAATTTCAGACTTTCAAAAATGTTCCAAAATTAGGCAAGGTCCTCATATGCTTTTCATTCAACTTCCCCAAATAGTAACATTAAAGATAAGCACCTAATAATCAAAATCAATAAATGATTATTAACATTGTAAAATGAATGCCTGTAGAGACCTTATCCAAATCCCCTCTATCTTCTGACTAATGTCCTTTTACTGGATCAGGATCCAATCTAATATCATGTATGGCTCTTCATTGTACTGTTCTCTCAGTCTGCTTTAATCTGGTACAGTTAGGATTTACCTTTAAGAGCTTCACATTTTTGAAGAGTATTGGTTACTTATTTTGTAGAATGACTCTCAGTTTGGACTTTTCTAATATTTTCTCATGATTAAACTCAGGTTATACACTTTGTACAAGAATACCACAGGGATGATGCTGCACCTTCTCCATCCATTATATTACAAGGCCCTAAGATGTCATTATCTCTGATTACTGGGGATGTCAACTTTAATCACTGGGCTAAAGTTCCTCCACTGCAAAATGACCCTTTTCCTTGAAAGCATTTTTAAACAACCAATACCTGGACCACAGCACACATCAGCCAAATCAGATACACTAGCGGGATGGTACAGGCATTGGTAGGCTTTAAATGACCTACAAGTGACTCTAATCAGTATCCGGAATTGGAAACCTATGACTTAGACAGTGAAGATTAGAATCCTGAAAATCAGCTAGGAGAATATTCCTAAGGCTTCTCTTTAAAAAAAAAAAAAAAAAAAATCTAATTCTAAACAAAAGCAAATACATCTGCATTTTGGCACGGACATATGGTAGAGAAATTGAGGAAAAATAGAAATCACCTGATGGGGAAACAGATGAGTGAGTAGACTGCAGTCCAATTAAAAAAAAAAAAAAGCAGAATCAAGTGTGATGACACTTGCTTGTAATTCCAGCATTTTGGGAGTGAAAGTGGGCAGATCACTTGAGCCCAAAAGTTTCAGACCAGCCTGGGATTTCACCAGCCTGGGTGAAACCCCATCTCTACAGAAACAAACACAAAAAATGAGCTAGGCAGGCTGGCATGTGCTTGTGATTCCAGCTACTCAGGAGGCTGAGACAGGAGGATCAATTGAGCTCAGAGGTTGAGGCTGCAGTCAATTAGGATCTTGCCACTGCACTTCAGCCTGGGTATGAGAGTGAGACACTCTCTCTTTAAATTAAAAAAACAAAAGTAAAAGTAATGTTCTAAGGTCAGATGTAGTACAAAAACTGCATCTTATTCTGCGATGTTTAGATGCTATAATTAAAACAGAACATGGAGGTGTTTCCGTATGAATAGCTGAAAGAGTCTATACTTTTTATGCAGCTGCATCATATTCTGTTGTGTAGATATAAGGTAGCCTGTTTAATTAGCATTGTGCCAGTGAAAGTCTAGGTTGTTCCCAATATTTTGCTGTTAAACAAACAATACAGTGAATAACCCTGATTATGTGTCATTTTTTATGATTGGGACTGTAATAAATTTTTCCCAGTAAAGTTTGGGAGGCAAAAATATATATTTTTTAAATTTTCACATGCATTAAGAAATTTTACTCTACAAGGTTTGTACAAATTTTTATGTTCCCAGAAAAGTAGGGGAGGGTAATATCACCTCAGCTGCTCTCACACAAAGGTCCTGAGTGACAGGACCTTCAGGGACACAGGCACAGGGCCATATCCCTGGTGCCCACACAAGGCAGGGGCATCTGGATCCTGAGAAGCTACAGGAAAGGTGAGGGTGCCCTCTAGAGGACAACCTGCTAAGGATCAGAAAGGGGCCAAGGAAGTCAAGAGATTACTTGACTTAAACTAAGGGCAAGTTCAAGTGGAGGGAATTAAGGTCCAAGGAGCAAGCTGAGGTGAGTAAGTGGTAGAGATTGATGGAAGGAGAAGGTAAAAAGCCATCTTGGCTATCTATGAATGGTAGCATAGGGATTTTTGTATGTTTTCAAAATTGTATACTGTTGGATCATTTTTAAAATATGAATAAATCCCAAACTGGACCAAGTAACGACACTGCTGGAGTCTCACTTTTGGCCAGGAGAGCTGACAACATCCTGCTCCCCCTGGCCTGAACACTGTCTGACTCAGGGGCCTAAACCCTCTCTTATTATGGAGAAGAAGATGTTTTGAACATTCTCAACATTCACCCATTCACCTCACACACCCGTCATCCTCTCAAACCTCTTGCCCACTCCAGGATTTCATTATTAATTTACTGAGCTCTATTTCTGTCCCTCATCCATTCCAATATGTGGTGGGTCCAGGTGGTGGCTTCTGCCCATGATTTTGTTAAAAAAAAAAAAAAAAAAAAAAACAGACTCTCAAAATGACTTTCCCTGACACCTCCTTAAACTGACCTCTACCTGCAGCCCCATGATCATTACCAGCAGCATTTGGACACTTTTTCTGGTAGTCAGATGCTTTCCATCTCTTATGAGGGTTCATTAGGAAATGTGACCCTCTCCATCCTGCATAAAGATTTCCCAGTAGAAATGAAAACAGAGATACTGCCTGTGTGTTCCCAAAGGAAATTGTTTCTATAAGAATAAGTGAAAGCTGCAATTATACAAAAGACCAACTAAAACATACTTTACGTAGATGATTCTCACCATTCCTTTAAGAGATACATTGTAAAACATGACATTAATAATTATTCTAGAAGAATAAAGCATGCATACTCTTTTCTTAAATTAATTTTAATAAGGTGGCTCCTCCCATGTGCCCAGGCTGGGTCTCTGAACAAAATTCTCCATCTTCAGTGGCAATGCCTGAGAGGATGACATGGAGTTAGGCCTGATATGCAGTCATTCCTGTCTACCTTGCCCCTGCTGCACGACAGTACCAGCCCAGGACCCAAGTCTCCTGCTGAAGAGCTGAGAGAGAAAATGGAATATCCAAAGCCTCTAACCTTTTTCCAGTCAACTGCAATGGATACCAGTGCAGTCCATTTGCACCTGAGGACACCCACCTGCTGGTCTTTGGCTTCTAAGAGTCAGACCTCCCTGGCTTCTCTGGGTCCCAGCTGCTTTCACTCTGCTGAGCCCTGCTCTTTCCCATGGGGGTCACTCCCCTGTCAGGCATGTCCTCCAGCTCCAGCTGACAGGTCAGCCAACCCAGAACCAAGAGAATGAACAAAGATTTCAATATCTAGTATGTCCAGCAGAGATGCAACCTGTACAAAAAAATAAAGAAGTAGAGATGCACACAGCTCCCCTGACAACATTGTGTCCCAAAACAATGTCTTCTGTGCCCCTCATTAAGGAGCTCACTGTCCCTCACCACATGGGTAAGTGCTTCCAGGATCTCTCAATTCCTCAACGGGAAGCAACACACATTTTAACCCAGTACCTCAGCAAAGGAAGTGGTGACAATTTACCTACTTTGATAAAGTTCCTGAAAACATCCCTACACTGCAAAATTTCCCTACGAAGGAAGACAGAAAAGACTTTCCAATTTCAAAACATGGGCCTCCTACTTTTCAAAAAAGTACCCTTGAAATAGCCAAAACAATTTTGCCAAAATAAATTGCAGAACTTGAACTTTCTTATTTGAACTCTCACAAGACATTACAACTGTTAAAAACAGTGGCTGCTGGCATAAGAATACAAATAGTGACCAAAGGGATAGAATCGAGAGTCCAGAAATAAACCCTCACCCTTATAGCTCATTGCTCTTGCATAAGGGTGTCAAGATAATTTAATGGAGCAACAATCATCCTCTCAAATAACGGTGCACAAACAACTAGATAACCACGTGCAAAACAATAAACTTAAAGAACTATGCTTCCAACCATATCAAACAATTATCTAAAAATGGATCAGTGAGTTAATTATAAGATCTATAACCATAAAAACATCTTAGAAAAAGACATAGGGGTAAAACTTAATGACCTCAAATGTGCAATGGATTCTCAGGTATGACCCAAATGCATGAGAAACAAAAAGGAAAAATAGATAAATTGGGCTAAAGATGCAAGCCTTTTGTGCATCAAAGGATATTATCAAGAAAATAAAAAGATCAAACACAGAATGACACATAATAGTTGCAAATCACGTAGACAATGGTTTCATGCCCAGAATATATAAAGAACTGCTACAACTCAACAACAAAAAGACAAACCACCCAATTTACATAAATGGGCAAAGGACTCAAATGAACATTTCTTCAAAGAAGATATGCAAATCATCAAGAGGGATATGAAAAGAAACTCAACATCATTAGTCATCAGGAAAATACAAAGTCAAAGCCACAATGAGATCCCACACTACACCTACAAATATGGCTACCATTCTTTTAAAATGTTAAATAACAAGTGAAAGCCTTATGTAGAATTTGGAATCCTCATACATTGCTGGTGAGATTATAAAAATGTACAGCCACTAGGAGAAACAGTTGTGCTGCTCCTCAAGAAGCTAATCATAGAATTCTCATATGAAACAGCATCCGTTCCTAGGTATATACCCAAAGAATTGAATCCAGGGACTCAAACAGGTACTCGCATGGGAATGTTGATTGCAGCATTACTCACAAAAGATAGAATGTAAAACAATCCAAGTGTTCATCAACACATGAATAAACAAATGTGGTGACACATACAATGGAATGTTTATCTACCGTAAAGAGGAATGAGGCTCTGACATCCGCTGGAACATGCGTGGACTTTGGAAATATTATGCTAAGTGAAATATGTCAGAAACAAAATAAAATATATGTATAATTCCATTTATATGAAACATCAAGAATAGGCAAATTCAGAGAGACAGAGCAGAGATGATCAATGTCTAGGATGGAAAATACAGGGAGTTATTATTGTTTAAAAGATACAAAGTTTCAGTTTAAAATGATAAAAATTTTCTAGGAAAAATAGTGGTGATGGTAACTGAACACTGTGTATGTGGTTAATTCCACTTGATTGCACATTTGAAAGTGGTTAAAACAGCACATTATTCACAGAACTGTGAAAAAAAAAGATTTCTATTATTTAATTCACCCAGGCTAATGTGTCTGTTTTGGCAGCTGAAGTCCATGAATACATCATCTAACCCAGTGTTTTCAATGAAATGTATCAGGTTTTCAATCAAGTTAGCTGGAAACTCCTGTCCCCAGAATAACCAGAGGTCCCAAAACAAGAGCTCCAGCAGGGGTTCAACCAGCAAAGATCCCATAGGGCAGCCTCGATGTCAGGCCCTGGATGGCATGTGAGGCTATAGTTATACAACCACGGCGTGAAAGTGTAAGTGTTTTTACTACTTAGAGACACTGGGGAGCACTCGGCACACCTGGAGACCACAGATACAGAGGTCAGTGAGCCCAGGCAGGGAGGAGAGAAGAGCCCGGTAAGCCGATGGCTTTAGTAAGTCCAGGTGTTATCTGACAGGTTTCCAGCAGGGAGCTTTAACGGATGTGTTTAAAGCAAGCAGCAAACACTGGGACCAGGAGATCATGCTGTGACTGAGAAGTGGTCACTTTAAATGTGAGGGCAAATATCGGATTTATCAGTTTAAAGAAAGCAGCTGGAGAGAGGAGAGCCCAGCACACCAAGCAGAAGAGATGCCTCTAAGATTTTATCTCTGGCCACCAACTAGAGCCACTTGAACCAGATAGAGTATTGAAAACTGCCAGGGTGACCAAGGCCTGCCTCTGATGTGAGGCAAATAAATTTACACCTTAAAAAATGAATGCCAAGGCAGCATGACACTATAAGCACTCATGACATCCAGGGACACCAGCAGGGTGTGGTACTGTGCCCTGGAGTCAGAATCCTGGGTTCTGGTCCCTGGGCACGAGAAAATGAAAATGACTTGTCCCTGCTCCCGTGGCATTGATCCTCCCGCCCTGCTGCTCCCTCTTCTGCTCCCAAGCCCATGTGCAGTGCTCAGCCCCAGACATCACTGTCCCAAGGGTATACACAGTGCCACCTACTGCACACAAACACAAACCCACAGAAGGTGACAAAAATCTGCGTTTGGGACTCCCGATTGTGAAAGAGGGAGAACAGTGAACATAGAGCTACAGAGACTGGGACTCATGGGGCTGGAAGGTGATGGAGCTGTAACATAACATATGTGTGACCTCGTGTGAAATGTGCAGATCCTTGTGGAATAAAACACACAGCCTGGCCTGGGACTAGGGCCACTCACACTTCCCTTCCAGTCCACCAGAGGGCGGCAGAGTCCCTCCAGCCTGGAGCCTTCCCAGGGGATGCCGACCTCCCTCATCTGAAAGGATAGCCGAGAAGGGTCCACCCTCACCAGGGTCACCTCGGCCCAAGTCCTCAACGTCCTCCGTGCTCCCCACACGGACTCTGTCAGCTCCTCCCTGACCTGGTGGCCGCCAACCTAACACCACTCCCTCTGCAGGCAGCTCCTGCCCCACACACCTGCTCCTTCCCTGGGCTCAGTTAAACAGACATCTCCCAGGGCAGCGATGGTGCACGCGACGCCACATTGGGCGCTTTCCCCTCATTACCTCCCTCCATCCTCATCAACTCTTTCTGTCACTGCTCCCTAAATGTCCGCCCATGCTCCATCTGTCCTGTTTTCTGGGGCATCCCAGGCCAAGCCTAGTGCTGACACAGACCAGTGCCTGCCTGAGGGCCCACAGCCTCCCTGGGAATCAGTCAGGCACCCCATGACCTGTCTGCCCGCTGCCCCCCGGGGGGCTCAGAGCGCGTGTGATGGTCACACACAGGCACCATCCAGGATGTGGCCACCTATCCCCGCCTGTCCCTTGGGAAGACAGACCTCTCCAGTGTGACTGCCGGGAGAAGGGGGTATTATTGCTCTTTGCTCCCAGAACACAACTCACCCCCATGTGCCCTCTCAGGTGTGAGCAATGTCCCTCCAGACAGGCTTTCTGGCAACTGCCTGTTCCTCTTCTACAGAGAGTAGCTTGGACAGGTCAAAACCCTCAGGACAGACCCCTGGGTATGTCAGCACATGGAGGGCTGAGCCCATCACGACCACGGAGTAAGTCAGGATGAATCACTGCAGCTCTGAACCCCTGCTCTGTCCCAGGCTCCTGTTCCTGCATCTCAACAAGCCATGTTCCACAGGGTTCCTGGGTAAGTCCCCACTTCCTCCTGCACCACCATGGGGAAGGTGTGGTGTCCACAGGACAATCAGATGGGCAGAGAAGAGAGGACACCAAAGATGGTCAGGAAGAAAGGAGAAACCCTGAGCCCCAGCTCAGCTACCAGACCCCAGGGAGCAATAGTGACTGAGAATGGTCCCTTTGACTATGGGACTCACAGCCCCCACTGAGCAACCAGCACAGGCCTCTCCTCCCAAGGGGCACGAGAGATTCACCCTGCACACCTCCAGGAAGGACACTTTCCTCTGGGACACCCAGGTCCTGAATATCCATCCTTGGAAGCTGCAGTCAAGCTAGACACAATTAGAGAAAGGAAGGGTTCCTGTCACCAGGCGACACACAACTCACCCACAGCACAATGGGGTGTCCCTGTGACAGGGACCTGGTGCAGCTCCAACCTCCTGCACTGAAGGGGAGAGTCAGATGGGGATGAAAGAGGGCAAAGGGCATGAATGTGCACCCCAAACCAGAGCCATTGGGACAGCAGGAGGCTGAGGCCCAGGACTGTACTTGCCCAACCTACAGGGTATGTGTGTGACTGTGTGTGTCTGTGTGCATCTCTTTTGTGTGTGCGTTTGTGTTTCTGCACATAGTGTGTGTTGAGGATTGGTGACAGAATCACTGCTGAAAAAGGCAGAGGCCTCCACAATTCCCAGGGACCTGACACACAGACAAAAGGAAAAAGAGAAGGAGGGACAAGGAGGCTGGACAGAGAGGGGAGGGGACAGAGGGGTATCCTGGGCACAGACCCCACCCATGAGCCTGAGAAGTGCTCCTGCCCCGGGAAGAGGCTCAGCACAGAAGGAGGAAGGACAGCACAGCTGACAGCCGTGCTCAGAAAGTTTCTGGATCCCAGGATCATCTCCACAGAGGAGAACATGCAGGCAGCACAGACCATGGGGGCCCTCTCAGCCCCTCCCTACACACTACACATCACCTGGAAGGAGCTTCTACTCACAGGTGAGGAGAGAACTTCCTGGGAGAGGACAGGAGGAGGAAGCAGAATGATTGGATGGGGTTTCCTGGACAGGATGCGGTTCTAAAAAATAAAAGAAGTCAGCACTTTGGGAGGCTGAGGTGGGTGGATCATGAGGTCAGGAGATCAAGACCAGTCTGGTCAACATAGTGAAGTCTCCTCTCTACTAAAACTACAAAAAATTAACCAGGTGTGGTGGTGTGCTCCTGTAATCCTAGCTACTCGGGAGGCTGAGGCAGGAGAATTGCATGAACCTGGGAGGCAGAGGTTGCAGTGAGCCGAAATGGCGCCACTGCATGCCAGCCTGGGCGACAGTACGAGACTCTGTCTCAAAAAGAAAAAAAAAAAAAATACAGGAAAGAAGGCTCTGTTGGAGCCTGGATAGGGGAATATATACCAGAGAGGGACACGGGTCAAAACAGGAAAATCACATTACACTGGAATTGGTAAGAGGTAGGAAAATCTCAAGTGTTCTGTTTTGCTGGTTAATCATCACTGGACACCACATTTTGAAAAATGATAATAATAACTATTGTCAGATGACACTTTAAATGAAAATATAAACAGGGCATGAAACACTGTCCTCAGCAAAAAACATCAACAATTGGAGAAAGACAAAAAAAAAAAAACCCTGGGCAGGGAGGACCCGGGGAACTCTCACATGTACAGGAATCTACAGCCTCTCCAAGGCACTGGTGTGCAACCAAGATCAAAAGTCCCTGTCCTTATGGAACTCATGCTGTCATGGGGAGGAAAACAGACATGCAAAGAGATCTAGAATGTGAGGTCAGGTGTTGACAAGAGCTCTGAAGGGAGCACAGCAGGGAAAGGCCAGAAAGGGAAGACCCAGGGTATCCAAAGGAAGTGTCAGGAAAGAAGTCTAAGGATGCCCTGATGCGAGCAGGACCTGAAGGCAGTGTGGAGAGAGCTGTGCAGGCCCCTGGGGAAGAGGATTCCAAACAGAAAAATGCCAAGGTCAGAAGTGTTGAAGGAATGGGGGTCGTGCTGCTGACCTTGACCCAGTAGGACAGTAGGACACACACACACTCACAAACACACACACACAAAAGGTGTATGTGTGTGTTTGTGAGTGTGTGTGTGTGTGTGTTTTCAAGGCTGATGACTGAAGAGATCCTCTCAGGACGCAGGGCCCCATCTTTTCACCCCAATACATAGGTCTCAATATTGACTGATGCTCTCTCCACCTCCTAGCATCACTTTTAATCTTCTGGAACCCGCCCACCACTGCTCAAGTCACAATTGAAGCCCAGCCAGCCAAAGTTTCTGAGGGGAAGGATGTTCTTCTACTTGTCCACAATTTGCCCCAGAATCTTGCTGCCTGCATCTGGTACAAAGGGCAAATAATGGACCTCCAACATTATATTACAGCATATGTAATAGATGCT
>NW_012098765.1:272264-273296 GCF_000951045.1 Mandrillus leucophaeus
ATTTATTGGCTCAAATCCTCTCTTCTTAGGCATCCAAACCTCAGAGGAGAGAGAGCAAATGCTCAGCTGATTAGTCTGCACTTCAGAACTAAATTACCTGCCTCAACTGTCAGAGTCAGTGCAAAAAAATGTCCAGGCCTACCCCTCAGATCTTAACCCCTATCACTGAACCTGAAATCCTATGTATCCCAAAGTGTCCATGTCACTGGCATGACAGGATAAAGGACAGGACCTTGTTTTCTTTCACCACTCACACCCCGCACCAGCACAGGCCCAGTGAGAGACACACACTCAGGAGCTCTCACATAACAAATGAAGGAATCGAATGAAGGAATTAATGATCCATAACCTCTTTAGAGGCTGAATCTTGGATGCAGAATCCTAGGAAGTTCTAGCCACACCTGTCCCTTGTCCGTCAGAGGCTGACAGCCATGTTTCATCCCCCCACTACCTCTTGCCCCTAAAGCCAACCCACCTCATGTATAACTCTGAAGCTCTTTGGCCACTGGAGGATTTTCAGGGCTCCCTGGTCCTGGACTGTGGAACTGGAGTACCCTGTCCTGCACACCTTCTTCCTCCACCCCTAGCCCTTCCCCAGACACTCCCGCTAACTACGCTGACTGTTCTGTTCCTTTCCTGCTAACACTGTGACCTGGCCCACCTCCCAGGAAATGGGAAAGGCACAGAAATCACCTGGAACTGCCACTCCTGCCAGGCTTCATCTCCAGCCAATGTCCCCAGGTCACTAAGCAAATGAGCTTCCACTGTATCCCCATCCAGGGCTCTGTCCCTTTGTGAAGCTGATCTGTGGACAAGACTGTGGGACAGGGAAAGGCAGCTCCTCCATCCACTCTTATAATTCCCAGACAAGTTTTTCTGGCCTCCTGCACAAACAAAACCAATTGATCCCGATAGTGATTTGCAGTAAAGAAAGATTTTAATGACTCCAAGTCTGCCAAACAGGAGGACAGAGGTTTATTATTACTCAAATCAGCCTCCCTAGTGGATCAGGGGTTAGAGATTTTCAAGGAT
>NW_012098765.1:273756-294007 GCF_000951045.1 Mandrillus leucophaeus
AGGACAGCCAGCCTGAGACTAGATGCCAGATGGAGTCAGCCATGCTAGTTTGCTGTCACTATTGTAATCTTTGCACTGACTCACCAGGGTGTCAAAGGCTAGACAGGTCTACAGTCTCCAAAGCCCATGGGCTGATTTCACCCATTTCACTCGTGACTCCATCCTCAACCTACCATGGAGCTCACATTCTCCAGTCACTTCCTAGAGACTTCTGGTTTCCTGTCATGCATATAACAAGCTTGAAATTTGTCACTCGGCTCTAACAGTAAGTAAAAAGCTGAAAAACCTCAAAAGTCAATAACTCATTAAAATCCCTCAGAGATGGCCAGTCACAGCGGCTCACGCCTGTAATCCCAGCACTTTGGGAGGCTGAGGCGAGCAGATCACAAGGTCAGGAGATCGAGACCATCCTGGGTAACATGGTGAAACCCTATCTCTACTAAAAATACAAACAAATTAGCTGGGCATGGTGGTGGGCACCTATAGTCCCAGCTACTCGGGAGACTGAGGAAGGAGAATGGTGTGAACCTGGGAGGCATAGCTTGCTTGAGCCACGATCGTGCCACTGCACTCCAGTCTGGACAACAGAGCGAGACTCTGTCTCAGAAAAAAAAAAAAAAAAAAAGGGCTGTTAGAGAAATGAAGAATGCTTTTGATGCTTACTGGTAGACTGTACACAGCTGAGGAAAGAATCCCTGGCTTGAGGATGTGTGAATAAAAACTTCCAAAACTGAAACAGGAAACTTCAAAAAAGAGGGGGAAAGAAAGTGGAACAACATATTCAACTTCATATTTAATACTTCGTATTGACAATAGCAATTTTTAAATGTTGTGGTTGTGGGACAACTACCAAGGCTGTAACATACACGTAATGGGAATACTGGTGGTGTCGGGGACCTGTTTCAGGTGGCCAGGTGGGTGCTACCTGATGGTTTTATTGCCTGTGCCACATACGATTGTTTCCTCCTGATGGTGCCATTTTCATAAGTTGGGGTTCTTCGTGTGGGGGACACATGAGCCATTGGCGTCTCACTTAGACTCTTTCTAATTCACACAAACTTAACCTCCAGTTGTATTTCCTGAGTTAAGAGAAAATGAAGAAAGCATTTCACATACCTGTTTTGGGCTCCTCCCCATTTTTCCTAACTCTGCACAGAAATTAGGAACAGGGAGTTCTTTCTATATTTACTAACATAACACACATCCCTTCTTTTAATTCGGCATCATTCCTCCCTTTATGTAATTGACACACTGACCAGTTCTGTCCTTTTGATGGGACTCTCTCTACTTAAGGAGTTGCTAATTTCAAATCACCTTTGACATCTTTCTTTGAGCATAATGTGATCCTGCTGGAATTCACGGCACACCTAAACCTTAATTGGGCATCAAGAGAAATATTACTACCAGCAATTGATCTTAGATGTTTGGACCATCCGTAACAATTTCCACTTACGACAACATTTTAATGTTTCCTCCAAATTTTGTTTTGTTTTGTTACTAGAGTCAGAACATAACATGAGGTCTAAACTCCTGACAACTTTTTATGGGAAAATTACAGTATTACAAATTGAGCATCCCAAATCCAGAAATCCAAAATCTGAAATGCTCCAAAATCCAACACTTCTGACCATTGATGTGATGCTAAAAAGAGGTGCTCACTGGAGCATTTTGGATTTTAAATTTTTCAGATGTGGGATGCTAACCCAGTACATCTACAGCATTTATTCCAAAATTAAAAAAAAAAAAAGTTAGAACTCCAAAACACTTGGTTTTAAGCTTTTTGCATAAGGAACACTTTATCTGTATGAACTGCAGGCATGAAGCTGTACAGGAGATCTCTACAACCTCTTCATCCTTCATAACTAAAACCACACACCCAGGGAACAATGCCCTATTCCCCCGACCCCAGCTCCTGGAAACTACTATTCTACTCTCTGATTCACTCTGGAATCCACTGAGATGAGGTACATCGAGTAGTCAAACTCATAGAATCAGAGAGTAGAATGTCTAATGACAGAAAATTTCTGCAAGACTTCTTCCCAAATATTGGTCTAATAGCCACCAAACATATATGGTGCATGAGGGCCAGACTTCCATCATCAGTTCATGTTTGTCCTTTCCACCAGTCAGTTCTGCATTTGCAAACATCCACATGTATTTCTAGAAAGATCCACATGGTCCTCACCTGCCCTCTACAGGGGGAAGGGAACATCATGGACCCAGAACAGGGAACATGGTCTTGATCCAAGCTATCAGCTCTTGCCTGTCCCCTTCACTCTTTGTAGGTCATTCCTTGGACTCTGCTCTATCTTTAGAGGTCACTGGCTCAAGTCAGTCACTATGAGACAGCTGGGAAAACTGCCCCACCTTGTGGTTCCACTGCCTGATGACTGAACTGACCTCCAGGCTTGACTCTGGTCTCCCCGGTGTTATTTCTGCTGAAGTACCCAGTCCCAGGCCAGACTTCCCAGTACCCAAAGGGTTTAAGGACAATGGGAAGTTCCATCATCCATCTCTAGGATGTCCTTGGAAAGGGAAGCTGCAGAGAAACCATACCTTGGGGGACAAAGTAAGACTGAAACTAAGAAGATTTGAGCACTGCCAGCTCCAGGTGAGGACCACAGGGTGGGCTAGGCAGGCAGTTGGAGAGGGAGGGACTCAGAGAGGCAACAGGGTCTGTGACTACTGGTCCCATGTCTTTCCATGACCCAATGCTGCTGCTCAATTCACACTTGAGAAAGTCTGTGCTTCTCCCACATAAAGCAGGCAGCCTCACAATCTCTGAGCCCTCAGATCGCCATGCGTCTCTCTTGTAACACACACTCCTGCGATGGGCTTTTAAGGACTTGGGTGGGCTGAGAGGTGGGAAATGCCAACTCTGATTGAAAAATGTCTTTGGAGGAATCAAAGGTGCCACACAGGGCAATCTTCTCTCTGTCATCTGCACAGTGGAGACTCCCAAGCCCTCCATTTCCAGCAGCAACTTAAACCCCAGGGAGGCCATGGAGACTGTGATCTTATCCTGTGATCCTGACACTCAGGACGTAAGCTACCTGTGGTGGATAAACGGTCAGAGCCTCCCTATCAGTCACAAGTTGCAGCTGTCCAAAACCAACAGGACCCTCATTATATTTGGTGTCACAAACGATACTGCAGGACCCTATGAATGTGAAATGAAGAACCCAGTGAGTTCCAGCCGCAGTGACCCAGTCACCCTGAATCTCCTCCGTGAGTATTTTCTGTTCCTCTGTGAGCCAGGCTGCCATCCCAAATACACATGGCCAGAGGCCAGGCCTCTCAGTCCCTCTCAGGTCCAAGTACAGAGACCTTTACCCCTGGACATCAAAGCTGGCCATGACTACTAAGAGTAGGCTTAGGCTTGATCAACAATGGGAGAGAAGAGGTTGCTCCTGTCATGGGAGAATCAGGGTCCACAGCTTATGATGGGAGAAAAAGGTGAATGTCTCAGGCTCCAGATCAGTGAACACAGCAGGGATTTGACTGGGACTTCAGTGTTGTGACTTAGCTCACAGGGTCACTGTGGCCCTTCCACAGACCAGGATTTACCCTTCCCACTGACAATATCACCTGTGACTTTATTCTCTTTGCTCCAGATGGCCTGGATGCCCCCACCTTTTCTTATTCATACACCTATTACCATACAGTGGAAGTCCCCAAGCGCTCCTGCCTCACAGACTCTCACCCACTGGCACAGCATTCTTGGCTGATTGATGGGAAGTTCCAGCAATCAGCACAAGTGTTCTTTATCAAATCACTAAAACATATACAGGGGTCTATGTGTGTTTCATCCATAACTCAGCCACTGGTGGAACAAATCTCATAATCAAGAGGATCATAATCCATGGTAAGTGGATCCCTGGAGCATTGGCAATATGTTTTCCAGTGAAGCCTATCTGGCTATCAGGGAAGAGCCACCTGCCCTCTGCAAAGGGAGAGGGAAAATAAAAAACCCAGGACAGGGAACATATTTCTGCTCCAAAACCACCAGCTTTTGCCTGTCCCCTTCACTCTTTCTAGATCGTTCTTTACACTACACACTAACAATGAACAATCTGAAAGGAAATTAAGAAAAGAATTTCAATTAACATTAACATCAAAAGGAATAAAATATTTTGGAATAAGTTAAACCCAAAAGGTCAAAGGGTTATACCCTGAAAACTCCAAAACATTACTGAAAGAAACTAAAGATGACATCAATATATGGAAAGACATTTCATTCTCATGGATTGGAAGAATCAATATTGTTAGGAAGACAATATTACCCAAAGTGAGTTCCAGATTCAAAGCAACCCCTACCAGAATTCCAGTAACATTTTTTGCAGAATTACAAAAATCTGTCCTAAACCTGACCTGACAGGTTCTCATTAATGACTGCCACAACAGAGACACAGAAAAATATGCAACCATGAAAAGGTGGAAAGTTTTGATTACTTAGAAAATAGCAAACAGCCTTTCTCATATCCCAAAGGCTTCAAAAATATACAAGCGCAGCATGGCCAGTATGGAATTGATCAAAAACTAATCACCAAGCTAGAAATGTGGTGACAGAAAAAAAAAACATCAAGAATGTATTTGGCCTATCACCTCCCACTTTGGCATACTAATCTGATGCTAAAAAGAAATGCTCACTGGAACATTTTAGATTTTGAATCTTTCAGATTTGGGATGCTAAACCAGTAAGTATATGACAAATATTTCAGAATCAAAAAATGTCAGAAATCCAAAACACTTTTTGTCCTAAGTCTTATGCATAAGAAATACTCAATCTGTGTGAACTGTAGGCATCAAACTGTACAGCAGATCTCTAGAACCTCCACATCTGGCATAACAGAAACTGCACACCCATGAACAACTTCTGATTTTCCCCACTCCCAGTTCCTGGCAACCAGCAGTCTCTTCTCAGATTCACTTTGGAATCCACTTCCATGAGGTCCCTAGAGTAGTCAAACAAATGGAATCGGAGAGTAGAGTGTCCAATGAAAGAAAATGTTTGCAAAAGTTCTCCCTAAATTTGTCTCATATCCATCAAACACACATGGTCCACGAGGACCAGATTTCCAGAAGTACATTCCCACCCTTTCCACCAGTCAGTTCTGCATTTGCAAGTCTCCACATATATTTCTGGACAGGTCCACATAGACCTCACCTGCCCTCTGCAGAAGGAGAGGAAACTTACAGAACCCAGAACAGGGAACACGGTTCTACTCCAAAGCCACCAGCTCTTGCCTGTCCCCTTCACTGTTTCTAGATCATTCCCTGCACTCTGCTGTATCTTTGGAGGTCACTGGCTCAAGTAAGTCACCATGAAACACCAGCAAAAACACTGCCCCACCTTGTGCCTCCACTGCCAGATGACTGAACTGACCTCCAGGCTTGACTCTGGTCTCCCCTGCCTTATTTCTGCTGAAATATCCAGTCCCAGGCCAGGCTGCTCAGTATCTTCAGGGTTTCAGGACAATGGGAAGTCCCATTATTGCTCATCTCTAGAATGTCCTTGGAAATGGAAGCTGCAGAGAAATCACATCTAAGGGGGGAAAATAGGATGGAATTTGGAAGGGGCATAGGAGTTGCACATTCCAGGTAAGGAACCCAAGGTGAGCCAGTCTATCAGCTGATTAGAGAAGGACTGGGAGGGGTAACAGGGACTGTGACTCCCACTGATGTGTCTGTCCATGACCCAACACTGTTCCTCAATTCACACTTGAGAAAGTCTGTGCTTCCCTAAGACAGAGCAGGCAGCCTCACAGTCTTTGAGCACTTAGATCATCATGCATGCCTTGTAACACACGCACCAGCTATTGACTTTCAAGGACTTGGGTGGGCTGAGAGGTGGGAGATGCCAACTCTGATTGAAGGATGTCTGTAGAAGAATCAAAGGTGCCACACAGGACAATCTTCTCTCTGTTACCCACACAGCGGAGCTGCCCAAGCCCTACATCACCAGCAACAACTTCAACCCCATGGAGAATAAGAATGTTGTAGCCTTAACATGTGAACCTAAGACTCAGAACTACACCTATGTTTGGTGGGTAAACGGTCAGAGCCTCCCCGTCACTCCCAGGCTAAAGCAACCTGGTGAAAACAGGATCCTCATTCTAGCCAATGTCACAAGAAATGACACAGGATCCTATGAATGTGAAATACAGGATCGAGTTGGTAGCATTCGCAGTGACCCAGTCACCCTGGATGTCCTCTGTGAGTATATTTGGGTCATCTGTGGGCCAGGCCACCAGCTTAAATCCAAATGACCAGAAGTCAGGCATCTCAGTCTCTCTCAGGTCCAAGTACAGACACTGTTATTTCTGGACACCCGAGCAGGCCATGACTCCCTGCCCTGGGGAAACCTGGGTAGGCACAGCCTTAACCAAGAATATAAGGGGAGGGGATGCTCTTGTCATGGGAGACTTGGGGTCTACAGCTTGTGATGGGAGAAACAGGTGAATACCTCAGGCCTTGGCTCAGTGAACACAGAAGGGGTTTGGCTCGGCCTTGAGGGTGTGTCTTGGCTCAGAGGGACACTCTGTCCCTTTAAGAGACCAGGAGCATCCCCTTCCCTCGGACTACATCACCTGTGTCTTTATTCTCTTTACTCCAGATGGTCCAGACGTCCCCAGGATTATCCCTCCATTCACCCATTACCATTCAGGAGAAAACCTCTACTTGTCCTGCTTCGCGGACTCTAACCCACCGGCAGAGTATACTTGGACGATTAATAGGAAGTTTCTTCAATCAGGACAAAAGCTCTCTATCCCCCATATTACTACAAAGCATAGCGGGCTCTATGGTTGCTCTGCTCGTAACTCAGCCACTGGCAGGGAACGTTCCATACTCACGAGGATCAAAGTCTCTCGTAAGTGGATCCTTGCATCATTGGCAATAGGGTTTTAGGTGGAGTCTATCTGGCTTTCAGAGAAGAGTCAGGAAAACATTTTAATTCCCAGCCTGTGTCCCATGGGCAGAAGCAAATCCTAAATTCTCCTCCTGAATCCTCCCAATTTGTCTCTACAGACCCTCTTCTCTTTCTTTTTCTGTTTTCTCATGGCTGACCTTGTGTCCAGCCTGAGAAAAGTAGGGAGGGGGCTTTGAGCCCTATGTGGTGGAAGAGGCTTCAGAGAGGTGGAAGAGGCTTCACAGAGGGACAAGGAGAGTCTTCAAGATCAAATTGCTTTTCGCTATCACCAACACATCCATTTCTGCCACATCTTTGATTTCTTTTACCTACTCCATGAGCTACAAGGAACATCTGAGGCTTTGAAACAAGCTCACATTTTTCCCCCAAATGAGAGGAGGAAGCCCCTTGGATGAGAGAGGGGCAGCTCAGACTGCTGCCTGCTCTGCTCCGGGCTTCTCCGGTTACTGGCCCTGCCTGACCCCACCTGGGGTGGGACAAGCAAGTGTGGAGAAAGAGCCCTGGTGGCCTGTCCTGAATTCAGCTAAATCGAGCTGCCAGTTGAAGTGAAGCCTAGTCTGCAGGGAAATAAGAACAGAGGGAGCCTCCGGGCAGACTCTTGAACTGTGTCCTGGCTCTGAAGTCACCGGCTGTATGAGGCTGTGGGCATAGCACGTGGGACACAGCACAGAGGACAGTGAGTGATGCACACTTGGAGAAATAGTGAGATTCACCTCTTGGGCTCTGCATGACAGGAAAGGGGCAATGCCAAAAAGTGTGTATTTATAGAGTGTAAGACTACCATGACACTTTATATATATATCTAAGACTTATCATTAACTAAGTGTGCAATTTAGTGTTGTGTAACCATCACACTATCCATTTCCAGAACTTTTTCCTTTTACCATATTAAACCTCTGGATCCAAAAAACAGTAACTCTCACTCCTCCCCCTAACCCTTAGCACCCACCATTCTACTTTCTGTCTCTATGTAACTAGCTATTCTATCTTTTATAAATGGAATTATATAATAATTATCCTTTTGTGTCTGGCTTACTTCAGTTAGCATAATGTCTTCAAGTTTCATCCTTTTTGCACGATGTATTGGAATTTTATTCCTTGTAAGGTTGAATAGCATTTTAATGTATTTAGATACACTTCATTTGCCTACCCACTTATCTTTCAATGGACAATGGACTTTTCCGTTGCTTCCATTTTTTGGCTATTGTGAGTAATGCTTCTCTGAACATCAATGTGCAAATACTTGTTCAAATTTCCTTCCATTCTATAGGCAGTATGTCCAGAAGTGGAATTGCTGGATCGAATGGTAAATTATTGTTTAATTTTTTGAGAAATAGCCATACCACTTTTTACAGTGGCTATAACATTTCCCATTCCCATCAGCAATGCACTAGAGCTCCAATTTTTCCATCTATTTGAAAACACTTGTTTTGTGTTGCTGTCGTTATTGTTTATCAAAGCCATCCTAAAGTGTGTGAGGTGGTGTCACATTGTGGTTTCGATTTGTATATCTCTAAGTATTCGTGACACTGAGGAACTCTGCATGGGCTTATTGGATATTTGTATATCTTCCTTGAAGAAAACTCTATTTTAATCCTTTGTTCATTTTTTAATTGGGTTTTTGGATGTTTGCTGTTGTTGACTTGTAGTTTTTCATGTATTCTGGAAATTAATTTCTTCTCATACTTAAAATTTGCAAGTATTTTTCTCATTTCATGGGTTGCCTTTTTACTTTCTTGATAATGTTCTTTGATATATAAAAGGATTTGATTTTTATGAAATCCAATTTATCCATTTTATTTATTGCCTATGCTTTAAATAAAATTTACAACCAAGAAACCATTGTGAAATCCAATATCATGAAGCTTTTCTCCTATGTTTTTTTCTAAGAGTTGTATAGCTTTTACTTTTAAATTAGATCTTTGATCTATTGTGGGTTAATTTTTGTATATAGTGTTAGGTAAAGGTTCCACTGATTCTTGCCCTTGGATATCCAGCTTGCCCAATATCATTTCATCAGAACACTGTCCTTTCCCCATTGAATGATCTTGGCACACTAGATGAAAATCATTTTGCCATATATGCAGGTATTTCTTTCTGGGTTCTTTGTTCTATTTCACTAATTTCTATGTCCTCCTTTATTCCAATACCACACTGTATTGGTTACTTGGGCTTTGTAGTAAATGCTGAAATCAGGAAGAGTGAGTCCTCCAGCCTCATTCTTCCTCTTCAAAGTTGTTTGTCTATTTAGAGTCATGAAATTCAATATAAATTTTAGGACAGATTTTTCCTTTTCTGCAATAATGTCACTGAGATTCTGATAGGAATTGTATTGAATTTGCAACTCACTTTTGGTAGCATTGTCTTCCTAACAATATTGAGTCTTCTAATTCATGAAAACAAAATGTTTTTCAATTTATTGCTGTCATCATTAAGCAATATTTTATGGATTTCAGGTATAATCATTTCACCTCTTTGGTTAAACTTATTCCTAAATATTTTATCTTTTTGATATTAATACAAATTAAATTTTTTTTCTTAATTTCCCTTCAGATTGTTCATGGTTAGTGTATTGAAATATGACTGATGTTTGAATGTTGATTTTGTATTGTGCAACATTACTGAATTCATTTATTAATTCTAATAGGTTTATTGCATCTTTAGGATTTTCTACATATAAGTTCAAGTTATCTGTGAACAGAAATAATTTTACTCCCTTCTTCCAGTTTGAATGTCTTTTTTTAAATTCTTGCCTAATTTTTCTGACTAGACCTTTCAATACTACATTGAATAGACATGTCAAAAGCAGCATCCTTGTCTTGTTCCTGCTCATATAGGGAAAGCATTCAGTCTTTCTCCGTTGAGTATGATGCTAGCATTGGGTTTTTCACATATTGTCTTTATGTTGAGGTGGTTTCCTTCCATTCTTAGTTGGAATGTTTTTATTATGAAAAAATATTGAATTTCATCAAATACTTTTATTGATTCAATCTTATTACTGATTATAGCTCTGGGCCAGCCCAGGCTGAAATACAGTGGTGTGATTATGGTTCACTGCAGCCTCAACCTCCTGGGCTCAAGCAATTCTCCTTCTTCAGTCTCCCAAGATATGAGGACTACAGATGCATGCCAATATGACCAGCTAAATGGTTTTTACATTTTTTTTGTAGAGAGAGGGTCTCCCCGGGTTACCTATGCCGGTCCAAACACCTGGCCTCAAGAAATCCTCCCACTGTGACCTCTCAAAGTGCTAGGATTAAAATATGACCCACCATGCTCAGACTCCATTTTCATTTCTGATTTTAGCAATTTTAATCTTCTCTCTTTTTTTCTTAGTCAGTCTGGTTAATGGTCATCAATTTTATTGATTTTATTTTGAAGAATCAACTTTTGGTTTCAATAATTTCCTCTATCTTTTTCCATTCTCCATTTTATTTTTATCCACTCTAATCCTTATTGTTTCCTTCATTCACAGTGTTGGGTTTACTTTGTTCTTCTTTCATATCCTGAAGTATGAAACAGCTTGCTTCATACCATTCTTTTAAAGGTTTAATGTAGTCAATGAAACAAGATGCCACACGCAGAGGAACCAATGTCAGCTGCTATATTACTACCATCATCATTAGCCTTGAGGTCAAATAGTCCTAGAATCAAATCTCAGATCCACTTATTACTAGCCATATGACACCAGGAAAGATTTTACACTACTCTAAGCTTCTGTCTTTTCATAAGCAAGACGGAAATAATGTCTACCTGACAGGGTTATTGTGTGAATTAAATGACGTACAGGTATTTAGCACAGGCCCTGGTACACAGGAAGTGCACCTCAACAGTACCTAGCTATTTCCATATATATATAGAAAAAGAGGTAACACATAAAACACTAGGACATGGTTACTGACTACTTGTGGAAGAGAAAGGAAAAAAGCTAAGTGCAAAGAATCAACCCTGGTATGTTAGTTTTTACTAACTGAAATGCATCCAGGATGGGATTAGACATATAAGATAATTTATCAGGGAAGACACTTGTGAGGGAATGTGGGGCAGGCATGAAGGTAGTATGGGAGAACCCACAGACCCCTATGCAAAGCTGACTCCTGTGAAAAAGAAAGAGAAAGAAGCTTTAGGTATCAATGCAGTTCTAAGAGACTTTTTGCAAGGATGATCGAGAATCCTCCAACCAGTCACCCACTAGAGTTAAAGAGAGCCTCAGAGAACTAGGCTTGCTTTCACGCCCTTGCTGGGATCTGTGAGAAGGAAGCTTTCTGTGCAAAGGAGGTGGTGAATTTGAAATGCACTGACCTGGGCCTTCTGTCAATCAAGTCCCTGCCACGGAGACCTGGCAGGGTCTCATTCATGGCTGCCACAACAGAGACACTGAGAAAAAGATGCAACCATGAAAAGGTGGAAAGGTGGAAAGTTCTAATGACATAGAAAATAGCAATCACCCTTTCTCACATCTGAAAGCTTTCTGAAATATCTAGTGCAGTAGAGAATTGACAGAGGACTGATCACCAACCTAGAAACGTGGTGAGAAGGGAAAAATAACTGCAAGAATATAATCATCTCCCATCAAATTTCCAACAGAAATAATGCATTCCTTGAAGAAACAATTATAGAGTACCTCATGTTACATGCTTGTTCCTGAGGCTCCCCCCTGTAAAATAATATCACCTCCATTCCTTTTCTTTTCTTTCCATGACAGCTCCTTCAGTAAGAGGGCGTATTTCTGGCCTTAATCCGATATAGCAGCCGTGATGTCATTTCTGTATTTCAGGAAGACTGGCAGGTATGATGGCCTTTTCTCTTGTCCTGTTTCCTGCAAGATTGACTGCCATGCTTGGGAGAGGGAAAAGACTTATTGGCCTGTATCTGGGACTGGATCTCCTCCTTCTTCCACTAAACTCCTGCTTCTCAGCACTAATTCCTGCAGTTCCCTTTCTCCCTGGCCTTTATGCTCCCTGTACCCCACTGTCTTTAAGACATAATTATCTCCAGCCTCTGCTCATTTGTTTCTCAGATTCAAATGAGAAACACAATTTCACATTGTGAAACCCTCTTCATTACTTTTAACATCTCTCAATAGTGTAATTCTCTCCATTCCCATAAAGCTCAACCACTTCTCAAAGTGTTTCTTGACTTCTTGTCTCCAGACTTTGAAACCTTCCTTGCATATGACTGTATCATTACTTTTCTAAAATCTAGTTAATTCATTTAATCAAGAATCCCCAGGGGTCTACTCTAGCCTATTTGGTAAGTTCACATTTTTTCTATTTACTATTCATTCTCACTTCCTTTACATCTGCTTCCTAGTATAATTCCTCCATCATAATCAGAACTGTCTTCCTACACATCCCTGCCCCTTCACCCACAAAGACATAAAATTCTTAGTTCCAATGCTATGCCTAAAAACAGGGTGAACTCCCCTCCACCATCTGCACTACAGACTTAACTACACCCTTCATCACAAGCAACCTCTGACCTCGTGGAGAACAAAGACCTTAGCATTAGCCTGTGAACCTGAGACTCAGGACACAACCTATGTGTGGTTGACAGCTTTTCCTGATGACCAATTCACATGCTCAAAAAAGATACAGAAATGAAGAAGGAAAGGTCCCTACCTCAGGGAACATAAAGCCTAAGACAGGAAATGAGACCTGAAAATAATCATGATACCAAAATAGAAAAAAAGTGAAGGCCACTAGAAATCAGAGAAATCTGATGGGAAATATAACTACACATGGGAATCACTGGAAAACGTTTTTAAAAGTGGATGCTGAAGCCCCACTCATGAGTTCCAGTTTAAAGGTCTGCAGAGGGATCCAGGCACTGGTAATTTTTAAGTCTTCCCTGACACTACAAACATGTAACGAGGATGAAGAATTCTTGTTGTAATAGGTAGAACTTAAAACTAAATCAATTATTTTCAGCTAGAAGTACTGCAATTTCCTAAGGACCTTTTTCAACATAGGTAAGACTATACTTTTTTGGCCCTAATTATTAATGGGCTACACCAAGAACTCAGTGATCCAGTTGGGAAACAGAAGCTCAATGGAAAAGCCACCTTATTTGATATGTCAAAATATATATAAAGCATTTTCAAATGAGGGATAAGTGATGCTAAACCTTCTCTAAATAATATTTATGGGAATGTTAATAATATGAGTATTCTAGGCTGGGCGTGGTGGCTCACGCCTATAATCCCAGCACTTTGGGAGACCGAGGTGGGCAGATCATGAGGTCAGGAGATCGAGATCATCCTGGCTAATACGGTGAAACCCGTCTCTACTAAAAATACAAAAACAAAATTAGCCAGGCATGGTGGCAAGTGTCTGTAGTCCCAGCTAATCCAGAGGCTGAGGCAGGAGAATGGTGGGAATCCGGGAGGTGGAGCTTGCAGTGAGACAAGATGGTGCCACTGCTCTCCAGCCTGGGCGACAGAGTAAGACTGTGTCTCAAAAATAAAATAAAATAAATAAAATAAAATAGTGTTCTAAAAACTATATGAAATTTCTGGAAATTGAGTATGTTATCAGTCATAGTGTCATATGCCACAGAAGTAACTAGATTTCTATGTGAGCTGTGTCTTTACCATAATAAACCTAATAAAAATATCATTAGATTTTTAACCATAGTCATTTTAAATCTTTGTCATTCCCAGGCAGTTGCTTTCGTTCTTCCTCGAAGTATTTACAATCAGCTACAGTCCAAAATTGCTTTTTTTTCAAGGAGATATATGGAAAAGACTCTGACAACGACTCTTGAATACAACTTTCTGATAACTTCAAGATCATATCACTGGACTCTCTGAGAACTTTCAAAATTTTAATGAACAGGATGCTACCTTCATGAAATTCAAGACAAAGAAGAAAAAAAACTCAAATTTATTGGACTAAATAATCAAAAGGATAATATTTTCACAATTTTTTATTTGAAAATGTGCTGATTCCTTGAATGTTTCATTCTCCAGATATATGAACTTTCTCTTTTAAGCTATTTATACTTTACAGCAATTTGGTAAAGTATACTTTTGTAAACAAAAATTGAAACATTTGCTTTTGCTCCCTATCTGAGTGTCCCAGAATTGGGAAATTATTCATGAGTATACATATGCATATGGTAATAAAGTTATTTGCACAAATTCAGTAAGAATCTGCTCTCTTTATAACATGACACATTTAAAACATTGGTTATGTTACCAAGGCTTTGACTGGGATGTTGTATTTGAGAATATACATAGAATAAACCCATAGGGAATGCAGGCAAAGTCTAAAGTTGGCCTTGGTTTGGCTTCCTAGTTTCAAGAGGTTTTTGAAAGTTTAATCTGAGAGTCTTATAAAACTTCTAGCAAAGCAAAGTTTAAAAGGATCCTCTATGGTCCATTGCTACTCTTGCTTCACTTAGGTAAAAAATCTAGGCAAGTTTGTTGTGACTCAACTTATTTTGCAAACAAATTCATCCTACTGCAATTATCTTTGGAAAAAATAGAGACTCCTATATAGAGAAAAATTATGTTGAAAAGAAAAACTGTAGTACACCTGTAACCAGACTGAACCACTGTTCATTATCTTTGAGTATTTATAATCCACTGGTAGACTAGACTGGACCCTGAGTTCTTTTGGTTCTTCCAATTCAATTTTCTCCAATGAAATCATTAAAAACAAGAACAGCTCCGTTGCTGAAGCCATATAAGCTGGAGGTGGACAACTCAATGTAAATTTCATCGGAAAACCCTCATGTCCGAGGTGTGGGCCACTCAGAGCTCACCAAATATTCAACACTATAACTTAGAGACAACTAAACTGCAAACCACAAAAACAAGTTGATGACCTTACACTGTGGACAGCTTTTCTCAAGATGTCAGAACAAGACTATCAATCATGATGAGACTCTTACCTCTCTTAATTTCTCCTTGCTTATGCCTGTCTCCTTTGCTTCCCAGAATAATGCTGTACTTAGGATTTCACAAGAAGTAGCTTCTGAGAGTAAGTTAACAGTGTCAGACACATCACATCAACCACACTTTTTTTTTTTTAAGATGGAGTTGCTCACTTGTTGCCCATGCTGGAGTGCAATGGCACAATCTTGGCTCACCACAACCTCTGCCTCCGGTGTTCAAGTGATTCTCTTGCTTCAGCCTCCCTGGTAGCTGGGATTATAGGCATGCACCACCACACCTGGCTAATATTGTATTTTTAGTAGAGACGGGGTTTCTCCATGTTGGACAGGCTGGTCTTGAACTCCCGATCTCAGCATGCCTTGGCTTCCCAAGGTGCTGGGATTACAGGCATGAGCCACTGCACCTGGCCCACACATTTTTACATAACAAGAGATCCTTTAGTCCACCCAAAAGCTGACGTTAGCTACATCTTTAACACAACTTTTTCCTCAAATATAAGAGTTTTTTTTAGGCTTCCACTTCTATACTTGGCTATTCTTCTCACGCCCTGTTTTAATTTAACATAGACATGCAATGCTAGAAAATAGAATTGCTCTCTACCAGCTTAACAAGGAGGAGCCTGTGCAGTTTCTGACACTTCTTTTGGCACATGGATAAATACCTCGGGTATTATACTCAGTTGTAAAAATCAACAAATGTGCTGCCTGGTTAAAATGACTAGTCTCTTCTGGCTTCTTCTTTGATCTATTCTATTGTAGTTGGTTTGTATCTTGCTTAAGGTACATATTCCAAACTCTTGATATTTTCGTCCTGATAGTCATACTGGTAGTCTCCCTCATGTGGTGCAATCTACAAACATTTTTATTTGTGTGCAAATATTTGTGAGCAGCCATACTTCAAATATCAAATTGTTTCTCTGGGGTTGGAATTCAAAAACTCAAAGAAATGTGTGGTTTATGGACAGGACACAGTGGCTCACATCTGTAATCACAGCACTTTGGGAGGCCAAGGCGTGCAGATCACAAGGTCAGGAGTTCGACACCAGCCTGGTCAATATGGTGAAACCCTGTCTCTACTAAAAATACAAAAATTAGCCGGGCGTGGTGGCGCGCACCTGTAGTCCTGTAGGGAGACCCCCTGAAACCATTGTTATGGAATAAAAGATGAAATGCTCCTGATTATTGTAAACACAAAATTGCATGCAAGATTGTGTAAAGACAATGCCAGGTTGGGCTGCCACAATGAGCCAACAGTGCGTGATGTGCTTCTCCCTGCAGAGAGCCTATTAATGGACGTGTAGTCAGGGAAGTTTCACATCACCAAGATTCCTATCCCAGAAAAGCAGATGTTCATAGCTCTGGGATTGGAATGCAACCCTTGTGGAGAACCTGTAAATGGACACATGAAGAGCGCCTGTTCATATGGATAAGATAGGGTGATAAATGCCCTTATCTTGCCACGGCTCTTCTAGGTCTCTTTAGGGGTAAGGCATACCCCCCTCTGAGAATTTTTTGGTTTAACTGGTTGTCTAGCTTCACTTCCTGTTTCTATTGATTGTTTGCAACCAGCTTTGACTGCAACTGTTACTGCTGATTAATATCTTGCTAATCATAGGTTATGGATAGACTGTGTTTCTGTTTTAAGGCTCTGTTAGAAAATGCTGATGCACACACCATGTTGTAAATTCTTATCTCTGTATACTGTACTTCTGCATACCGATGTTATGTTAAAGAATTACTTCATCCCCATGTGACAATCTCACCTCAGAATCAAACCACCCTAAATCCCTCAGTAACCTACCCGTGCCCTCACTAAACTTACTAATAAATACTGTTATATCCAGTGCATTGGCGGCATCACAAGACCAGAAGTCAACGACCTCCCCAGACTCAGTTTTCACTATCTTGTGTATGTCTTTTACTTCTTGACCTGCCTATACGCCTGGGAACAAAGAAAGAGCCCTGTTGCATTGCGGGCTGCTGGCCAGGTACTGCAATATAATCCCAGCTACATGGTATACTGAGGTGGGAGAATCGCTTGAACCCAGGAGGCACAGGTTGCAGTGAGCCGAGATGCTGCCACTGCACTTCAGCCTGGGTGACAGAGCGAGACTCCATCCAAAAAAAAAAAAGAAGAGGGGGTGGTGTCAAGATGGCCAAATAGGAACAGCACCAGCCTCCAGCTCCCAGCATGAGCAGCACAGAAGATAGGTGATTTCTGCGTTTTCAACTGAGCTACCAGGTTCATCTCACTGGGGTGTCTCGGACAGTGGGTGCAGCACCAGCACAGTGAGTGCAGCCCAACGAGTGAGAGCCGAAGGAGGGTGAGGCGTGGCCTCACCCAGGAAGTGCAAGCAGGAAGGGAATAATTCCCTTTCCTAGCCAAGGGGAACCGTGACACACAACACCTGGAAAATTGGGTCACTTCCATCCTAATACTGTGCTTTACCAAGGGTCTCAGCAAATGGTTCACCAGGAGATCATATCCCCTGCTGGTTTGGAGGGTCCCACGCCCATGGAGCCTCCCTCATGGCTAGCACAGCAGTCAGATCTAACTGCAAGGCAGCAGCGAGGTTTGGGGAAGGGCGCCCACAATTGCTGAGGTTAAGTAGGTAAACAAAGTGGCCAGGAAGCTTGAACTGGGTGGAGCCCACCGCAGCTCAATGAGGCCTGCCTGCCTCTGTAGACTGCACCTCTGGAGACAGGGCATAGCCAAACAAAAGGCAGCAGAAACCTCTGCAGATGTAAATGTCCCTGTCTGACAGCTTTGGAGAGAGTAGTGGTTCTCCCAGCATGGAGTTTGGCATCTGAGAATGGACAGACTGCCTGCTCAAGTGGGTCCCTATCCCCCAAGTATCCTAACTGGGGGACATCCCCCACTAGCAGCAGACTGACACCAAACACCTCATGCAGCTGGGTACACCTTTGAGATGAAGCTTCCACAGGAATGATCAGACAGCAACATTGGCTGTTCAGCAATATTCACTCTTCTGCAGCCTCCACTGCTGATACCCAGGCATACAGGGTCTGAAGTGGACCTCAAGCAAACTCCAACAAACCTGCAGCTGAGGGTCCTAACTGTTAGAAGGAAAACTAACAAACAGAAAGGACATCCACACCAAAACGCCATCTGTAGGTCACCATCATCAAAGTCCAAAGGTAGATAAAAGCACAAAGGTGGTCAAAAAGCAGAGCAGAAAAGCTGAAAATTCTAAAAATCAGAGCACCTCTCAACCTCCAAAGGAATGCAGCTCCTCACCAGCAACGGAAAAAAGCTGGACAGAGAATGACTTTGACGAGTTGAGAGAGGCTTCAGACAATCAAACTTCTCTAAGCTAAAGGAGGAAGTATGAACCCAGCGCAAAGAAACTAAAAACCTTGAAAAAAGATTTGATGAATGACTAACTAGAATAACCAATCTAGAGAAGTCCTTAAATGACCTGATAGAGAGGAAAACGATGACAAGTGAACCACATGACAAATGCACAAGTTTCAGTAACCGACTCGATCAACCGGAAGAAAGGGTATCAGTGATTGAAGATCAAACGAATGAAATGAAGCAAGAGAAGTTTAGAGAAAAAAAGAGTAAAAAGAAATGAACAAAGCCTCCAAGAAATATGGGACTATGTGAAAAGACCAAATCTACGACTAATTGGTGTACCTGAAAGTGACGGCGAGAATGGAACCAAGTCGGAAAACACTCTGTAGGATATTATACAAAAGAACTTCCCCAACCTAGCAAGGCAGGCCAACATTCAAATTCAGGAAATACAGAGAATGCCACAAAGATACTCCTCGACAAGAACAACTCTAAGACACATAATTGTCAGATTCACTAAAGTTGAAATGAAGGAAAAAATATTAAGGCAGCCAGAGAAGAAGGTTGGGTTACCCACAAAGGGAAGTCCATCAGACTAACAGCGGATCTCTCAGCAGAAACTCTCCAAGTAGAAGAGAGTGGGGGCCGATGTTCAACATTCTTAAAGAAAAGAATTTTCATTCCAGAATTTCATATCCAGCCAAACTAGGCTTCATAAGTGAAGGAGGAATAAAACCCTTTACAGACAAGCAAATGCTGAGAGATTTTGTCACCACCAGGCCTGCCCTACAAGAGCTCCTGAAGGAAGCACTAAACATGAAAAGGAACAACCAGTACCAGCCACTGCAAAAACATGCCAAAATGTAAAGACTATTGATGCTAGGAGGAAACTGCGTCAACTAGCGAGCAACATAACTAGCTAACATCATAATGACAGGATCAAGTTCACACATAACAATATCAACCTTAATGTAAGTGGACTAAATGCTCCAATTAAAAGACACAGACTGACAAATTGGATAAAGAGTCAAGACCCATCAGCGCCCTATATTCGGAAGACCCATCTCACATGCAGAGACACATAGGCTCATAATAAAGGGATGGAGGAAGATGTATCAAGCAAATGGAAAACCAAAAAAGGCAGGGGATGATATCCTAGTCTCTGATAAAACAGACTTTAAACCAACAAACATCAAAAGAGACAAAGAAGGCCGTTACATAATGGTAAAGGGATCAATTCATCAGAAAGAGCTAGCTATCCTAAATATATATGCACCCAATACAGGAGCACCCAGATTCATAAAGCAAGCCCTTAGAGACTTACAAAGAGACTTAGACTCCCACACAATAATAATGGGAGACTTAAACACCCCATTGTCAACATTAGACAGATCAACGAGACAGAAAGTTAACAAGGATATCCAGGAATTGAACTCAGCTCTGCACCAAGCATACCTAACAGACATCTACAGAACTCTCCACCCCAAATCAACAGAATATACATTCTTCACAGCATCACATCGCACTTATTCCAAAACTGACCACAGAGATGGAAGTAAAGCACTCCTCAGCAAATGCAAAAGAACAGAAATTATAACAGTCTCTCAGACCATAGTGCATTCAAACTAGAACTCAGGATTAAGATACTCACTCAAAACGCACAACTACATGGAAACTGAACAACCTGCTCCTGAATGACTACTGGGTACATAACGAAATGAATGCAGAAATAAAGATGTTCTTAGAAACCAATGAGAACAAGGTCACAACAAACCAGAATCTCTGGGACACATTTAAAGCACTGTGTAGAGAGAAATTTATAGCACTAACTGCCCACAAGGGAAAGCTGGAAAGATCTAAAATTGACACCCTAACATCACATCACAATAAAAGGAACTAGAGAAACAAGAGCAAACACATTCAAAAGCTAGCAGAAGGCAAGAAATAACTAAGATTAGAGCAGAACTGAAGGAGATAGAGACACAAAAAACCCTTCAAAAAATCAATGAGTCTAGGAGCTGGTTTTTTGAAAAGATCAACAAAATTGATAGACCGCTAGCAAGACTAATAAAGAAGAAAAGAAGGAAGAATCAAATAGATGC
>NW_012098765.1:294377-302156 GCF_000951045.1 Mandrillus leucophaeus
CTTCTGAAACTATTCCAATCAATAGAAAAAGAGGGAATCCTCCCTAACTCATTTTATGAGGCCAACATCATCCCGATACCAAAGCCTGGCAGAGACATAACAAAAAGAGAGAATTTTAGACCAATATCCCTGATCAACATCGATGCAAAAATCCTCAACAAAATACTGGCAAACTGAATCCAGCAGCACATCAAAAACCTTATCCACCACGATCAAGTAGGCTTCATCCCTGTGATGCAAGGTTGGTTCAACATACACAAATCAATAGATGTAATCCAGCATATAAACAGAACCAAAGACAAAAACCACATGATTATCTCAATAGATGCAGAAAAGGCCTTTGACAAAATTCAACAGTGCTTCATGCTAAAAACTCTCAATAAATTTGGTATTGATGAAACGTATCTCAACATAATAAGAGCTATTTATGACAAACCCACAGCCAATATCATACTGAATTGGCAAAAACTGGAAACAATCCCCTTGAAAACTGGAACAAGACTGGGATGTCCTCTCTCACCACTCCTATTCAACATAGTGTTGGAAGTTCTGGTCAGGGCAATCAGGCAAGAGAAAGAAATAAAGGGTATTTAATTAGGAGAAGAGGAAGTCAAATTGTCCCTGTGTGCAGATGACATGATTGTATATTTAGAAAACCCCATCATCTCAGCCCAAAATCTCCTTAAGCTCATAAGCAACTTCAGTAGAGTCTCAGGTTACAAAATCAAGGTGCCAAAATCACAAGCATTCTTATACACCAACAACAGACAAACAGAGAGCCAAATCATGAATGAACTCCCAATCACAACTGCTTCAAAGAAAATAAAATACCTAGGAATCCAACTTACAAAGGGATGTGAAGGACCTCTTCAAGGACAACTACAAACCACTGCTCAATGAAATAAAAGAGGACACAAACAAATGGAAGAACATTCCATGCTTACGAAGAGGAAGAATCAATAACATAAAAATGGCCATACTGGCCAAGGTAATTTACAGATTCAATGCCATCCCTATTAAACTACTAATGACTTTCTTCACAGAATTGGAAAAAACTACTTTAAAGTCCATATGGAACCAAAAAAGAGCCCGTTTTGCCAAGACTATCCTAAGCCAAAAGAACAAAGCTGGAGGCATCACGCTATCTGACTTCAAACTATACTAAAAGGCTACAGTAACCATAACAGCATGGTACTGGTACCAAAACAGAGATATAGACCAATGGAACAGAACGGAGCCCTCAGAAATACTACCACACATCTACAACCATCTAATCTTTGACCAACCTGACAAAAGCAAGAAATGGGGAAAGGATTCCCTATTTAATAAATCGTGCTGGGAAAACTGGCTAGCCATAAGTAGAAAGCTGAAACTGGATCCCTTCCTTACACCTCATACAAAAATTAATTCAAGATGGACTAAAGACTTAAATGTTAGACCTAAAACCATAAAACCCTAGAAGAAAACCTAGGCAATACTATTCAGTACATAGGCATAGGGAAGGATTTCATGTCTAAAACACCAAAAGCAATGGCAACAAAAGCCAAAATTGACAAATGGGATCTAATTAAACTAAAGAGCTTCGACACAGCAAAAGAAACTACCATCAGAGTCAAAAAGCAACCTACAGAATGGGAGAAAATTTTTGCAATCTACTCATCTGACGAAGGGCTAATATCCAGAACCTACAAAGAGCTCAAACAAATTTACAAGAAAAAAACCACTCCATCGAAAAGTGGACAAAGGATATGAACAGACACTTCTCAAAAGAAGACATTTATGCAGCCAACAGACACATGAAAAAATGCTCATCATAACTGGACATCAGAGTAATGCAAATAATCAAAACCACAATGAAATACCATCTCACACCAGTTAGAATGGCAATCATGAAAAAGTCAGGAAACAACAGGTGCTGGAGAGGATGTGGAGAAACAGGAACACTTTTACACTCTTGGTGGGACTGTAAACTAGCTCAACCATTGTGGAAGACTGTGGCGATTCCTCAAGGATCTAGTACTAGAATTACCTTTTTACCCAGCCATCCCGTTACTGGGTATATACCGAAAGGATTATAAATCATGCTGCTATAAAGACACATGCACACATATGTTTATTGCGGCACTATTCACAATAGCAAAGACTTGGAACCAAGCCAAATGTCCATCAATGACAGACTGGAATAAGAAAATGTGGCACATATACACCATGGAATACTATGCAGCCATAAAAAAGGATGAGTTCATGTCCTCTGGAGGGGCATGGATGCAACTGGAAACCATCATTCTCAGCAAACTATCACAAGAACAGAAAACCAAACACCGCGTGTTCTCACTCATAGGTGGGAATTGAACAATGAGAACACTTCAACACATGAAGGGGAACATCACACACCGGGGTCTGTTGTGGGGTGAGGGAAGGGGGGAGGGATAGCATTAGGAGATACACTTAATGTAAACGATGTGTTAATGGGTGCAGCACAAGAACATGACACATGTATACAAATATAACAAACCTACAGGTTGTGCACATGTACCCTAGAACACAAAGTATAAAAAAAAATTTTTAAGACAAAGCAAATTAAAAAAAAAGAAAAGAAAAGAAAAGAAATGATGGAAGCCCAAAATTACGGTTATTGAGACTAATGCTAATGCCTTAAGTTTTGGTCATATTCTCACCTAAGCGAGAGTACAGACATTCTAAAACAGAGCCACACATGCTAAATGTTATATACACCCCCTGAAATTTTAAGGAATCAGATAGCTCTCAAAACAGATCATATTTTTCTGTAAAAAGACGATTCCAGTCTACCTGAGTGAGCATAATAAGGAAGTCCCCTCTGCTTTAACTTTTACCAAAAAAAGTGACTTGAAGTACCTGATGTTAACCAATCAATTTATTTTTAGGGCTTTGTTTACTGATTCACATTTGACAAAACCCACTGTTTTGTCATTGTATTGCCGAGGAGGAGTTATCACTGTATCTACAGAGGGAGAGCTGCCCCAACTCATAAATCACAAATAAAAGCCGATTACGTCTATAATTAAATTAGTTGTAACTTTGTCTTGTCACACATGTTCAAAGCAAGCAATGGCCAGTGGAGTGTCTCAGGCTGCATCATTCTCACCCTGACCCCCCTGCCTTTCTCTTTCACTTACAAGGACCTTTATGATGACACTGGGAGCTACCTAGATAATCCAGAATAAGTTTTCCATCTCAGGATACCCAACTTCATCACCGTTGAACAGTGTTTTTGCCAAGAAAAGTAAATGCACGTGTTCCAAGAGTTAGGATGTGGATTTTTTTTTTTTTTTTTTTTTAAGACCGAGTTTCACTGATATTGCCCCGGCTGGAGTGCAATGGGGTGATTGTGGCTTACTGCTACCTCCACCTCCCAGGTTCAAATGATTCTCCTGTCTCAGCCTCACAAGTAACTGGGCTTACAGGTGCCCACCACCACGCCCAGGTAATTTTTGCATTTTTGGTAGAAACAGGGTTTCACCATGTTGGCCAGGCTGGTCTCAAACTCCTGACCTCGTGATTTGCCCATCTCAGCCTCCCAAAGTGGTGGGATTACAGGCATGAGCCACCGCACCCAGCCCGGATGTGGACATTTTTAAGAGGCCATCATTCTGCGTCATACAGGTCACTTTCATAAACATTACCCACAACAAAAATATGTTTTGCCTTCCTACCATGTCTCACTTTTCTGCCTGCACAAACCACAATGAAACATACTAGCTCTGCTATGAAGCGGCTGGATGACCCTAGGCTACTCATTTGACCTCCCTCAGGCTCCTTCCTCATCTGCAGTGTAAGGCTGACTCTTACTGCATCAGAAAATGACAGTGGAAAAGTAAATTAACATGTGTAAGACATTAGTCACAGAGCCTGGTACCCGATGAGCCCTCGGTAAACATTCCTTTCAGTCCTTTCCTTTCACCATCCCATTTTTCTTGCTCTCACCCCTTTTCTGCTTCAACTCCTTTCTCCTCAGGAGCTTTCTCAGTCTAACCTGCCAATTAAAGAAGCCACACTACCCATTTTCTCATGACTCTGATGGTGTGTTCTTGTGATGGAGTCTGCTATCCACTCCAGGCAATGGGTATTATTTATACGGAGAGGTCTGTTTGCAACAACAAATTCTTTTTATGTTCACAAAAAATTTATACACGATTTGTCTTAACTTACACATACCAGCCTCAATTCTACCCTGCTATTTCATGCATGCACTTCATTATTTTATTCTTCAGTCTTTCTCCTTACACCTTAAAAATTAGGATAGTATAAAAACAAAAATAATGGCCTGGGCCGGAAGAGGGTATTCCTTTAGCAAGATTAATGCTTTCCTTTCTCAAGATGAAAGCTATCGGCAAGGCAGTCCTGAAGCCCATTTCTGGGCTTGGCTTACATCAAAGCCATTCAACTCTAGGACACATTCTTAGATTCCCAGGAGATAATGATTGTCACGGAAGCCACACCCACTCTGAGTATTCCTACTGTTGGGTAAAGGAATGTTTACAGAATGTTGTGCATTAGTTACTCCTCCTAAATTCTTCTACTCCCAGAAGTTAAGCTTCCCACTAACCAGCTTGATCTCCAGCTGGCCTGCCTGGACCCTGACTGGAAAGTACCACCCCACTCTGGATGGCCAGGGTGGCACTTTTGCCTATTCTCATAATTATAATAGCTCACACACTGATGCAGCACTCACTATGCACCAGGCACATCCTAAGTGCTTTTCAGGTAGCTACAGTCATGACAAAAAAATCCTAAGTGCCACCATTCCCATTTTTACAGATTAAAAATAAAAACTGTGGCAGAGAAGTATGTGCCCACTGTCACCTAACTCCATAATTTAACCTCATCCTCCACTTCATCTGGTAAGAGGACACTCTGAGATTTACAAGGTCTCCTAAATGACATCCATCTTCAAAAATGATTTTTTTATTACACTTTAAATTCTACATACATGTGCACAACCTGCAGGTTTGTTGCATAAGCATACACGTGCCATGTTGGTGTGCTGTACCCATCACTCGTCATTTACACCAGGTATAACTCCCAATGCCATCCCTCACCCCTTCCCTCTCCCCACAATAGGCCCTGGTGCATGATGTTCCACTTCCCGTGTCCAACTGATCTCATTGTTCAATTTCCACTATGAGTTGAGAACATGCGGTGTTTGGTTTTCTGTTCTTGTAATAGTTTGCTGAGAATGATGGTTTCCAGCTGCATCCACGTCCCTAAAAAGGACACGAACTCATCCTTTTTATAGCTGCATAGTATTCTATGGTGTATATGTGCCACATCTTCTTAATCCAGTCTGTCACTGATGGAGATTTGGCTTGATTCCAAGTCTTTGCTATTGTGAATAGTGCCGCAATAAACATACGTGTGCATGTGTCTTTATAGCAGCATGATTTATAATCCTTTGGGTATATGCCCAGTAATGGGATGGCTGGGTCAAATGGTATTTCTAGTTCTAGATCCTTGAGGAATTGCGATACTGTTTTCCACAATGGTTGAACTAGTTTACACTCCCACAAAGTGTAAAAGTGTTCCTATTTCTCCACATCCTCTCCAGCAACTGTTGTTTCCTGATTTTTTAATGATTGCCATTCTAACAGGTGTGAGATGGCATTTCATTGTGGTTTTGATTATTTGCATTACTCTGATTCCAGTTATGATGAGCATTTTTTCATGTGTCTGTTGGCTGTATGAATGTCTTCTTTTGAGAAATGTCTGTTCATATCTTTTGCCCATATTTTGATGGGGTTGTTTGGTTTCTTCTTGTAAATTTGTTTGAGTTCTTTGTAGGTTCTGGATATTTGTCCCATTTACTTTCAGGATTTCACAGCCAGATTTTGTTTTCTGTCTCATCCTTCACTTATGCACCTGTTCCCTAACACTACACTCACAACTGCAAAGCCCTGCATAAAAGCTAGCTTTTAGAAACCTCAATCTTTTTTGGAAAAAAGAAAGACCAGGTTCCAAGTCTCCCAAAAAGTCATTTTTTATTCTATTGTCAACTATTTGCATGGCCATTCTCTGGACATAAACAAGTGCACTAGAAACAGAAAGTGTAATGAGAAGAAAGTAGAAGGAGGCTGAGTTTCTAGAAAGACACATAGGGAAAAGATTCCAAATCCAGAAAAATTCATAAAATGTACCCAGGGAGTGTGGCTTTGAGCAATGACAGCCATACCTGCCATGTTCCACGGCTGTTGGCCTCTTACTTCCATCTCAACCTGCCCTTCCTGGTCTTACTTTCTTAGACCAACACAAACAACCTGGGAGCTGGGGTCAAATCAGAGCACACAGCACTGAGTGGTAGGGTTGGAAAGGCAGAAAAGGAAGAAGAGTGTTTGACTCATGAAGACCTGACCTACCTAGGTACACATCACCTAGACAGGCGATAGATTACTGAAGGGCTTTGCAGGACTCTTGGTAGGTATCCAGAATGAATGACTGAGGCAAGAGTCTTGAGTAGTTGAGTTTTATTGAGCCAGAATTTGACGGTGCAACCTGGGAAAACATGAGTTGCAAAAAATCTCGGTGACTTGTGTTCTCTCTGAAGAGGTTTCTGGAGGCTTAGTATTTATATATTTGATTAAAGGAGAGAAGGCAGGTAGGAAGAGATGGAGTGGGCAGAAAAACAATTGATCTAATCTTGTCTTTCTTCTGTGCCTCAGAAAATAAATATTATCAGAATGAGAGTAAAAATACTTCAGTGTTAGGAGCTAGATTTTGATTGCTCACCTAAAGTTACAATCGGCATGTCTTTCTTTAACAAAGAAATATACATCTTGAAAGGTTTTGAAGCCAAAAAAAATTTTTTTTCAGTCAATCATCCGGAGATGCCTGAGATCTTTGGCTTTCCTGTTCACCCCATTCTTTTTTTCTTCTTTTTTCTTTTTTTTTTTTTTTTTAAGAGACACAATCTTGCTCTGTCACCTAGACTAGAGTATACTCAGTGCAGCCTTGAACTCCTGGGCTGAAGCTGTCCTCCCAGCTTAGCATCCCAAGTGTCTGAGACTATAGGCATGCACCGTTGCACCTGGCTAATTTGATTTATGTTTTTAGTAAGGATGTGGTCTCCCTTTGTTGCTTAGGCTGGTCTTAAACTCCTGGTTTCAAGTGATCCTCCTGCCTTGGACTCTCAAAGTGCTGGAATTGCAGGCCTGTGCCAGCACTCCTGGCCCCACAATTCTTCAAAAGCTCTCAGAGAAAGCATTGTAGAAGACCCCTGTGGCTGTATGTTTCATCTGATCCTACATGACTAGGAAGGCTCATTCTTAAGAATTCATGTCCCATGGAAAAGGGGATGAAGACAAATCAGAAAAGGTCAAAGGAAAGTCACAGCAACAAAGGGACAGTATAATCCTGGAACCTTATTAAAGTCACACAAATGCTGCTTCAATTAGAGCAATTTGTTTGGCAAACATCGCTCTAACACTTTCAGTTGTATGTTGGCTCGCCTGTAATGTCTGGAGCAGTCTATAGACTAGGTTTTCTAGAGTTTCTGAAGCATCTTCCAATTGCAATGGCAATCTGACACAATTCTCTGAATTGCAGTCTGAATCCAGTGTTCATGTGTACCTTTTGTTTAGTCTACTCATCAGCAGGCACAAAGGTTGTTTATATATAAGTTGCTATGATTTCTCCAGAAGTTTACATAACTCATCTAGTTTCAGCTTGCAAGGTTTAATCTACCCATCTGACAAAAGGCTAAAATTCAGAATCTACAAGAAACTTAAACAAATTTACAAGAAAAAA
>NW_012098765.1:302931-303631 GCF_000951045.1 Mandrillus leucophaeus
GTTTTAATTTATAATATACCAAAATGGAAGAAAAATGGAAGAAAATTCTGAAACCATTAGTTTTGAAACTTGTAGCCAGGAAAAAATTTAGGATTAAGTCCAAATTGTAGGTAAATAGCAAAATTCAAAAAAAAATGAACACGTTTAAAATTTAATAACATTTTTCTGTTGTTTTCTTCTGAAAAATAATTTTCCGCCTTCTGTTTCCCATTTTTATGAAATAGAAATCATATGGCACCAATGTATTTCCAAAATAAGTTTTAGTCTTATACCTGGATTGTTTACATAAAGTGCAGCAAGAATGTAGATTCAAGGCCTCTATGAATATATATATATGTTATATATTTATATGCATAGATATAAGAATATATATATATTCTATCATGTAGAATGGCACTAAAGTATATTAATGGCAGCAAATCTGTACAAGTCTGTAGCAGCCTCAATTCTTGTTTCTTCAGAAGAAAGAATTTAACTAAGGGTCATAAGGCAGAAGAAGAGACTGAGGCAAGTTTTACAGCAAGAGTGAAAGTTTATTTAAAAGCTTTAGAACAGAAATTAAAGAAAGTAAAGTACACTTAAAACAGGGTCAAACAAGTGATGACATTTCACGTGTGTGGTTTGACCTTGGACTTAGGCTTTTGTATGTTGGCATAATTCTGGGGTCTGCATCTCTTCTCCCCTGATTCTTCCCTTAAAG
>NW_012098765.1:307194-308273 GCF_000951045.1 Mandrillus leucophaeus
AGACTTAAATGTTAGACCTAAAAACATAAAAACCCTAGAAGAAAACCTAGGCAATACCATTCAGGACATAGGCATGGGCAAGGATTTCATGTTTAAAACACCAAAAGCAATGGCAACAAAAGCCAAAATTGACAAATGGGATCTAATTAAACTAAAGAGTTCTGCACAGCAAGAGAAGCTACCATCACAGTCAACAGGCAACATACAGAACGGGAGTTGCAATCTACTCATCTGACAAAGGGCCTACAAAGAACCTACAAAGAACTCAAACAAATTTACAAGAAAAAAGCAACCCCATCGAAAAGTGGGCAAAGGATATGAACAGATACTTCTCAAAAGAAGACATTTATGCTGCCAACAGACACATGAAAAAATGCTCATCATCCCTAGCCATCAGAGAAATGCAAATCAAAACCACAATGAGATACCATCTCACACCAGTTAGAATGCAATCATTAAAAAGTCAGGAAACAACAGGTGCTGGAGAGGATGTGGAGAAATAGGAACACTTTTACACTGTTGGTGGGACTGTAAACTAGTTCAACCATTGTGGAAGACAGTGTGGCAATTCCTCAAGCATCTAGAACTAGAAATATCTTTTGACCCAGTCATCCGATTACTGGGCATATACCCAAAGGATTATAAATCATGCTGTTATAAAGACACATGCACACATATGTTTATTGCAGCACTATTCACAATAGCAAAGATTTGGAATCAAGCCAAATGTCCATCACTGACAGACTGTATTAAGAAAATGTGGCACATATACACCATAGAATACTATGCAACCATAAAAAAGAATGAGTTCGTGTCCTTTTTAGGGACACGGATGCAGCTGGAAACCATCATTCTCAGCAAACTATTACAAGAACAGAAAACCAAACACTGCATGTTCTCACTCATAGGTGGAAATTGAACAATGAGATCACTTGGACACAGGAAGAGGAACATCGCACACCAGGTCCTATTGTGGGGAGGGGTTGAGGGGAGGGATAGCATTAGGAGATATACCTAATGTAAATGATGAGTTAATGGGTGTAGCACGCCAACATGGCACATGTATACATATGTAACAA
>NW_012098765.1:309573-312001 GCF_000951045.1 Mandrillus leucophaeus
TTTCCTGGAGTACAGTTGGAAAACAGAGACCAAAATAAAAGCTATGTATGTCAATAAAATTGGTCTCCTTATAAAAGCCTGTTATAAATTTCTATCATTTTTATGTTACCTTGACATCTATTTTTAATCTTCCTTGAACACACCCAAATTCCTTCTTTCTCTCTCTCTCTCTCTCTGCTTTGAGATGTAAATTTACTACCTACTTTCTCTAAAACTCAGCAAGTGCTTCCTCAGATAAATGTTAATTTTTTCTCTTTACAAAAGTACAGGTTAAATTCAACAGTTTTTTTTTAATAGTGAGTTTTATGGGTTCCATGAATAAAGTTTTAAAATCAAAAATCTAAAGCATTTCTGTCTCCCTCTGTCCTTATGTGCACATGTATATGTTCTATGTTGTATCACATATATGTATATGTCCATACCTATGTTTACATATTCTTTACACATGGTATCAAATTAATATAAAAATAAATGAGTACTCATCAATTAAGTAAATAATCCCAAATGCTTTTCAACATAGGTGATTTTAGTACTCTACAATCATGGAAGAACACCTCAAATGAGCTTGCATACCTATCTGTAGCCTCCTTAAAAAAAATTATCAGCCAAGAATTTTATTTCCAGCAAAACTAAAGTTCATAAATAAAGGAAAGATAACTGTCTGTTTCAGACAAACAAATGCTAAGAGAATTTGCCACTACCAAGCCAGCACTACAATAACGGCTAAAAGGAGCTCTGAATCTTGAAACAAATCCTGGAAACACATCAACACAGAACCTCTTTAAGCATGAATCTCAGAGGACCTATACAACACAAATACAATAAATAAATGAATAAAACCAAGGTATTTAGACAACAAATAGCAGGATGAATGGCACAGTACCTCACATCTCAATACTAACATTGAATGTAAGTGGTGTAAATGCTCTACTTAAAAGATACAGAATTGCAGAATTGATAATAATTCACCAAGCAAGTATTTGCTGCCCTCAAGAGACTCCCCTAACCATAAAGGGTCATATAAACTTAAGGTAAAAGGGTAGAAAAAGACACCTCATGCAAATGGCCACAAAAGGGAGCAGGAGTAACTATTCTTATATCAGAAAAAAAAAACTACCTTTAGAGGGGGCGCCCAAGATGGCTGGATAGGAACAGCTCCAGCCTCCAGTTCCCAGAGTGAGTGACACAGAAGACTGGTGATTTCTGCATTTTCAACTGAGGTGCAGACTGACACCTCACAGCTCACACGGCTCAGTACAACCCTGAGACGAAGCTTCCAGAGCAAGAATCAGACAGCAATACTCACTGTCCAGCAATATTCTACCTTCTGCAGCCTCTGCTGCTGATACCCAGGCAAAAAGGGTCTGGAGTGGACCTCTAGCAAACTCCAACAGACCTGCAGCTGAGGGTCCTGACTGTTAGAAGGAAAACTAACAAACAGAAAGGACATCCACACCATAACCCCATCGGTACATCACCATCATCAAAGATCAAAGGCAGATAAAACCACAAAGATGAGGAAAAAGCAGTGCAGAAAAGCTGGAAATTCAAAAAATCAGAGCGCATCTCCCCCTCCAAAGGAACGCAGCTCATCGCCAGCAACAGAACAAAGCTGGACAGAGAATGACTTTGACGAGTTGAGAGAAGAAGGCGTCAGTCAATCAAACTTCTCAGAGCTAAAGGAGGATCTACATAACCAGTGCAAAGAAACTAAAAACCTTGAAAAAAGAATGGATGAATGGATAACTAGAATAATCAATGCAGAGAAGACCTTAAAAGAACTGATAGAGATGAAAACCATGACATGAGAACTACATGACAAATGCACAAGCTTCAGTAACCAACTTGATAACTGGAAGAAAGAGTATCAGTGATTGAAGATCAAAAGAAAGAAATGAAGTGAGAAGAGAAGAGTAGAGAAAAAAGAGGAAAAAGAAATGAACAAAGCCTCCAAGAAATATGGGATTATGTGAAAAGATCAAATCTACATCTGATTGCTGTGCCTGAAAGTGACGGTGAAAATGGAACAAAGTTGAAAAACACTCTGCAGGATATTATCCAGGAGAAATTCCCCAACCTAGTAAGGCAGGCCAACATTCAAATTCAGGAAATACAGAGAATGCCACAAAGATACACCTCGAGAAGAGCAACTCCAAGACACATAATTGTCAGACTCACCAAAGCTGAAATGAAGGAAAAAATGTTAAGGGCAGCCAGAGAGAAAGGTCGGGTTACCCACAAAAGGAAGCCCATTAGATGAACAGCAGATCTCTTGGCAGAAACTCTACAAGCCAGAAGAGAGTGGGGGCCAATATTCAACATTCTTAAAGAAAAGAATTTTCAACTCAGAATTTCATATCCAGCCAAACTAAGTTTCATAAATGAAGGAGAAATAAAATCCTTTACAGACAAGCAAATGTTTAGAGAT
>NW_012098765.1:313901-324230 GCF_000951045.1 Mandrillus leucophaeus
TGAGGGGAGGGATAGCATTAGGAGATATACCTAATGTAAATGATGAGTTAATGGGTGTAGCACGCCAACATGGCACATGTATACATATGTAACAAACCTGCACATTGTGCACATGTACCCTAGAACTTAAAGTATAATTTTTAAAAAACTAACTTTAAAGCAATAACAGTTAAAAAAGACAAAAGTGGGACATTATATAATAATAAAAGGACTTGTCCAACAGGAAAATATCACAGTCCTAAATACATATGCACCTAACACTGGAGCTCCCAAATTTATATAACTATTACTACTAGGCCTAAGAAATGAGACAGACAGTAACACAATAATAGTGAGGGACTTCAGTACTCCACTGACAGCACTAGATAGGTCGTCAAGACAGAAAGTCAAGAAAGAAACAATGGATTTAAACTATGCCCTAGAGTAAATAGACTTAAGAGATATTTACAGAATATTCTACCCAATAACCATAGAATATACATTCTATTCATCAGCACAAGGAACTTTCTTCAAGATAGGCCATATGATAGGCCACAAAACAAGTCTCAATAAATTTAAGAAAATTGAAATTATATGAAGTACTCTCTCAGACAACAGTAGAATAAAACTGGAAATCAACTCCAAAAGGAACCTTCAAAACCATGCAAACACATGGAAATTAAATGACTTGCTCCTGAACGATCATTGGGCCAAATATGAAATCAAGATAGAAATTTAAAAAATTATTTGAACTGAACAATAGTGATGCTTTCTATCAAAACATCTGGAATTATGCAAAGAGCATGCTAAAGTTCATAGCCTTAAATGCCTACATCAAAAAGACTGAGGGGGCACAAATAGACAATCTAAGGTTACATGTCTAGAAATTCAAGAAACAAGAACACACCAAACCCAAATCCAGCAGAAGAAAGAAAATAACCAAGATCAGAGCAGAACTAAATGAAGCTGAAACAAAATAATACAAAATATAAATAAAATGTAAAGCGGCTTTTTGGAAAAATAAATGAAATTGATAGGCCATTGGCAAGATTAACCAAGAAAAGAAGAGAGAAGAGCCAAATAACCTCAATTAGAAATGAAATGGGAGTTATTACCACCAACGCCACAGAAGTACAAAAGATCATTCAAAGGTTCTATGAACACGTTTATGAGCATACACTAGAAAACCTAGAGGGGATGAACAAATTCCTGGAAATATAAAACCCTCCTAGATTAAATCAGAAAGAATTGGAAACCCTGAACAGATCAACAAAAAGCAACAGATGGAAAAGATAATATAAAAATTAACAACAAAGCAAATTCCAGGATTGGACAGATTCACAGTTGAATTCTACCAGACATTCAAAGAAGAGTTGGTACCAATTCATTTGACACTATTCCACATGCTAGAAAAAGATAGAATTCTCCCTAAATCATTCTATGACCCAGTATCACCCTAATAACAAAACCAGAAAAGGAAATAACAAAGAAAATTACACACCAATATCCCTGACGCACACAGATGCAGAAATTCTTTTTTTTTTTTTTTTTTGGGACGGAGTCTCGCTGTGTCTCCCAGACTGGAGTGCAGTGGTACGATCTCGGCTCACTGCAAGCTCCACCTCCCAGGTTCATGCCATTCTCCTGCCTCAGCCTCCCGAGTAGCTGAGACTACATACAGGCGCCAGCCACCACGCCCGGCTAATTTTTTTTATTTTTAGTAGAGACGGAGTTTCACCGTGTTAGCCAGGATGGTCTCCATCTCCTGACCTCGTGATCCACCCGCCTTGGCCTCCCAAAGTGCTGGGATTACAGGCGTGAGCTACCACGCCCAGCCTAGAAATTCTTAACAAAATACTAGCTAACTGAAGCCAACAGCACATCAAAAACATAATCCACCATGATCAAGTAGGTTTCACATTAGGGATGCAGGAATGGTTCCACATACACAAGTCAATAAATGTGGTACACCACATAAACAGAGTTTAAAACTCACATGGTCCTCTCAATAGACACTGAAAAGGTACTTGACAACATCCAGCACCGTTTTATGATTAAAACTCTCAGCAAAATTGGCACACAAACCCACAGCCAACATAATACTGAATGAGAAAAAGTTGAAACCATTCACTCTCAGCAGAACAAGACAAGAATGACCGCTCTCACCACTTGAGGGAAAAAAAAAAAAAAAGGTCCTGAAGGTCATATACCAGAAAACTCTATTATGTTGCTCCTAATGCATATATTTGAGCCCACTTGCTCAATTTCTGAGAACTTATCGGGAAGCTGCTGATCACCTGTTGTAGGTGTTTTCTATCTATTGTGAGACTGTACGTCCCTGGCACTACCTGCAAAAAAATTATTACTTTAGAGAGACAGTTAACAACCACCTGACTTGACCATCATCTGGTGATGATCACTGACATTTCTAGTGTGGGGGAATGGAAGGATCTCTCCTACCCTGCTCATGTATGACCAGCTACCTACTGTAACACTTTCAGGTTTTTTTTGTTGTTTTTTTTGTTTTTTTTGTTTTGCTTTGTTTTTTTGAGACGGAGTCTCACTCTGTCACCCAGGCTGGAGTGCAGTGGCCTAATCTCGGCTCACCGCAACCTCCGCCTTCCGGGTTCACACCATTCTCCTGCCTCAGCCTCCTGAGTAGCTGGGACTACAGACGTCCGTCACCATGCCCGGCTAATTTTTTGTATTTTTAGTAGAGACGGCGTCTCACCCTGTTAGCTAGGATGGGCTCGATATCCTGACCTCGTGATCCGCCCGCCCAGGCCTCCCAAAGTGCTGGGATTACAGGAGTGAACCACTGTGCCCAGCCTCAGATTTCTTATTATCAGATTTTAGGTAGGACAAATAGCTCTTATTTCTGGCTTTTGATTTTTTTTTAACCAAAAGTATCCTCCCAAATGAAACTAATAAGCCTTAACCAAGATTATGGCTTAGCCAAGCATGTATGAGGCATCTCCAAAGATGTGAAGGAGCACCTCAAAAACTCAAAAATCACACAAACATCAAAACAAATAAGGCTGGTTCCGTCATCCGAAATTAAATCCAGGATGCAGCAGTAAAAGCATAAAATTTTTAACTATTCGATGACAAGGTAAAGTGGCTTTTATTCTTATTTTCTCAGAGAACCTAAGGCAAGCAGTTTGAGCTTACAAAAAAAAAAAAAAATTAACTTTGTTTTAGGTCAGATTTTTGCTCTGTAATTTAGTCAAAAGAAATTTTAAGGCTAGCCATAACACTATTAGGTGTCATTCTTTGAAATTCAATCCTCTGATCAACCATTTGGAACAAGAGAGCTCTAAAATATTTTTTAGCTTAGAAGTCTCAATTTAAAGAATCCATCTTCTGGCCACGGACTATTAGAATTTCCAGTGGTGTATTGATTCTAAGTGACCCAATCCAACAACTTCTTCAGTGAAAAACCAATCCCAGTGATCTTTTCCCCACCCCAACAAAAAAAAATATGTACTCTCAGGAATAAGCTTAGGAAAGCAAAAGACTCTTCTTGTCACAGCCCTATGCAAGCAACAAGACTTGGGATGACACAAGGCCATGATGGATGGGATTTCTTATGACAAGCCCTCCTGGGAGCTTAACACATTTGGAAAACAAAAGAAAAAATAAAAAACCTCAGGTTCTCAGCCATGTTAAGGCTGGTCACCTAATGTGACTCAAAAATGATTCCTCCCCCTGATGGTGGAGACCAAGAGTGAGTGCTCCGACTTGGTCACAAATCAAGCCCTCAAGGACATATGACAAGGTGACAGAAAACTTTATCCAGTACCTCCCTTTAGGAACAACACTGAAGGAAAGAGATAAAGGAAAAGACTATTTCTGGGAGGAAATGGATTAATCAATCAAAATATTCATACCCCAACATCGCAAAAAAGTACACCAGAATTACTACACCAAGACTAGTCCAACACAAATCTTCTCCCAGTAATCAAAATTTGGTGGAGGAAACAGTGATTTTTACCATCCAAATGGAAAGAATGCACAGAGAGAAGCCAGGAAACTGGAGACTAATACATTTTTACCCTTTAGTTGGCTGATTATTTTTCTGCATTTCTGCATGTCCAAATCAAGGTTATGATGGTAAATCAGGTTTTAGTGGTAATACAAGTCATGGGAGAAAGAAAGAAAGTTCAGTAAGCAAAGCTGGTCTTGTGTCAGTGAAACTTTGCTGGTAGCAGCCCTCAGAGAAAATCAATGCTAAAGTTTTTATCTTTAAGGTATGAGATTCAGTACATTTTCCCCCGATCCAGATAAGGGAAGACATGCCTGCATTAATAATGATTCTCTATGAGATAGATTTTTTCCACAAAAGGCAACTGTGCAGGGCCACTTCTATTTGCTGGCCTTCTGATAGACACATCAAAATTTGTCAAAAAAAATATATTGTGGGTTAAAATATTTTTATTTTCTTCAACAAAGTGGTGTTTCTAGAGGTGGAATTGGATGTTTTGCAGTTACAGAACTTTAGCCAATTTAAAGGCCTGCTTCACTGTAATGTAGAGCTCCTGTTAGATTTGGATTTGATCAAGTGAAAGGGTTTTGGACATTAGACAGGGTGAGGAGTTGGTCAAATCCAAAGGAAGAATGATTTAAAAAAAAAAAAAAAAGCCCACAAATAGCGATTGCACTGTTTACATACTGTTGAACACTCTAAGCATAAGGAGAGGTTAGAATGAAGTAGTAATAAGCCTTATCCTGCAGTTATCAAATTCTGAAACAAAACCCTAAACCAGCTCCTTAGTTGAGCAGGGACCAAGCTGTAGTCTGCTCTCCATTGTCACAGGAGCAGGAAACTCATGTTCCTTTTAGGAAGTGAGCAAAGCTCCATGAGGAGAGGAGTTCCATGAAAAAACAAAACTCAGATCTCAAACAAAAAAAAAATTGGAGAGAGAAGGGACCTCAAGAGAAAGTAGGATCCAATTCTCAGAAAGTCACACGATTGGTCAGAACTAAAGCTCTACAGATGGTACTGAGCATGAACAATAGAAGAAGCCCTGCAGGTCAAAGGTTCTAAACTCCATTAAGAGGACCCCTTCATGGTTGGCAAAATGTTAACCAAATTGAGCGCCTGATTCAAGTGTCTGAATCAATTGAGGTTTATTGGACCAGAGCTTGAGGGCAAACCCTGGAAAAACACAAGTTGTAGAAACCCTCTATGGTTTGTTATGTCTTTGAGGAGGTTTTCAGAAGGCCTGGCATTTATACATGTTCTTAAAAGAGGGAAGACAGGAAGAGACAAGTAGTGGGAAGAATATTTGATCTCATCTTGTCTTTATTCTGTACATAGAAAGAAAAAGCATTATCAGTGTAAAATCTAACAGACATTAGTTTTAGGAGCTAGACTTAGGTTGCACACCTAAAGTTACAATTGATGTGACCGTGTTTTATGAGAGAATATACATCTTAAGATGAAGAGGAAAAAACCTGCTATGCACTGGAGACCTTTATGTTTGCACCTCATATAATGCTCACAATGACCCTTCAATCAGTCACTATTATCCCTCTATCCCAAAACATCAATGAACTTGTCCTTATCTCAAAGTCCATTAAATGTGGAACCAGGACTCAGACTCACATATTTCTGAATCTAAAACTCATGCTTCCAGCAAAAGAAACTATCAACAGAGTGAACAGGCAACCCAAGAAATGAGAGAAAATATTTAGAAACTATGCGTTTGACAAAGGTATCCAAAAGATATCCAGCATCTATACAAAACTTAAATAAATTTACAAGAAAAAAACCATTAAAAGTGGGCAAAGGACATGGAGAGACACTTTTTAAAAGAAGCTATACATGTGGCTAACAGCACATGAAAAAGTTCAATATTACTGATCATTAGAGAAATATAAATCAAAACCACAAGACACCATCTCACACCAATCAGAATGGCTAGTATCAAAAAATAAAAGATAACATGCTGACAAAGTTGCAGAGAAAAGAGAATGCTTATACACTGTTGGTGGCAGTGTCAATTAGTTCAACCATTGTGGAAAGCAGTGTGACAATTCCTCAAAGAGCTAAAAACAGAACTACCATTTGACCCTGAAATCTCATTACTGGTTATATACCCACAGGAATATAAATCATTCTACCATAAAGACACATGCACACAAATTTTCAGTGCAGCACTATTTGCTACAGAAAAGACATGGAATCAACCTAAATGTCAATCAATGAAACCTGGATTTTTTTAAATGTGGTACATATACACCATGGAATACTATGCATCCATAAAAAAAAAAAGAATGATATCTTGTCTATTGCAGGAACATAAATGAAGCTAGATGATAATATCCTTAGCAAACTAATGCAGGAACCAGAAAACAAAATATTGCATGTATAACCGGGCACTAAATAATGAGAACACATAGACACAAAGGGAGCAACACACACCAGGACCTACTTGAGGGTAGAGGGCGTGAGGCAAAACAAGAGAAGAAAAAATAATTATTGAGTATTAGGCTTAGTACATAATTGATGATAAAATCTGTACATCAAACCCCCGTGACATGGGTTTACCTACATAACAGAACTACACATGTACCCCTGAAACTAAAATAAGCATTTTTAAAGCCATAATGAATTTCAAACATCAACAGTTTAATCTCTAATCCTTCTCCAATCAAAATTTTAAGATTTGTTTTAAAAAGAAAACTTTTAATGAGCAGAATTAATTAGCTTCTGTTTTCTAAAATAATAACAAAATAAAACTCGTATTTCACCCTACACAGTTGTACCTACCAGAATTCAAAGAAAGGAAAGTTGGCTGCCTCTAACAGAACCATGCAGACATCAATAAAGAGACAGGGTCTGAAATGGGCCTTAGGACAAAAAACAATTAAGGAGGTTGATTGTCTGAGTCTGACCAGCAGACCCTGACCCAGTGATGGATGAACAAATATACTCAGACACAAATATCCAGTGAAAGAGCAGGCTGGGCTGCCAAGCCACTCACCCATAGCAAGAAAGTTCAGGAAAAGAGTTAGCAGCACTGGCCCCAATCAGCCAGCTAAGTTTGCATTTATTTAGTACAGATTAAATGACAAACGTCTTGAGTAAACACCACTAGAGGGTAATTGACATTACCGAACTCCTGAGTAGAGAGCAATCATGCACCTGCAGATAATCAGGTGTTCTTAAGACCACCTGAGTAAACTCCTCTACAATCATATGTATCTACACCTTTTAAGAGAATTCAGCTGTCTTCAGCCACATCTTTTACTGAAGCTGTGCAACCCACACAGCCTTCCAAGAAAGTTTGTGACTATTTCCTATAACCATCTTTATAATTTTTCCTCTAAAATCTTTCCCACCACCCTGACTGAACTCCCACATATCCCCCTTTTCTGTTTCTTGTATCAGGCTCTGTTGATTGAAGAGCACAGGTGTGTGCAGCAACAGCTCTGTCAGTTGAGATGGTCATTGTTTTATTCCAGCTTTGCATCCTAGAATTAGCAAATCACATGAGACAAACATAATATGCAACATTCTTTTCCAATCAAGGAGTGACCTGTAGTGTTACTTGGCACCTCAGTTCACAGTATGCCATTACTGAGAAACCCCCCTGGGGGTATGCTAATCCTTTCTAGTCAAGCCGTCACATCCTTTGAGGCTGGGAAGGAACTGTCTGCCCAGGTGACAGGGCGAAAGAAAGGCGGATCTAAGATATGAGCCCAATAGAGTGTAGCAGGTACAGGTTGCAGACAAAGCGAGAGCATAAAAACGATCAATACCCTACACGAGTTGCAATGTACAACAGAGAGCATAGCCAGGAACAAATAATCTGGAGTAAGTGGTGTCTGTGTCCAGAGCAGGATTCATTCAGCCTCCTGAGTTGTCTTCTTCAGCATCCCCCAAGTAACGTCCAGGGCTTGTGTCCTCTGCAGAAGCCACATCTTCCTGGGCTGCGGGTCCTGTAGGGTCTTTCCTAGACTGGCTCGAGCTTTTTCTTTTCATCCTTTGATGAGGACATAGTCTCCAGGCTGGTACTGGTGTACTGGAAATTCTAGCAGTAGTGCCTGTGCTAAGAGATCTTTTATAATATTTGTTAAAGAGCAGGTTAGTGCTTTAAGAAAAACCTTTTGTGCTTTATTTTAAGGTCCAGTTTACAGAAAAACTGGATGATACTTCTTTAGCCAATACATTTACACACAGAATTTCTTTTACAATTAACATTTTAAAACTCACTTATACCTTCAAAACAAAAATTATACATTTCTTGCATAAATTCTTTTTTATAACATTTTTCACAATCTTTGACATACCTTAACTTTCTGACTTTGTTTTATAAAATTCCTTACTAAAGGTGCATTCTTATAACTTTCTCGATGTTTCTTTCTCTTCTTCCTACTTTATCTCTCTTTGTCTTACTTTTTGTGTCTCTCTGATCTGTCTCTTCTAGTCTTTCTCTTACTCATTCTTTCCCTTTATTTCTCTATGGAGGCAAAACTGCTTTGACTTGCTTTTTACTTAAAGGAAACCTGATTAATACAAGGATCACAACCTAGCAACTGATTGCATTGTCTGTGGCCCAATTACATAATTTTACTTATTAACTGGATATAGGGAGATAGCGTTTTAGTCCTGGTATATGAGCAACAATCCCATTCTAGAAAGCACAGTCCCAGGATCATCGGTCCTATTAACCCTGTAGGGGGGTGTTTGGTGGGAAAAACAGACAACTGAACAGAATAGAGCAGAGCCATGCGATCTAGTCGCCTGTGAGAGATGGCTTGTTCTATTTCCTCAGTCTCCCTTTTTGCTGTAGGGGTTAAATATCTGGGAGAATCTAGGGCTGTATTGCCCTTTAAGACAGAAAACAGGTTTTGCAACTGATTAAGTAGTTATGCCCAAGACGGGGCAAAGTCAGTTTATACCGCACAGATATTTCTGATAATCATTTGAGGTATGTAAGTTGCTAGTATTTAATTTAACCTTTGGAGGTCTTACTGACGGGGAAGTTAGTATGTACCCCAGATATTTCCAACAGGAGGACATTTGTACTTTTTCAAGTGCTATAATTAAACATCTTAACTTTTTGTTTGTTTGTTTGGTTGGTTGGTTTTTGTTTTTGAGATGGAGTCTTGCTCTCTCACCAGGCTGGAGTGCAGTGGTATGATCTCTGCTCACCGCAACCTCCGCCTCCAGGGTTCAAGTGATTCCCCTGCTTCAGCCACCTGAGTAGCTGGGACTACAGGTGTAGGCCACCATGCCCGGCTAATTTTTGTATTTTAGTAGAGACAGGGTTTCACCATGTTGGCCAGGATGGTCTGGATCTCCTAAACTCATGATCTGCCTGCCTCGGCCTCCCAAAGTGTTGGGATTACAGCCATGAGCCACCGCGCCTGGCCAACTGTGTATTCTTTATGACGGGCATATAAACTTAAAAGTGCTGGCTCTCTTGGGGCTGCCAGTAATATATCACCCATAAAATGAATAATCTTGCTATTAGAAAATTCTTTTCTACTGGGAACTAAAGCCTGATCTACATGTTACTGATACAAGGTAGGATTATTCAGCATTCCTGAGGAAGCACTTTCCAATGAAATCGGCAAGCTGGCCTTTCATTATTAATAGCTGGTAATGTAAACGCAAATTTTTCTCTGTTCTGTTCTGTGAGAGGAATAGTATAAAAACAGTCTTTTAAGTCAGTAACAATCATAGGCCAATCTTGAGCAATCGCCATGGCGGAAGGGGTCCCATAGGCTGTAGATTAGCATTAATAGCACGGAAGTCATGTAAAAATTTCCATTTGCCAGACTTCTGGGAATGAGGAAATGGGCGAATTCCAAGGGCTGTTAGATGGTTCTATATGACCGGCTTTTACTTGTTCCTCAACTAATTCAAGGGCTCTTTGTAATTTCTCTCCCTTCAGAGGTCACTGTTCTACACAATTAAGATTTTGAGAGAGCCACATCAGGGGTAGTGGAGGAAAAACAGTGGCCATAATTATAATTTAAATTTAACGTAAATTTTAACAGAGAATTATAATTTGAGATGTTCCTTGCATACAAGGAACACATGAAATTTTACCGTGGGCTGCCTGTGGAGCCAGAGGGCAGTGACACACGTCCTGGGCAACGGTCGCACTGCGCTTGCATAGGCGCCACTTTTCGTCTGCACGGCTCCCTCCTCCCACTGCTGGGCGGAGGCTGCCGGCCTTGGCGGACCCTGTCAGCTTGGACACTAGGAGCTTTTTTCTCGCTGAGCCTCTCCTAAAGCCCTCCGCCCGCTTGGCTGCGCAGCTTCGCAGCTTCGGCTTCTAATGCCTTTTCTTATCTCTTTATAAACATACACCTGATTGCATTTTTGATTTT
>NW_012098765.1:329245-330342 GCF_000951045.1 Mandrillus leucophaeus
TTATAGATATGCACCTAATAATCAAAATCAATAAATGATTATTAACACTGTAAAATGAATGCCTGTACAGACCTTATCCAAATCCCCTCTATCTTCTGACTAATGTCCTCTTTCTGGACCAGGATCCAATCTAGTATCACATATTGCTCTTCATTGTACTGTTCTCTCAGTCTCCTTTAATCTGGGAAAGTTATGATTTACCTTTAAGACCTTCACATTTTTGAAGAGTATTGGTTACTTATTTTGTAGAATGACCCTCAGTTTGGACTTTTCTAATATCTTCTCATGATTAAACTCAGGTTATACACTTTGTACAAGAATACCACAGGGATGATGCTGCACCTTCTCCATCCATTACATTACATTACAATGCCCTAAGATGTCATTATCTCTGATTACTGGGGATGTTAACTTTGATTACTGGGCTAAAGTTCCTCCACTTCAAAATGACCCTTTTCCTTAAAAGCATTTTTAAACAACCAATACCTGGGCCACACCACACATCAGCCAAATCAGATATACTTGAGGGATGGTACAGGCATTGGTAGGCTTTAAATGCCCTACAAGTGACTCTAATCAGTATCTGGAGTTGGAAACCTATGGCTTAGACAGTGAAGATTAGAATCCTGAAAATCAGCTAGGAGACCATTCCTAGGGCTTCTCTTTAAAAAAAAAAAAAAAATCTAATTCTAAACAAAAGCAAATACATCTGGATTTTGGTATGGACATACGGTGTAGAAATAGAGGAAAAAATAGAAATCACCTGATGGGGAAAGAGATGAGTGAGTCGACTGCAGTTCAATTTTTTTTAAAAAAAAAAAAAAAGGCAGAATCAGGTGTGATGACACTTGCTTGTAATTCCAGCATTTTGGGAATGAAAGTGGGCAGATCACTTGAGCCCAGAAGTTTGAGACCAGCCTGGGGTTTCACCAGCCTGGCTAAAACCCCATCTCTACAGAAACAAACAGAAAAAATTAGCTAGGCATGGTTGCACATGCCTGTGATTCCAGCTACTCAGGAGGCTGAGGCAGGAGGATCACTGAGCTCACAAGATTGAGGCTGCAGTCAATTATGATCTCGCCATTGCACTTCAGCCT
>NW_012098765.1:330884-331401 GCF_000951045.1 Mandrillus leucophaeus
AGGGGACTCAGGCAAAACCTCCCTTTCCTCTTTGTTATTTTGGCCAAGTGATAGTGGGACTGAGGGACTCAGGGGTGGTAAAGTAGGTGACGGTTCTTTCTCCTAACCCCTTTTTAGGCTCTTCTGTGTATAATGGGACCAGAGTTGCCCTCACTACAGCCCATAGCATTAAAGATTATACTGGGACCCGTTACTCTTGCGCATGAGGTCAGGGGATCAAGACCATCCTGGCTAACAAGGTGAAATCCCGTCTCTACTAAAAATACAAAAAAATTAGCCAGCTGTGGTGGCGGGCGCCTGTAGTCCCAGCTACTCAGGAAACTGAGGCAGGAGAATGGCCTGAACCCAGGAGATGGAGGTTGCAGTGAGCCGAGATCGCGCCACTGCACTCCAGCCTGGGTGACAGAACAAGACTCTGTCTCAAAAAAAAAAAAAAAAATTTCTTCCCACCTGTTCCCAAAGCTCTCTGTCTAGCTCAGCTTCTTTCGGGAACCATGGCTTAAGTGATACAATTTGC
>NW_012098765.1:337141-342864 GCF_000951045.1 Mandrillus leucophaeus
TGGGAGGCAAAAATATATATTTTTTAAATTTTCACATGCATTAAGAAATTTTACTCTACAAGGTTTGTACATATTTTTATGTTCCAAGAAAAGTAGGGAAGGGTAATATCACCTCAGTTGCTCTCACACAAAGGTCCTGAGTGACAGGAACTTTAGGGACACAGGCACAGGGCCATATCCCTGGTGCCCACACAAGGCAGGGGCATCTGGATCCTGGGAAGCTCCAGGAAAGGTGAAGGTACCCTCTAGAAGACACCTTGCTAAGGATCAGAAAGGGGCCAAGAAAGTCATGAGATTACAGCAGGTCTTAAACTAAGGGCAAGTTCAAGTGGAGGGCACAAAGGTTCAAGGAGCAAGCTGAGATGAGAAAGTGGTAGAGACTGATGGAAGGAGAAGGTAAAAAGCTCCAGGGAAATTAGGGGAGGCACATCAGGGCTCTCCACTCCTCCTCAGCATTGAACTTTGTAGTGGTCATGCTGGTGGGGCTCTGTGAGCTCTAGAATGTTCAGCACTCTCTGGGGACTCTACCCATTCAAGGCCAGCAGGACTCCCTCCCCCAGCTCTGACAACCAGCAATGTCTCCAGACTTTGCCAAATGCTTTTCCCAATGAAAAAACTGCCCCTGGCAGAAGCATTAATCTACACTAATCTATAAAAGCAAATCACCACTAAAATCCATCACCTTTTGGTAGAAGAATTACAAGTGTGAGGGGGTAAAATGGAGGTCTTCAATATCTACTGAAATGACTTTTATTTAATCAGCAATTTGATGTCCCAGAAGGCATGTTTAGAGGTGATGCCACATGGCTGCCTATACCTCACAGCAGAAAGGGTATGGGTTTTCCAAGGGTCTGTAACCATGAACTGGAAATGTCTGTAACTGTGAAAGGGAATGACACCCACTGGGTTACTTTAAAAAGTGGGATGTAGGGAATTCTGTAGATATTGGGAGAAAAAATACACAACGTAAACCCAAACCCCATTCTGATTCTCTCACCATCTTAGGGCCATCTTGGCTATCTATGAATGGTAGCATAGGGATTTTTGTATATTTTCAAAATTGTATACTGTTGGATCATTTTAAAAATATGAACAAATCCCAAACTGGACCAAGTAACTGGACACTGCTGGAGTCTCACTTTTGGCCGGGAGAGCTGACAACATCCCGTTCCCCCTGGCCTGGACACTGTCTGGCTCAGGGGCCTAAATGCTCTGTTATTATGGAGAAAGAAGATGTTTTGAACATTCTCAACATTCACCTATCCACCTCTTACACCCGTCAACCTCTCAAACCTCTTGCCCACTCATGGATTTCATTCTTAATTTACTGAGCTCTATTTATGTCCCTCATCCATTCCAATATGTGGTGGGTCCAGGTGGTGGCTTCTGCCCATGATTTTGTAAAAAAAAAAAAAAAGACTCTCAAAATGACTTTCCCTGACACCTCCTTAAACTGACCTCTACCTGCAGCCCCATGATCATACCAGCAGCATTTGGACACTTTTTCAGTAGTCAGATGCTTTCCATCTCTCATTAGGAAATGTGACTCTCTCCACCCTGCATAAAGATTTCCCAGTAGAATGAACACAGAGATGCTGCCTGTGTGTTCCCAAAGAAAATGGTTTCTATAAGAACATATGAAAGCTGCAATTATAGAAAAGATCACTTAAAACATACATTATGTAGATGATTCTCACCATTCCTTTAAGAGATACATTGTAAAACATGACATTAATAATTATTCTAGAAGAATAAAGCATGTATACTGTTTTCTTAATTTTTAATAACGTGGTTCCTCCCATGTGCCCAGGCTGGGCCTCTGAACAAAATTCTCCATCTTCAGTGGCAATGCCTGAGAGGATGACATGGAGTTAGGCCTGATATGCAGCCATTCCTGTCTACCCTGACCCTGCTGCAGGACAGTGCCAGCCCAGGGCCCAAATCTCCTGCTGAAGAGCTGAGAGAGAAAATGGAATATCCAAAGCCTCTAACCTTTTTCCATTCAACTGCAATGGGTGCCAGTACAGTCCATTTGCACCTGAGGACACCCACCTGCTGGTCTTTGGCTTCTAAGAGTCAGACCTCACTGGCTTCTCTGGGTCCCAGCTGCTTTCATTCTGCTGAGCCCTGCTCTTTCCCATGGGGGTCACTCCCCTGCCAGGCATGTCCTCCAGCTCCAGCTGACAGGTCAGCCAACCCAGAACCAAGAGAATGAACAAAGATTTCAATATCTAGTATGTCCAGCAGAGATGCAACTTGTACAAAAAATAAAGAAGTAGAGATGCACACAGCTCCCCTGACAACATTGTGTCCCAAAACAATGTCTTCTGTGACCCTCATGAAGGAGCTCACTGTCCCTCACCACATGGGCAAGTGCTTCCAGGGTCTCTCAATTCCTCAACGGGAGGCAACACACATTTTAACACAGTACCTCAGCAAAGGAAGTGGTGACAATTTACCTACTTTGATAAAGTTCCTGAAAAGATCCCTACACAGCAAAATTTCCTGCTGAAAGAACACAGAAAAGACTTTTCTGTGTTCACAACACAGAAATGGACCTCCTTGCTTTTCAAAAAAGTACCCTTGAAATAGCCAAAACAATTTTGCCAAAACAAATTGTAGAACTTGAACTTTCTTATTTGAAATCTCACAAAACATTACAACTATTAAAAACAGAAGCTGCTGGCATAAGAATACAAATAGGGACCAAAGGGATAGAATCAAGAGTCCAGAAATAAATCCTCACCCTTATAGTTCATTGCTCTTGCATAAGGGTGTCAAGATAATTTAATGGAGGAACAATCATCCTCTTAAATAACGGTGCGGAAACAACTAGATAACCACACGCAAAACAATAAACTTAGAGAACTATGCTTCCAACCATATCAAACAATTATCTAAAAATAGATCAGTGAGTTAATTATAAGATCTATAACCATAAAAACATATTAGAAAGAGACATAGGAGGTGCTTCCTGTGGCCGACATCATCTGGAGATTTGCTTTCCTTTTCTCCAAAAGGGGAGGAAGTTGAATCTGAGTGGCCCACGAAGGGAAGAGGGGAAGCCCAGGGGTACAGGAGGCCTCTGGGTGAATGCAGAGGCTAACATGGGGTTCGGAGCAACCTTGACCGTTGGCCTGACCATCTTTGTGCTGTCTGTCATCACTATCATCACCTGCTTCACCTGCTCCTGCTGCTGCCTATACAAGACCTGCCACTGACCACGTCCGGTTGTCACCACCATCACATCCACCACTGTGGTGCACACCCCTTATCCTCAGCCTGCAAGTGTGCCGCCCAGCTACCCTGGAGCAAGCTACCAGGGCTACCACACCATGCTGCCTCAGCCAGGGATGCCAGCAGCACCCTACCCAATGCAGTACCCACCACCTTACCCGGCCCAGCCCATGGGCCTGCCAGCCTACCATGAGACCCTGGCTGGAGGAGCAACCGCACCCTACCCGGCCAGCCAGCCTCCTTACAACCCGGCCTACATGGATGCCCCGAAGGCGGCCCTCTGAGCATCCCCCGGCCTCTGTGGCTGCCACTTGGTTATGTTGTGTGTGAGTGGTGTTCAGGTACGGTTCCTTATGGCCCAGGTGTGCTGTGTGTGTGCTGCCTGTATATGTGGTTTCCTCTGATGCTGAGGAGGTGGGGAATGATCCTTGCCAGAGTGGGCTGGGACCAGACTTTGTTCTCTTCCTCACCTGAAATTATGCTTCCTAAAATCTCAAGCCAAACTCAAAGAATGGGGTGGTGGGGGCACCCTGTGAGGTGGCCCCTGAGAGGTGGGGGTTTCTCCAGGGCACATCTGGAGTTCTTCTCCAGCTTACCCTAGGGTGACCAAGTATGGCCTGTCACACCAGGATGGTGCAGCTTTCTGTATGATGCAGATGTGTCCTGGTTTCGGCAGCGTAGCCAGTTGCTGCTCGAGGTGATGCAGACAAAGCTTGGGATCTGACCAAGTTGGGCTTTGATCCTTTAGGCAGATGTCCCATTGCTCCCTGGAGCCTGTGTCATGCCTGTTGGGGGTCAGGTAGTCCCCTGATGCCAGAACACCTCAGGCAGAGCCCTACTCACCTGATAGCTGTCTGCCTGGACTGTCCCCTGTCCCTGCATCTTCCCTGGGACCACCCGGAGGGCCACATCCCCACAAAGCCTAGCTGCCCACAGGGAGCTCTGCTGCCCTTGCTGGCCCTGCCCTCCCCACAGGTGAGCAGGGCTCCTGTCCACCAGCACACTCAGGTCTCTTGCCTGCAGTGTTTTCATTTTATTTTAACCAAACATTTTGCCTGTTTTCTGTTTTAAAACATGATAGTTGATATGAGACTGAAATCCCAGGGTTGTGGAGGGAAATTGATTCAGAGGAGACGGACAACCTGGCAACTGTGAGTCCCTGCTTCCCCTGACACCAACCTCATGCAATATGCAACTCCTGTACCCCAGTCCAGAGTGTTCTGGCAGCAGGGACACCTGGGCCAAGGGGCCATCTGGACCAAAGGTGGAGTGTGGGGCCCTGGATGGTAGGTCTGGCCCAGACATGAATACTTCAGTGTTCCTCTTACCTCTATTACTGTTTCACCAGAGCTGTCTTAGCTTCGAATCTGTTGTGTTTCTGAGTCTATGGTCTGTACTCTTGTTTATAATAAATGCAATCGTTTGGAAAAACAAAATAAAGAGATATAAGGGTAAAACTTAATGACCTCAAATGTGCAATGCATTCTCAAGCATGACCCAAATGCATGAGACACAAAAAGGAAAAACAGATAAACTGGGCTAAAGATGCAAGCCTTTTGTGCATCAAAGGATATTATCAAGAAAATAAAAAGACCAAACACAGAATGAGACATAATAGTTGCAAATCACTCAGATAATGGTTTCATGCCCAGAATATATAAAGAACTGCTACAACTCAATAACAAAAAGACAAACCACCCAATTTATATAAATGGGCAAAGGACTCAAATAGACATTTCTTCAAAGAAAATATGGAAATCATAAAGAGGGACATGAAAAGAAACTCAACATCATTAGTCATTAGGAAAATACAAAGTCAAAGCTACAATGAGATCCCACACTATACCTACAAATATGGCTAACATTCTTTTAAAATGTTAAATAACAAGTGAAAGCCTTATGTAGAATTTGGAATCCTCATACATTGCTGGTGAGATTATAAAAATGTACAGCCACTAGGAGAAACAGTTGTGCTGTTCCTCAAGAAGCTAATCACAGAATTCTCATATGAAACAGCATCCATTCCTAGCTATATACCCAAAGAATTGAATCCAGGGACTCAAACAGGTACTTACATGGGAATGTTGATTGCAGCATTACTCACAAAAGAGAAATTGTGAAAACAATCCAAGTGCTCATCAATACATGAATAAACAAATGTGGTGATACATACGACAGAATGTTAATCTGCCATAAAGAGGAACAAAACTCTGACACACACTGGAACATTCATAGACCTTGAAAACATTATGATAAGTGAAATATACCAGAAGCAAAATGACGTATGTGTATGATTCCATTTATATGAAACATCAAGAATAGGTAAATTCATAGAGACAGAGAGTAGACTAGAGATTATCAAGGTCTAGGGTGGAAAAAATAGGGAGCTATTCAAAGACTTGGAATCAACCCAAATGTCCATCAGTGACAGACTGGATTAAGAAAATGTGGCACATATACACCATGGAATACTATGCAGCCATAAA
>NW_012098765.1:349399-350794 GCF_000951045.1 Mandrillus leucophaeus
TCTTTATACCCCACATAATGTAACAAGGCTTCTTCTAGGGGAAGCCTTTAGCTAACAGATAGCTTGCTCCTTAAATATTATGCTCTGCTATTAGAAAGGTCTACAATCCAATTGAAAGCTTGTTCTCACCTAAACCTAACCACTTTCCTCCCCGAGGAACCTGAACATGACTATGAAGAAGTTGTGGTATAGACCTGCATAGCCAGGGAGGATCTCAGGGAACCTCCTCTAGAAAATCCAAACTGGATCCTCTTCACAGATGGAAGTTTCTTTGTAAAGCAGAGTCCATAAGGCAGGATATGCCATAATCACTCTGAATGATATTACTGAAAGTGGGCCCCTCTCTCCAGGCACAAATGCTCAACCAGCTGAACTGATAGCTCTTACAAGAACACTTGAATTAAGCAAGGGAAAGGTAGCTAACATTTACACTGACTCCAAGTATGCTTTCTTAGTTCTCCATGGTCATGCTGCAATTTGGAAGGAAAGAGTCTTACCACTAATGGATCTCATATAAAATACCATTGGGAAATTAACAGGTTATTATCCTCAGTTTTCCTTCCACAAGAGGTAGCAGTAACGCATTGTAAGGGACATCAGAAGGGAACAGATGACTTTGCCAAAGGAAACAAGTTAGCTGTCAGGTAGCCAAGTCAATAGCAAGAAAGCCTCAGGATCTTAACACACTAAAAGGCTCTCTAATCTGGGAAGGCTCCATAAGAAAAATTAAGCCTCAGTACTCCCCTGCAGAGATAGATTGGGCCATCTCTCAAGGTACACTTTCCAGCCCTCAGGATGGCAATAGTCAGAGGATGGCAAACTCCACTTGCCAGACTCCAGCCAGTGGAACACCCTTAATATCTTTCACCAAGATTGTCACTTGAGAAATGATAAAACTTAGTGTGCCCAGAGATTGTTTTCAGGAGGGAACTTATTAAAAACAGTTGAGCAGGTTGTTCATGCTTGAGAAGTCTATCTTAAAAATAATTCCAACAAGTGGCTTCTTCCTCCTCAAACTTAAAGGATGAGAAGCTATCCAGGCGAGTACTGGCAGATAGACTTCACCCACATGCCAAAGATGAAGGGCATCCAATACCTCCTGGTATAGGTAGATACTTTCACTAACTAAGTAGAAGCATTTCTATGCCTTACAGAAAACGCCTCTGAGGTAATAAAAGTGTTAGCTAATTTAAAAAACTCCCTGCTTTGGTCTACCTAAGTACCTCAAAATTGACAGTGGCCCCTCATTTAAGGCAGCCATCACACAGGGGGTCTCAAAGGCATTAGGCATATAGTGCCATCTCCATTGTGTTTGGAGACCCCCATTCTCAGGAAAGGTAGAAAAGACAAATGATATTATCAAAAGACACTTCAGAAAACAGTTCCAAGAAACTC
>NW_012098765.1:353347-355553 GCF_000951045.1 Mandrillus leucophaeus
AAAAAAATAGGGAGCTATTACTTAAAAGATATAGACCTTTAGTTTAAAATGATAAAAATTGTCTAGGATAAATAGTGGTGATGGTAATGTAACACTGTGTGTGGTTAATTTTATTTGATTGCATATTTTAAAGTGGTTAAAATGGCACATTATATATAAATATATGTACATTTATACATATATTAAATTTATATAAATATATTAACATCTAACACATATAAATATGCATGTGCGTCTATACATACACTCTGTCATAACTTTTTGAAACGTCTTTGGTGAAAAACAAATCCACTATGTAAAACACACCCACCCTGATCAGATAGCTTTTATATACTTACACGCAGACTCTTTATTACCTTATCCACAGAGTGATACAAGAATTTAGAGACATGAGACTGCCCAGCCAACAATGCATGCAAAACATAAATGTATTTGCAAAGACACTGAGAGTTAATCTGGGGCATAGACCTCAGCACTGCCAGGACACACACCCTTGCTGGGGATTCTGACTTTATCTGACCCGGCCCACTATCCAGATCTCGTTGTGGGGTTGGGGCAGGGGAGGTCATGAAGCCTGTCCTCTGGACACTCTGTGTGAGCACACAAGACCCTTCATTAGGTCTCCACACACAGCCCTGACCATCAGGCATTGTGAGGAGGACTCTAGAACAGGTTCAGGAATCAGGCAAGAGAATCGGCTACAAAGAGGAACAGAAGTTGAAAGAGCTGGTTGCTGACATGGAGCAGAATTCCTGTAATTCACAGGCCCAGCCAAGTCAAAAGTGCCCCCACCTTGTGATCCAGGCAGCCCTGAGAAACAGCTTTTTCCCACAGCCTCCTCCATAGTGACACATCAGGGTTCCTCATTATCAAGCTTCCAGAGAGGGCAGGAACCTGGACAGCGCCCATTCCATCAGACTGCCCCTGGAGATGGAGGTCACTCAGATCAGAATCAGTTTCACAGATGGTCCAATGGGACCGATGGGTCCCAGGATTCAAACCCTTGGCTCCGGCAGCTCAAGCTTCCATTACTGCACAGGAACCCCAGGTGATATTGGAAATTAAAAGAAGGGTGGACCTCCTTCTGGACACTGGAGCCAGCCTCTCTCCTCACTAATCCAGGCCTCCCCTCTTCCTGTAGCATGACTGTGATAGACATCTCAGGAAAGGTTCTAACTCGATGTTTTTCTCAACCCCTTAGTTGTAGAGTGGGAGACCTATCATTTATACATGCCTTCTTAAGTATGTCTGAAAGTTCCACTGCTTTATTAGGTAGAAATATTTTTACTCACATAGGGGCCAACATCCTTATAGCCCCAGGAAAAATACTTTGTCTCCCCCAGTGGAAGCTAATACTAACCCAGAAGCATGGGTAGTTCAAGGAAGAATAGGTTGAGTCCTCCTCAAACCCTGTAACAGCCCCTACGACACCCCAATATTAGGAATGCAAAAATTCAACGGGGAATGGACACTAGTTCAGGACCTCTGCCTTGTTAATAAGGCCATCGTCCCAATTTATCCAGTGGTCCCTAATCCCTATATCTTGCTAACTCAAATACCTGGGGGAACTAAATTGTTCACAATCCTAGATATAAAGGATGGCTTTTTCTGTATACCATGACATCCTCACTCTCAATACTTGTTTGCCTTTGAAGATCCCTCTGGCCAGACCACCCAGTTAACATGGATGGTGCTGCCTCAGGGATTTTGAGATAGTCCTCACTTCTTTTGACAGGCACTGTCAAAGGACCTCTCTGAGTTGTCCCATCCTCAGGTCAGGGTCTTGCAATATATGGGTGATATGCTGCTCCGTGCTGCAACTGAGGAAGCTTCTCAGGAAGGTACTGAAAACTCTTCTTAATTTCTTAGCAGACAGAGAATATAAGGTTTCAAAATCCAGGACCCAGCTTTGCCAAACCTCAGTGAAGTACCTAGGCTTAATATTGTCTGAAAGGACCAGAGCATTAGAGGAAGAAAGGATTAAGTCCATTTCCTTTTTCCCCCCTCCCTAAAACCCTCAAGCAACTAAGGATTTTTGGGCATTACAGGATCTTGCAGACTATGGATACCTAGGAATGGTGAGATAGAACATCCCTTATACCACCTAATAAAAGAAACTCAAGTGGCTAAAACTCATTTTCTAACCTGGGAACCTGAAGCTCAAAAGGTCTTCAACCAGCTACAACAAGCCTTACTTAAGGCACCA
>NW_012098765.1:357358-371264 GCF_000951045.1 Mandrillus leucophaeus
TTTTTTTTTTTTTTTTTTTTTTTGAGACAGTTTTGCTCTTGTCACCCAGACTGGAGTGCAGTGGCACAATCTCCACTCACTGCAACCTCTGCCTCCTGGGTTCAAGCCATTCTCCTGCCTCAGCCTCCCAAGTAGCTGGGATTACAGGTGCCTGCCACCTCACCCAGTTATTTTCTTTTATTTTTAGTAGAGACAGGGTTTCACCATGTTGGCCAGGCTGGTCTCAAACTCCTGACCTCAGGTGATCCACCCGCCTCAGCCCCCCAAAGTGCTGGGATTACAGGCGTGAGCCACCACGCCCAGCCTTACCAATGACTTTCTATTAAACCTTTGAATTGATTAAACATGTAACCTCTCTGGCTCACTTTCAACAGAAATTAACACAACTAGCAGAAGCCCAACTCCAGAAAATAAGACCACCTTTATTTAACCCAGGAGATTTGGTATTAGGAAAGCTCTCCCTTCTCTCTCTCCTTCCCTAAGCTCAAGCTGGGAAGAAACTTACACTGTTCTTCTTTCAACACCCTCAGTGGTAAAAGTTACAGGTATTGACTCCTGGATACGTGACACTTGAGTCAAAGTCTGGAAAACTGAGGGAGCAACCCTTGACAGCCTAGAGGAATGTCCCAGGTATCAATGTGAAGAGATAGGAGAACTTAAGCTGAAAATCATAAAAGATAAGTAACTGAGTGAGGGCTACTCATCCTCCTCAGTCCCACCCCTACCTCACCAAATACTTTGTCATTTATACCTTTCCTCTCAAGATTCGCCTCCAGATACTAGAACTTCTTTTTGACACATACTTGCAGGGAGATTTTGATTATCCATGGGATTACATTTGTAATTTCATAGACCCCAAAAGGGAAATTCTGTATCTTGGGGAGCAAAATTTTAGATGGAAATTATTTACTACACCACCCTTGCAGAAATTGTTATACTCACTCTACTATTTGCAGCATGACTATACACTGTGGCACTCACATTGTGAAATACTGGATGGAAAATTCTAATTTCTGTAACATTCTACCTAATTATCATCTTTATAGCAGGACTAATAATTACAGAAAAGATTTAACCAAAGTTAACACTAAAGTTACTCTCGACACCCAATCCAATGCCACTTATTCAAAAAGAAAAAAATTAAAAGAAAGTTGCTTCTATATTAATGCTTCTGGTAAGATGCAGTGACATCTGGTGGAGGAAATCAGTATTGCAACCCATCAGAACAGTTGACAAGTATCAAACTCTACTGTCATGGTTGTGACCTATAGTACCCCCACTACCAATGGTAATCTTAATACTCATATTCAAACTCTATACCTAAACCATCTTGTAACATTTATCTCTTCTCACCTAGAAGCTATTAAACTCCAAATAGTGCTGCACACAATGAAACCACACATGGACATGCATCTCTTCTGAGGACCCTTAGATTGACCTCAGGAGGAGACTTAACTGTTGTTTCTCACACTACACCCCTTTTCAGCAGGAAGTATCCAGAAAGAGCCATTGTCCCACACCCCTTAACAGCAGTTAGGGTTACTACTTCTGAGGGGGGAAATATGATACAGGAGATAGAAAGAAAGTACTTAGGCAGATAGTAAGAGAAACAGAGTCCTTGGTGAAATTTCTCTTTTAATAAAAAAGCAGCCCCCAAAACATTTCTTTCCTAACAAAGAGCAGCCTAAAAAATCGAACTGCAGAAATAGATAAGCAAGCTGGAATCTTGCACAGGTGAATGCCAGCAGCTGTGCCAACAGAAAGGAGCTACCAGGGCGGGGCAGCGGGTGGGGTGGGGGGCGGCAGCAGCAGCCAGACATGTTCAACATGGAGGCTCCATCTTTCCTTTTCTTTGTCACCACATGTACAGTAAAGAAACTGGCAACATGGTGCCAGCCAGGTAGAAAACCCATCCGCATAATAAAAGATTAGGGTGGGGGAAGCCAGATGTTCACACCCTATGCAAATGGTACACCTAGACCTAACCAGTTTTTTGCACCTTACGCAAATGGAACACCTGGTCTGACTAATCTCTCATGCCCTTTGTAAATCAGACACCACCTCCTCAAGTTCATCTATAAAACCTGCTGCATTTCACCACAGAAGCAGCAACCCATTTCTCCAGGACCCCTCTCTGCTGCAGAGAGCTCTTCTCTTTCTTTCACCTATTAAACTTCCACTCTGAACCTAGTTTCTGTGGCGATGAGACAATAAATCTTGGGTATTTACCCCAGACAATTATGCTGCTTCACTTTTCTCCTTTTCTTATTTGTTTCTTGAATTTTTTTTTCAGGTGACTGGAATCATTTTAAATCATGTACTTAGTCTCTCTGTTCCTTTCTTAACAATTGTTCTTTTATTCATTCCTCTCTTTGTCTCCCTCTTGCTACCCTTGATGCCACACGAGGGGACCTAAAGAATTCTGAACAGCCTGGGACCACTTAGGAAAAACAGGAAAGATGCCACAGACTTTTCTGTTTGGGAGGATTCTCTGTTTTTCCACATGGAACCCCAAGAATTGTAAGTGAATGGATTCCTTTCAGGTCTAAAACTCTGCTCTGTTTTCTGTTGTGTTACCTGACCTCTGGCTTTTAGGGGCATCAGAGATTACTTTGTACTGTACAAATACTTCATCTTGTTTGTGTGCTGGCTTCTGTGTCAGTGGTAAATCTGTGGTTTGGGAGGTGACTAACCGTGGTTATAATAAAAGATTACTACTTCAGAAGACTACTTATATCTTTGCATGTTTAGATAAGAAAGACACAGTTTAAACAATGAGAAAAATGCCTTTGTAGCAAAGTAAACTGTGGAAGTGTTGCACATTATGATTCCCATGGCATTTTACTCTTCTCGGGGACCTGGGATTCAATGAAATCCTTGATTTTTAATGGTCTAGGTCCTCTCCCTTCTTTTCACATATTTAAACTATTAGTATCTAAACATTGCAAAGACTTTGTCATCCCTCTTCTTTAATGGGCTCTGTCCCGAGCTCAGTGGTCCAGTTGGTAAACAGAGACCAAAGTAAAGCTACCTATTAAAATAAAATTAGTTTTCTTATAAAATCTTATGGTAAATTTCTATTTAACTTAGCATCTATTTTTAATCTTTCTTTTTTTTTTTTTTTTTTTTTGAGGCAGAGTCTTGCTCTGTCGCCCAGGCTGGAGTGCAGTGGCGCGATCTCGGCTCACTGCAAGCTCCGCCTCACGGGTTCCCGCCATTCTCCTGCCTCAGCCTCCCAAGTAGCTGGGACTACAGGCGCCGCCACCACGCCCGGCTAATTTTTTTTTTGTATTTTTAGTAGAGACGGGGTTTCATTGTGTTAGCCAGGATGGTCTCGATCTCCTGACCTCGTGATCCGCCCGTCTCGGCCTCCCAAAGTGCTGGGATTACAGGCTTGAGCCACCGCGCCCGGCCTTTAATCTTTCTTGAACACATCCAAATTCCTTCTTGTAAAAGCTTAAATTCTATCCCTTTTTGTGTTTTGAGATGTAAATTTGCTACCCATTTTTTCTAAAACTCAGTAAGGGCTTCTTCAGATAAACGTTACCTTTTTCATTTACAAAGGCACAATTTGAATCCAACTGTCCTTTTAAAATACTGAGTTTTACCCATCTCATGCTTAAAGTCCTAAAATTAAAACTCTAAAGTCTTTTTGTCTCCCTCTATCTTTATGGGTACATGTATATGCAATATGTTACATTACATATATGTATATGTCTATCCATATGTTCGTATGTAGTTTACACATGGTATCAATTTAATGTAAAGATAAATGAGTACTCATAAAGTAAATAAGTACAAATGCTTTTCAGTTCATGCAATTTTAGTAATCTTTAAATAAAGATGGTTTTTAAATTATTGGTAAAATAAAGTAGAAATGTCTTCAGAATTTAATTTAGATATTTGTGCCTGGGTCTGTTGGCAGACAGGTTTATAATGCCTACTAAATGTTTTAAGGTCATCAAACAGCTGCTCTGCATATACACATTTCTTTAATTTGTCTGTAGTCCTGTGTCTTTAGATTTGAGCTCTTAGATTCTGAGTTCAAGAGATGTAACCATAGCAAAGCCTGGGAACAACAGCCAGTCTATGTCCCAGCTATGCCTCTTGGCCACGCTGGGAGAGGTTCCAGGCATTATCTTCATAGCTCTGTTCTTTGTCCTGAGCTTCACATCAGGTACATAGTTAGAACTGCTTACTTTCTAGTTTGTTCTACTGAATATAAGGGTGTATTAGTCTGTTCCCATGTTGCTACCAAGATATATCTGAGACTGGGTAATTTATAAAGAAAAGAGATTGACGCCGAGTGCGGTGGCTCATGCCTGTAATCCCAGCACTTTGGGAGACTGAGGCAGGTGGACCACAAGGTCAGGAGATCGAGACCATACTGGCTAACACGGTGAAACCCCATCTCTACTAAAAATACAAAAAATTAGCCCGGCATGGTGGCGGGCACCTGTAGTCCTAGCTACTGGGGAGGCTGAGGCAGGAGAATGGCATGAACCGGGGAGGCAGAGGTTGCAGTGAGCCGAGATCACGCCACTGCACATCAGCCTGGGCGACAGAGCAAAACTCCATCTGAAAAATAAATTAATTAATTAATTAAAAAAGAAAAAGAAAAGAGGTCGAATTCACCCATGGTTTGGCAGGCTGTACGGGAAGCACAATTCTGGCACCTGCTCTGCTTCTGGGGAGGCCTCAGAAAACTTACAATGGGGGAAGGCAAAGAGGGAGCAAGGAATCTCACACGATGGAAGCAAGAAGAGGAGAGCAAGGGGGAGGTGCTACACATGGTTAAACAATCAGATCTCACAAGAATTCTCAATTATTATGGCAGCACCAAGGGCAACGATGTTACATCATGAGAGACCTCCCCCATGTTTCAATCACCTCTCACCTGGCCACACCTCCAACATTGGAGATTACAATTTGATATGAGATTTGGGCAGAGACACAGATCCAAACCATATCAAAGGATTACTAGGAGCTTATTATGTAATTACGGTATGTGATTAAAACAGATATTTTTTAAACCCTATATCAAAGTATATTATAAAAAGTAGAATGTGTTTTTGGTTTCAAAAGGTACTAGAAAAAATGGATAAATTCCTGGACACATACACCCCCGCAAGACTAAACCAGGAAGAAGTCGAATCCCTGAAGAGCCCAACAACAAGTTCTGAAGTTGAGGCAGTATTTAATAGCCTACTAACCAGGAAAAAAAAAAAAAAAAAAAAAAAAGCACAGGACTAGACGGATTTATAGCCAAATTCCACCAGACGTACAAAGAGGAGCTGGTACCATTCCTTCTGAAACTATTCCAAACAATAGAAAAAGAGGGACTCCTCCCTAACTCATTTTATGAGGCCAGCATCATCCTGATACCAAAACCTGGCAAAGAGACAACCAAAAAAGAAAATTTCAGGCCAATATCCCTGATGAACATCAATGCGAAAATCCTCAATAAAATATTGCCAAACCGAATCCAGCAGCACATCAAAAACTTATCCAACACGATCAAGATGGCTTCATCCCTGGGATGCAAGGCTGGTTCAACATATACAAATCAATAAACATAATCCATTACATAAACAAAACCAATGACAAAAACCACATGATTATCTCAATAGATGCAGAAAAGGCTTTTGATAAAATTCAACACCCTTCATGCTAAAAACTCTCAATAAACTAGGTGTTTAGGGAATGTGTCTCAAAATAATAAGAACTATTTATGACAAACCCACAGCCAATATCATACTGAATGGGCAAAAACTGGAAGCATCCCCTTTGAAAATAGGCACAAGACAAGGATGCCCTCTCTCACCACTCTTATTCAACATAGTATTGGAAGTTCTGGCCAGGGCAATCAGGCAAGAGAAAGAAATAAAGGGTGTTCATATAGGAAAAGAGGAAGTCAAATTGTCTCTGTTTGCAGATGACATGATTGTATATTTAGAAAACCCCATCATCTCAGCCCAAAATCTCCTTAAGCTGATAACCAACTTCAGCAAAGTCTCAGGATACAAAATTAATGTGCAAAAATCACAAACATTCCTATACACCAATAATAGACAAACAGAGAGCCAAATTATGAGTGAACTCCCATTCACAATTGCTACAAAGAGAATAAAATACCTAGGAATACAACTTACAAGGGATGTGAAGGACCTCTTCAAGGAGAACTATATACTACTGCTCAAGGAAATAAGAGAAGACACAAACAAATGGAAAAACATTCCATGCTCGTGGATAGGAAGAATCAATATCATGAAAATGGCTATACTGCCCAAAGTAATGTATAGATTCAATGCTATCCCCATCAAGCTGCCATTGACTTTCTTCACAGAATTAGAAAAAAACTAATTTAAATTTTATACGGAACCAAAAAAGCGCCTGTATAGCCAAGACAATCCTAAGCAAAAAGAACAAAGCTGGAGGCATCACACTACCTGATTTCAAACTATACTACAAGGCTACAGTAACCAAAAAAATATTGTACTGGTACCAAAACAGATATATAGACCAATGTAACAGAACAGAGGCCTCAGAAGTAACACCACACACCTACAACCATGACAAACCTAACATAAACAAGAAATGGGGAAAGGATTCCCTATTTAATAAATGGTGTTGGGGAAACTGTCTGGCCATATGCAGAAAACTGAAACTGGACCCCTTCCTTACACGTTATACAAAAATTAACTCAAGATGGATTAAAGAGTTAAACGTAAGGCCTAAAACCATAAAAACCCTAGAAGAAAACCTAGGCAATACCATTCAGGACATAGGCATGGGCAAAGACTTCATGACTCCAAAAGCAATGGAAACAAAAGCCAGAATTGACCAATGGGATCTAATGAAACTAAAGAGCTTCTGCACAGCAAAAGAAACTCATCAGAATGAGCAGGCAACCTACAGAATAGGAGAAAAATTTTACAATCAATCCATCCGACAAAGGGCTAATACCCAGAATCCACAAGGAACTTAAACAAATGTATAAGAAAAAAACAAACATCCCCATCAAAAATGGGAGAAGGATATGTACAGGTACTTCTCAAAAGAAGACATTTATTGACCAACAAACATATGGAAAAAGCTCATCATCACTGGTCAGTGAAGACATGCAAATCAAAACCACAATGAGATACCATCTTACGCCAGTTAGACTGGAATCATTGAAAAGTCAGGAAACAACAGATGCTGGAGAGGTTGTGGAGAAATAGGAACATGTTTACACTGTTGGTGGGAGTGTAAATTAGTTCAACCATTGTGGAAGACAGTGTGGCAATACCTTAAGGATCTAGAACAAGAAATACCATTTGACCCACCAATCCCATTCCTGGGTATATGCCCAAAGGATTATAAATCATTCTACTATAAACACACATGTACACGTATGCTTATTGCAGCACTATTTACAACAGCAAAGACTTGGAACCAACACAAATGCCTGTCAATGATAGACTGGATAAAGAAAATGTGGCACATATATACCATGGAATACAAGACAGCTATAAGAAAGGATGGGTTCATGTCCTTTGCAGGGACATGGATGAAGCTTGAAACCATTATTCTCAGCAAACTAACACAGGAACAGAAAACCAAACATCGCATGTTCCAGCACGTTCCAGTTTCAGTCTCTGTGGCTGCAAGTAGGCTGTCCTCCCTCTCTCACAATCAGATGTCCCAAACACAAATTGTCATCACCTTCTGTGAGTTTGTGTTTATGTGCAGTGGGCTGCACTGCACATGCCCTGGGGGCAGTGATATCTGGGACTGAGCACTGGGTGAGGGTTTGGGAGCAGAAGAGGGAGGTGCAGGGTGGGAAGATCAGTGTCAGGGGAGGAGAGAGGGAGCAGGGAAACGTTATCTTTATTTCTCACTTGGATAAGAACCCAGGACCCTGACTTTGGGGCACAACACCATACCCTGTTGGTGTCCCTGGGTCTTATGTTGTCTTGGCATCCATTTTTTAAGGTGTAAATTTAACTGCAACACATCAGAGTGATTCCCGTATTTGTCACTATCACAGAGTTTCCATTACTGTGCCCGGTCCAAATGGCTCCAGTTGGTGGCCAGAGATAAAATCTTAGAGGCTTCTCTCCTGCATAGTGTGCTGGGCTCCCCTCTCTCCAGCTGCTTCCTTTAAACTGAAACAGTTCTGACATTTGCCCTCCAATTTAAAGTGACCACCTCTCAGCCACAGCGTGATCTTCTTGCCCCAGTGTTTGCTTCTTTAAACACACCCATCAAAGCTCCCATCTGGAAACCTATCAACAACACCCTGGACCCAATAAAGCCATTGGCCTACAGTTCCCTTCTCTCCTCCCTGCCTAGGCTCTCCAACCCCGGTGTCCATGGTCTCCAAGTGTGCCCTGTGCTTTCCAGTATCTGTAAGTAGTTAGAAACTCTTACACTTTCACATTGGTGGTTGTGTCACTGAGGCCTCACCTGCCATCCAGGGCCTGACATTGAGGCTGCCCCCCGTGCAGGTTGAGCCCCTCCTGGAGCTCTTTTCTTGGGGCTTCTGATGCTGCTGGGGACAGGAGCTGCCAGCTAAGTTGATGGAGAAACTGAAGAGTTTCATTCAAAACAGTGAGTCAGATGATATATTCCTGGGTTTGGGCTGCTATTAAAAACACCTTAGCCTTGGTGACTTAAGCAATAGAAATCTATATCTCACAGTTCTGGAAGCTGGGAAGTCCAAGGTGAAGGTGTCAACTGATTTAGTCCTCGTGAGGGCTTTCTTGCAGAAGCCTGCTTTCTTGCTGTATCTGCACACAGTGGAGGGTTGGGAGGGGGTGGCAAGACAGAAAAAAGGAGATAGAGATCATTTTCCTGGGTCTTCCACTTTTTATAGGAGCATTAATTCCATCATGAAGCCCCTACCTTTACGACTGACTCTTATTCTAATTACCTCCCAAAGTCCCCACCTCCAAATTCTTTTTTTCTTTTTTTTTTTTTTTTTTTTTTTTTTTTTGAGATGGAGTCTCACTCTGTCACCCAGGCTGGAGCATAGTGGCGTAATCTCGGCCAACTGCAACCTCTGCCTCCCAGTTTCAAGCAATTCTCCTGACTCAGCCTCCCAAGGGGGAACAAATGGACTTAACAGATATCTACAGAACATTCTACGCAACAACCACAGAATATACATGCTATTCATCAGTGCATGGAACTTTCTCCAAGATAGACCATATGATAGGCCACAAAACAAGTTTCAATAAGTTTAAGAAAATTAAAATCATATCAAGTACTCTCTCAGACAATAGTGGAATAAAACTGGAAATCAACTCCAAAAGGAACCTTCAAAACCATGCAAACACATGGAAATTAAATAATGTGCTCCTGAATGATCATTGGGTCAACAATGAAATCAAGATGGAAATTAAAAAATTCTTCAAACTGAACGACAATAGTGACACAACCTATCAAAACCTCTGGGATACAGCAAAGGCGGTGCTTAGAGGAAAGTTCATCGCCCTAAATGCCTACACCAGAGTCTGAAGGAGCACAAACTGACAATCTAAGGTCACACCTCAAGGAATTAGAGAAAAAAGAACAAACCAGGCCGGGCGCGGGGGCTCAAGCCTGTAATCCCAGCACTTTGGGAGGCCGAGACGGGCGGATCACAAGGTCAGGAGATCGAGACCATCCTAACACGGTGAAACCCCGTCTCTACTAAAAAATACAAAAAACTAGCCGGGCGAGGTGGTGGGTGCCTGTAGTCCCAGCTACTCGGGAGGCTGAGGCAGGAGAATGGCGTGAACCCGGGAGGCGGAGCTTTCAGTGAGCCGAGATGGTGCCACTGCACTCCAGCCTGGGCAGCAGAGCGAGACTCCGTCTCAAAAAAAAAAAAAAAAAAAAAGAACAAACCAAACCCAAACCCAGCAGAAGAAAGAAAATAATCAAGACCAGAGCAGAACTAAATGAAATTGAAACCAAAAAAAGACAAAAGATAAATATAACAAAAAGCTGGTTCTTTGAAAAAGTAAATAAAATTGATAGACCATTAGCAAGATTAACCAAGAAATGAAGAGGGAAAATCCAAATAAGCTCAATTGGAAACAAAATGGGAGATATTACAACTGACACCACAGAAATACTAAAGATCGTTAAAGGCTACTATCAACACCAGTACACGCATAAACTAAAAAACCTAAAAAAGATGAATAAATTCCTGGAAAGATACAACCCTCCTAGCTTACATCAGGAAGAATTAGGATACCATGAACAGACCAATAGCAGGCTGTGAGATTGAAATGGTAATTTTTTAAATTTCCAACCAAAAAAAAAAAAAATCCAGGACCAGATGGATTCACAGTTAAATTCTACCAGACATTCAAAGAAGAATTGGTACCAATCCTATTAACACTATTCCACAAGATAGAGAATGAGGGAATCCTCCCTAAATCATTATATGAAGTCAGTATCACCCTAATACCAAAACCAGGAAAGAACATAACCAAAAAAGAAAACTACAGACCAATATCCCTGATGAACATAGACGCAAAAATCCTTAACAAAATACTAGTTAACTGAATCCAACAATATATCAAAAAGTTAACCCACCATGATCAAGTGGGTTTCATACCAGGGATGCAGGGATGGTTTAACATATGCAAGTCAATAAATGTGGTACAGCACATAAACAGAATTAAAAACAAAACCACATGATCATCTCAACAGAAGCAGAAAAAAAAATTGACAAAATCCAGCATCCCTTTATGACTAAAACTCTCAGCAAAATCAGCATACAAGGGACATACCTCAATGTAATAAAAGCCATCTATGACCAACCCACAGCCGACATAATACTGAAAGGGGAAAGGTTGAAAGCATTCCCTCTGAGAACTAGAACAAGACAAGGATGCCCAGTCTCACCACTTCTATTCAATATAGTATTGGAAGTTCTAGCCCAGCAATCAGACAAGAGAAAGAAATAAAAGGGCATCCAAATCAGTAAAGAAGAAGTCAAACTGTCACTGTTTGCTGATGATATGATTGTATACCTAGAAAACCCTAAAGACTCCTCCAAAAAGCTCCTAGAACTGATAAAAGAATCCAGCAAACTATCCAGATACAAAATTAATGTACACAAATCAGTAGCTCTCCTATACACCAACAGCGACCAGGCTGAGAATCAAATCAAGAACTCAACTCCTTTTACAATACTGGAAAAAAATTAAATACTTAACAATATACCTACCAAGGTGGTAAAAGATCTCTACAAGGAAAATTACAAAACACTGCTAAAATAAATCATAGATGACACAAAAAAATGGAAACACATCCCATGCTCATGGATGGGTAGAATCAATATTGTGAAAATGACCATACTGCCAAAAGTAATCTATAAATCCCATGCAATTCCCATCAAAATACCACCATTGGCCAGGCGCAGTGGCTCAAGCCTGTAATCCCAGCACTTTGGGAGGCCGAGACGGGAAGATCACGAGGTCAGGAGATCGAGACCATCCTGGCTAACATGGTGAAACCCCGTCTCTACTAAAAAAATACAAAAAAACTAGCCGGGCAAGGTGGTGGGTGCCTGTAGTCCCAGCTACTCAGGAGGCTGAGGCAGGAGAATGGTGTAAACCCGAGAGGTGGAACTTGCAGTGAGCCGAGATCCGGCCACTGCACTCCAGCCTGGGCAACAGAGCAAGACTCCGTCTCAAAAAAAAAAAAAAAACCACCATTATTCTTTACAGAACTAGAAAAAAATCCTAAAATTCATATAGACCCAAAAAGAGCCCATATAGCCAAAGCAAGACTAAGCAAAAAGAACAAGTCTGGAGGCATCACATTACCTGATTTCAAACTATACTATAAAGTCATAGTCACCAAAACAGCATGGTACTGGTGTAAAAATAGGCACATGAAACAATAGAACAGAACAGAGAACTCAGAAATAAACCCAAATACTTACAGTCAACTGATCTTTGACAAAGCAAACAAAAATATAACATGGAAAAATTACACCCTATTCAACAAATGGTGCTGGAATAACTGACAAGCCACATGCAGAAGAATGAAAGTGGATCCTCATTTCTCACCTTATACAAAAATCAACTCAAGATGGATCAAGGACTTACATCTAAGACCTGAAACTATAAAAATTATAGAAGATAACATCAGAAAAACCCTTCTAAACATTGGCTTAGGAAAGAGTTCATGACAAAGAACCCAAAAGCAAATGCAATAAAAACAAAGATAAATAGCTGGGACTTAATTAAACTAAAGAGCATTTGCACGACAAAAGGAACAGTCAGCAGAGTAAACAGACAACCCACAGAGTGGGAGAAACTCTTCACAATGTATACATCGGACAAAGGACTAATATCCAGAATCTATAATGAACTCAACCAAATTAGCAAGGAAAAAACAAACAAACAATCCCATCAAAAAGTGGGCAAAGGACATGAATAGACAATTACTGAAGAAAGATATACAATGGCCAACAAACACGTAAAAATACTCAACATCACTAACAATCAGGGAAATGCAAATCAAAACCACAATGTGACACCACCCTTCTCCTGCAACAGTGGCCATAATAAAAAAAAATAGATATTGGCATGAATGCGGTGAAAAGGGAACACTTCTACACTGCTGGTGGGAGTGTGAACTAGTGCAACCACTATGAAAACTAGTGTGGAGATTCCTTAAAGAACTAAAAGTAGAACTACCATTTGATCCAGCAATCCCACTTTTGGGTATCCACCCAGAAGAAAAGAAGTCATTATACAAAAAAGATACTTGCACATGCATGTTTATAGCAGCACAATTTGCAATTGCAAAAATGTGGAACCAACAAAAATGTCCATCAATCAATGAGTGGATAAAGAAACTTGGTATGTATATATGTATATACATATGATGGAATACTACTCAGCCATAAAAAGGAATGAATTAATGGCATTCTCAGCAACCTGGATGGGATTGGAGACTATTATTCTAAGTGAAGTGACTCAGGAATGGAAAACCAAACATCGTATGTTCTCATTTATAAGTGGGAGCTAAGTTATGAGGCTGTAAAGGCATAAAAATTACACAGTGGATTTTGGGGACTCAGGTAAAAAGGGTGGGAAGGGAGTGAGGGAAAAAATACTACAAATTGGGTTCAGTGTACACTGCTTGGGTAATGGGTGCACCAAAATCTCACAAATCACCACTAAATAACTTACTCATGTAACCAAATACCAATCTGTTCCCCCAAAAACCTATGTAAATAAAATATATTTTTTAAGAAAGAAAAAGGAAAAAGAGGGGTAAATCTTGATGACTTCGAATGTGGCAATGGATTGTTAGATATGACACAAAAGCATGAACAACAACAAGGAAAAACAGATAAATTAAGCTTTATAAAGATGCAAGCCTTTTGTGCATCAAAGGACATTATCAAGAAAGTGAAAAGACCAGGCACAGAACGGGAGAAAAAAATTGCAAATTACATACAGAAGAGCTTCATGTCCAGGATAAATAAAGAACTGCTACAACTCAATAACAAAAAGACAAACCACCCCATTTATAAGTGGGCAAAAAACTCAAATAGATATCTCTTCAAAGAAGATATACAGGCCAGGTGCAGTGGCTCACACCTGTAATCCCAGCACTTTGGGAGGCTGAGGCAGGTAGATCACGAGGTCAGGAGTTTGAGAACAGACTGGCCAGCATGGTGAAACCCCATCTCTACTAAAAATACAAAAATTAGCCGGGCTTGGTGGTGCACACTTGTAGTCCCAGCTACTTGGGAGGCTGAGGTAGGAGAATCACTTGAACCCAGGAGGTGGAGGTTGCAGTGAGCTGAGATCGCACCACTGCACTCCAGCCTGGGCAAAAGAGCGAGACTCCATCTCAAAAAAATAAATAAATAAAACAAAGAAGAAGAAAGAAGAAGAAGGAGAAG
>NW_012098765.1:371314-375264 GCF_000951045.1 Mandrillus leucophaeus
CTTGCACATGCATGTTTATAGCAGCACAATTTGCAATTGCAAAAATGTGGAACCAACAAAAATGTCCATCAATCAATGAGTGGATAAAGAAACTTGGTATGTATATATGCATATACATATGATGGAATACTACTCAGCCATAAAAAGGAATGAATTAATGGCATTCTCAGCAACCTGGATGGGATTGGAGACTATTATTCTAAGTGAAGTGACTCAGGAATGGAAAACCAAACATCGTATGTTCTCATTTATAAGTGGGAGCTAAGTTATGAGGCTGTAAAGGCATAAAAATTACACAGTGGATTTTGGGGACTCAGGTAAAAAGGGTGGGAAGGGAGTGAGGGAAAAAATACTACAAATTGGGTTCAGTGTACACTGCTTGGGTAATGGGTGCACCAAAATCTCACAAATCACCACTAAATAACTTACTCATGTAACCAAATACCAATCTGTTCCCCCAAAAACCTATGTAAATAAAATATATTTTTTAAGAAAGAAAAAGGAAAAAGAGGGGTAAATCTTGATGACTTCGAATGTGGCAATGGATTGTTAGATATGACACAAAAGCATGAACAACAACAAGGAAAAACAGATAAATTAAGCTTTATAAAGATGCAAGCCTTTTGTGCATCAAAGGACATTATCAAGAAAGTGAAAAGACCAGGCACAGAACGGGAGAAAAAAATTGCAAATTACATACAGAAGAGCTTCATGTCCAGGATAAATAAAGAACTGCTACAACTCAATAACAAAAAGACAAACCACCCCATTTATAAGTGGGCAAAAAACTCAAATAGATATCTCTTCAAAGAAGATATACAGGCCAGGTGCAGTGGCTCACACCTGTAATCCCAGCACTTTGGGAGGCTGAGGCAGGTAGATCACGAGGTCAGGAGTTTGAGAACAGACTGGCCAGCATGGTGAAACCCCATCTCTACTAAAAATACAAAAATTAGCCGGGCTTGGTGGTGCACACTTGTAGTCCCAGCTACTTGGGAGGCTGAGGTAGGAGAATCACTTGAACCCAGGAGGTGGAGGTTGCAGTGAGCTGAGATCGCACCACTGCACTCCAGCCTGGGCAAAAGAGCGAGACTCCATCTCAAAAAAATAAATAAATAAAACAAAGAAGAAGAAAGAAGAAGAAGGAGAAGGAGAAGAAGAAATACAGATAGTCAATAAGGACATGAAAAGACACTCAGCATCATTAGTTATTAGAAAACTGCAAAGTCAAAGCCACAATGAGATACCATATCACAGTGATAACAATGGCTATCATTCTTTTAAAATGTTAAATAACATGTGGCAGCCTTACATAGAATTTGGAATCCTCATACATTACTAGTGAGAATATAAAAAGGTACAGCCACTATGAGAGACAGTTATGCTGTTCCTCAAAGTGCTAATCATAGAATTATTGTGTGAAACAACACCTACTCCTAGCTCTATATGCAAAGAATTGAATCCAGGGACTCAAACAGGTACTCAGATGGAAGTGTTGATTGCAGCATTATTCACAATAGATAAAATAAGGAGACAACCCAAATGTCCATCAACACATGAATATGGACAAACAAATACGGTGATACATAAAAACAAAATGTGAATCAGCCATAAAGAGGAATGAAGCTCTGACACCCGCTGGAACATGCAGGGACCTTGGAAACATTATGCTAAGTGAAATGTGCCAGAAACAAAATGATATATGTGTATGATTCCATTTATAGAAACCCCAAGAACAGGCAAATTCATAGAGACAGAAAGCAGACTAGAGATAATCAAGGTCTAGGGTGGAAGAAATAGAGAGTTGTTGCTTAAAAGATACAGAGTTTCAGTTTGGAATGATGAAAATTTTCTAGGAAAAATACTAGTGATGGTTATTTAACATAGTGAATGTGGTTAATTCCATTTGATTGCACATTTTAAAGTGGCTTAAATGGCACATTATACATCTATAAATGTGCATATTTACAGATACATTTATAAATATATATTTGTCTTACACATATAAATATGTATAAGTGTACATATATACACCCTACCACAATTTTTTGAAGTCTTTGGTGAAGAAAACCCACTATGTAAAACATACCCACCCTGATCAGATAGCCCTCATACACTTACATGCAGACCCTTCATGACCTTATCCACAGAGAGAGTCAAGGATTTAGAGACATGAAACTACCCAGCCAACTGCAGATGCACAACATAAGTGTATTTGCAGAGAAACTGAGAGTTAAGCTGGAGGCACAGACCTCAGCACTGCCAGGATTCTCACCCTCCCTCATGGATTCTGACTTTATCTTACTTGGCGCACTATTCAGATCTTGCTGTGGAGTTGGGGCAGGGTAGGTCACAAAGCCTGACCCCAGGACACTTTATGTGAGCACATGAGCCACATACCCCCCATTAGATCTCCACACACAGCACTGACCATTGTGAGGAGGACTAACACAGGCTTAGAGATTACACCAGAGAATCAGCTACAGAGAAAAACACGGGGCTGGAGGAGCTGGTAGCTGAAACAGAACAGGGTCCCTGCAGTTCATGGGTCCAGCTCACTCCAGAGTGTCTACCCCCCCAACCCCACCATGATGCAAGCACCCCTGAAGAACAGCTTTTTTCAAGGGCCTCCTCCTTGGTGACACATCAGGGTGCCTCTCTGTTAAGCTGGCCACAGAGAGCAGCACCTTGGACAGTGCCCATCCCAGCTTCACCCTTCCTGGGATCAGGGCTCAGAACTCTGGACTCAGGGCTCAGAAAAAATGGTAGAGGCCAGAGATGGTGAGGGGGGCAGCGACCTAGGGGCAGCTGCTTGCAACTGAAGCAGGTGAAGCCACAGGGAGATGGTAGCACAGGAAGAAAAACCTAGGAATGGGCAGAAGAAGTGAGGAGGAAACAGGCTCTGTGGGGCTACAGCCCAGTGTGGGACTGTGAGTGTGAAACCATCCCAGCAAAGAAAGCCAGGTCTCATGAACGGGAAAAGAAGCAGCTCCCAGCTCCCCTGCTGGAAACTGAAAGTGCCCCCCAAAAATTGCTGAAGCCTTTATCCTTAATGTGATGGAATTTGGAGAAGAGGGTCTTTGGGAAGCAATTAGAGTAAGACTAGGTCACAAGGTGGAAGTTTCATAACAAAATTAGCGCCCTTATAAAAACAGGAAGGCACAGGAGAATGTTCTCTCTCCTTCTCTGTCTCTCCACCCCCTCCCAAGCACCTACCATGTGCAGATACAGCAAGAAAGCAGGCATCTGCAAGGGGTCCTTCACCAGGACTGGATCAGCGGAAACCTTGACCTTGGACATCCCAGCCTCCAGAACTGTGAGAAATAGATTTCTACTGTTTAAGTCACTCAGGCTACGGTGTTTGTTATACCAGCCCAAGCCCAGGAATGCATCATCTGACCCCACTATTTCAAATAAAACTCTTCAGTTTCTTCAAAAAGTTAGCTGGAAGCTCCTGTCCCCAACAGCACCAGAGGCCCCAAGAAAAGAGCACCAGCAGGGGCTCAACCTGCACGGGTCCCATGGGGCAGCCTCAGTGTCAGGCGCTGGATGGCAGGTGAGGCTCCGTGACACAACCACAGTGTGAAAGTTTAAGTGTTGTTACTACTTACCAACACTAGGGGGCACACGGCACACCTGGAGACCACAGACACCAAGGTGAGGGAGCCCAGACAGGGAAAAGAAAAGGACCTGGGCCGGGCGCGGTGGCTCACGCCTGTAATCCCAGCACTTTGGGAGGCTGAAGTGTGTGGATCACGAGGTCAAGAGCTCAAGAGCATCCTGGCCAACATGGTGAAACCCCATCTATACTAAAAATACGAAAATTAGCCAGGCGTGGTGGCGCGTGCCTGTAGTCCCAGCTACCCAGGAGGCTGAGGCAGGAGAATCACTTGAACCCGAGAGGCTGAGGTTGTGATAAGCTGAGATCATGCCACTGCAGTCCAGCCTGG
>NW_012098765.1:375477-404670 GCF_000951045.1 Mandrillus leucophaeus
AGGAAGGAAGGAAGGAAGGAAGGAAGGAAGGAAGGAAGGAAGGAAGGAAAGAGAGGAAGGAAAGAGGAAGAAAGAGAGGAAGAAAGAAAAGGGACCTGTGGATCTTGGCTTTACTGGGGCCAGGATGCTATCTGACAGGTTTCCAGCAACCAGATTGACTGAGTTCGTTTAAAGCAGGCACTGGGGCCAGGAGATCACGCTGTGACTGAGAGCTTTAAATTTAAGAAAAAACATGTCAGAATTGTCCTTTTAAAAGAACCAGCTGGAGAGAGGGGAGCCCAACACATTAAGCAGGAGAGATGTCTCTAAGATTTTATCTCTGGCCACCAACTGGAGCCATTTGGACCGGGTACAGTATTGAAAACTGTCATGGTGACCAAGCCCTGCCTCTGATATAAGGCACTTAAACTTACAACTTAAAAAAATCCAAGGCAACATAAAATTATGAGCACTCATGACACCCAGGGACACTAACAGGGTGTGGTGCTGAGCCCCAGAGTCAGGGTCCTGAGTTCTGGTCCCCTGGGAGTAAGAAATAAAGATGACTTGTCCCTGCTCCCTCTCTGCTCCCCTAACACTGATCTTCCCACCCTGCACCTCCCTCTTCTGCTCCCAAACCCCCAACCAGTGCTCAGCCGCAGACATCACTGCCCCAGGACATACACAGTGCAGCCCACTGCACACAAACACAAACTCACAGGTGACACAAATCTGTGTCTGGGACATCTGATTGTGAAAGAGGGAGGACAGTGAACCTGCAGCCACAGAAACTGGGACTCACGTGGCTGGAACGTGATGGAGCTCTGACTTAACATGTGGGTGACCTCGCGTGAAATGTGCAGATCCATGTGGAATAAAACACGCAGCCTACCCTGGGACTGCGGCCACCCACACTTCCCTTCCAGTCCACCAGAGGGCGGCAGAGTCCCTCCAGCTTGGAGCCTTCCCAGCGACTGTGGACCTCCCTCAGCGGAACCCACAGCCAAGCAGGGTCCACCTTCACAGGGCACCCCAGCCCACGTCCTCCTTACCCTCCAAGCTCCCCATACAGACTCTGTCAGCTCCTCTCTGCAGCCAGGCAGCCGCCAGCATGAGGCCGCTCCCTCTGCAGGCACCTCCTGCCCCACACACCCACTCCTTCCCTGGGGTCCAGCTAAAAAGCCACTTTGGGAGGCCGAGGCGGGCGGATCACGAGGTCAGGAGATCGAGACCATCCTGGCTAACACGGTGAAACCCCGTCTCTACTAAAAATACAAAAAATTAGCCGGGCATGGTGGCGGGCACCCGTAGTCCCAGCTACTAGGGAGGCTGAGGCGGGAGAATGGCGTGAACCCGGGAGGCGGAGCTAAGAGTGAGCCGAGATCAGGCCACTGCACACCAGCCTGGGCAACAGAGCGAGACTCCGTCTAAAAAAAAAAAAAAGCATCTGCCAGGGCAGCGCTGGTGCACGCAACGCCACTCTGGGCGCTTTCACCTCATGATCTCCTTCCATCCTCATCAACTCTTTCTGTGACTGCTCCCTAAATGCCCTCCCCCCGCTCCGTCTGTCCTGTTCTCTAGGGCATGACAGGCTGAGCCCAGCGCTGACACAGAACCACAGCTGCCTGAGGGCCCACAGTGCCTCTGGGGAATTAGCCAGGCACCCTGTGACCTTCCCTCTGCACCCCAGGAAGCTCGAAGAATATGTGATGATCACGCCCAGGCACTATCTGGGATGTGACCACCTGCCCCCTGCTGTCCTTCGTGAAGCCAGGAGGGAGGACAGAGCTCTCTCATGTACACAACCTGGGGGCAAGGGATGAGCTCTCTTTGTTCCCAGAACATGGCCCATCCCTACCTGCCCTCTCAGGTGTGAGCAACGTCCCCCCCAGACGGACTCTCTGGCCACTGCCCATCCTTCCTCTACACAGAGGGGCCTGACTAGGTCCGAACCCTTAGGACAGACCCCAGAGGATGTCAGCATGGGGAGGGCTGAGCCTATCCTGGCTGCAGAGTAAGTTGGGATGAGTCTCTTCAGCTCTGAGCCCCTGCTGTGTCCCAGGCTCCCTCTCCTGGATCTCAGAGAGCAGTGTCCTGTGGGGCCCTTGGGCAACTCCCCACTTCCTGCTGCACTAGCCATGGGGAAGGTGGGGTGACCACAGGACAGTCAGCTGGGCGAAAACAGAGGACACCCAAGATGGTCAGAGAGAACATGGAAGGCCCAAGCCCCAGCTCAGCTGCCAGAACCCAGAGAGCAAGAAAATGGCTGATACCTGTCCCTGGTGACCACTAGGCCCACAGCCCCCGATTGACCAACCAGAACAGCCCTCTCTCTCGGGAGGTGTAAGAGATTATTTGCTCTGCACACCACCAGTAAGGACAGTTCCCTCTGGGATATCCAGGGCATTGAATGTCCATCCTTGGAAGCTGCAACCAAGCTTGACACAATGAGAGAGAGGGATCCTCCCTCTCACCAGTGAGCACCCACCTCCCCAAAGCTCAGTGGTGGTGTCCCTGTGACAGGGTCCTTGCGGAGCCCCGACCTCCTGATCTGATGGAAAGAGTCAGATGGGGATGGGAGAGGGCAGGGGAAGCGACTGTGCACCCGACCTGGAGACATGGGCTGCAGGACGCTGAGGGTCCACGGCTGTGCTCACCCAACCTACAGGGTGTATGTGTGACTGTGTGTCTGTGTGTGTCTCTTTGTGTGTGTGTGTGTGTCTGTGTGTGTGTGTCTGTGTGTGTGTCTCTGTGTGTTTGTCTGTGTGTGTGTGTGTGTCTGGGCATAGTGTGTGTAGAGGTTGGGTGAGAGAATCACTGCTGAAGGAGGCAGAGGCCTCAGCAATTCCCAGGGGCCTGAAACAAAGACAGAAAATAAAGGGAAAGGAGGGACAAGGAGGCAGGACTGAGAGGGGAGGGGACAGAGAGGTGTCCTGGGCACAGACCCCGCCCATGAGCCTGAGAAGTGCTCCTGCCCCAGAAAGAGGCTCAGCACAGGAGGAGGAAGGACAGCACAGCTGACAGCCGTGCTCAGAAAGTTTCTGGATCCCAGGATCATCTCCACAGAGGAGAACACACAGGCAGCAGAGACCATGGGGCCCATTTCAGCCCCTCCCTGCAGATGGTGCATCCCCTGGCAGGGGCTGCTGCTCACAGGTGAGGAGAGGACTTCCTGGGAGAGGACAGGAGGAGGAAGCACAGTGACTGGCTGGGGTCTCCTGGGGAGGACGGGGCTCTGAGAGGGGACAGAAGGCTTCTGTTGGAGCCTTAACAGAGGAGAGGACACAAGAGAGGGGCAGGGGTCACAACAGGGAAATCACATTGAACTGGAATTGGTGAGAGGCAGGAACATCTCAAGTGTTCCATATTCCTGGTTAATCATCACTGGCTGCTACAATTTGAAAAATGGTAATAATAACCATACCAGATGACACTTCAAATAAAAGCATAACCAGGGTATGAAACATTGCCCTTAGCCAACAATGTCAGACATTGGCAAATAAACCCCAGCAAGCAGAGGGCCCTGGGAATGCTCATGAACTCATCCACAGGAGTCTGCAGCCTGTCCCAGGCACTGGGGTGCAGCCAACATCACACAAGTCCCTGCCCTCACAGAGCTCACACTCTCCTGGGGAGGAAGACAGACACACAAAGAGATCTAGAATGTGAGGTCAGGTGCTGACAAGAGCCCTGGAAGGAACAGAGCAGGGAAAGGTCAGAAAGGGAAGACCCAGGGTCTCCAGAGGAGGTGTCAGGGGAAGGGTCTCCCAAAACACCTGATGTGAGCAGGATCTGAGGGCAGTGTGGAGGGAGCCGCGAAGAACCCTGAAGAAGAGGATTTCACACACGGAAATGCTAAGGTCAGAGGTGTTGAAGAAATGGGGGCTGCTGACCTTGACTCAGTAGGGGACACACACACACACACACACACACACACACACAACCACAAACTCCAAAGCAGAAGTCCCCGTTTTTCCACTCCAATACACAGGTTGTAATATTGATTGATGTTCTCTACCCCATCCTAGCCTCACTTTTCACCTTCTGGAACCCACCCACCACTGCCCAGCTCACTATTGAAGCTGTGCCATCCAATGCTGCAGAGGGGAAGGAAGTTCTTCTACTTGTCCACAATCTGCCCCAGGACCCTCTTGGCTACAACTGGTACAGAGGGGAAACGGTAGACGCCAATCGTCGAATTATAGGATATGTAATAGCAACTCAAGTAAATATCTCAGGGCCTGCAGACAGCGGTCGAGAGACAATATACCCCAATGCAACCCTGCTGATGCAGAACGTCACCAGAAATGACACAGGATCCTACACCCTACAAGTCATAACGCTAAATCTTGTGAATGAAGAAGTAACTGGCCAATTCAGCGTACATCGTGAGTGATTCCCCATGACCTCTGGGTGTTGGGAGGTCAGTTCTACTTCACACACACAGGATTGTTAGGCCTGGGCTGTGCCTGTGTCCCACTCTACATTACATCCCACTTTAGGGTTTGGACATGTAGTGCAGGACCCACACAGGGAAGATAGACTTCCACAGATCAGAATTCCTTTCCTGCATCCAGACCCTGCAGACACTCGCGGCAGAGGAAGGACAGTCTGATGGCGGGGGCTCAGCAGGAGGAGATCAGTCTCAGCCAAGCACCCCGTGCCCTCCCCATGGACCTGACCCTGAGAAAGACTAAAGAACTGGGTCAGGGCCTGACCTGAGGGGCCCCCTGGGATCCTCACAGAGAAGCTCATCCCTGGACGCCCCTGCTCCAGACCCCTGTCCCAGGATCCTGACTCCAGGTGACCCCAGGGAACCTGTGCCAGCACTGGGTTGTGGCCTCCTGGGCAGGGCCAACTAGGAGCAAAGATTTACCAGCCGTCCAAGGGCTGTGGCTTCTGGAGCTGCTCACCAGCCAGGGCTCAGACCCAGAGCCTAGGTAAGGACAGAGTCTTGTCCTTCACCTGAGACTCAGAGTGGAGAGGACAGATGGGCAAGCTTCTTAGGTCATCAGCCAACTGGCCTGGGAGGCTTAGGAGACTATTATTTATTTTAATAGAAGCTTATTATTGAGAAGAAATGGAGGCACAGGAAGACACAGTCACTGAACCAGGGTCACACAAACACGAGGGACAGATCAGGGTCGCATGAGGTCTCTCTCCAGCCACAGCCCCGTCCTCTCTTCCACAAGAAAGCAGGGCTTATTGTGTTCCATGGACCCCATGGTCATCCATTGACTCAAATCCTTTCTTCCTGGGCATCCAAAGCTCAGAGAAGTGAGAGCAAATAAACAACTGATTAATTTGTACAGAACTAAATCACCTGCCCCAACTGTCAGAGCCGGTGCGAGAAATGTCCAGGCTCCCTCTAAGATCCTGACCCCACTCACTGAACCTGAAATCCTGTTTCCTGATGTGTTGCTGGCACTCCCATGGGAGGACAAAAGAGAAGACTTTGCTTTCTCTCCCCACTCACACCCTGCACCAGGACAGGCCCCACATGTGACACACCCTTGATCGTTCTCTCATGAAGGAGAGAGGGAATGAACGAGAGAATGAATGATTCAAAACCTCTTTAGAGACTAGATCCTGGATGGCCAGGCAGGTGCTGTCTGATGGGTTTACTGCCTGTTCCACACACATCTGTGTCCTCGTGATGGCATCATTGTGATAAATGGGGTCCTTCGGGTGGGGAGACACATGAGCCACTGGCATTTCACTTAGACTCTAGCCAATTTGCAAAAACCTAATCAAACTCTACTTGTGTCTCCTGAGGTCAAGAGAAAATGAAGACAGCATTGCACATGCCTATTTTGGGTTCCTCTCAATCTTGCCTAACTCTGGGTAGGAATTAGGGGCAGGAAACTTTCTAAATTTACTAACATAACACACATCCCTTCTCCTAATTTGGCATTGTTCCTCCCTTTATGGAACTGACACACCTAAGACTTCCTCTCTGACCGGTTGTGTCCTCCTAACAGGACTCACGTGCCTCCCTCTACCTGGGAGCTGCCAATTTCAAGTGTACTTCAGAATCTTCCTTTGAGCATAATGTGATCCTGCTGGAATTCACAGGACACGTAAACCTTATTTTGTTATCAAAAGAAATACTCCTCCCACCAATTGATTTATATCTGTGGACAATTAAGAGCAATTTCTACTTATGGAAAAAATTTCATGTTTCCTCCATTTTGTTTTTGACTGTAGTCAGAACATAATATCTAAACTCCTGACAAATTTTAAAACGCAAATTACAGTTACACATTGACCATCAAAAATCCAAAATCTGAAATGCTCCAAAATTCCACGTTTTTTGGCCACTAATGTGATGCTCAAAAGAAATGCTCACGGGGGCATTTTGGATTTGGGATTTTCAGATTTGAGATACTAAACCGGTATGTATAGTGCAAATGTTCAAAAATTTTAAAAAGTTAGAAATTCAAAATACTTTTGATTCCTAAGCCATATGTATAAGAAATACTCAATGTGTATGAACTATAGGCATGAAGCTGTACAGCACATCTCTAGAACCTCCTCATCCTGTGTAACTGAAACTGCAGACTCATGAACAACATTCCATTCCACCCACTCCCAGCCCACAGCAACCACCATTCTACTACGTGATTCCATGAGTGTGACTACCCTAGGAACCTCATGTAAGTAGAATCCTACAGTATCTATCCTGTGAGTGACTTATTTCACTTTGCATAGTGTCCAATGGGAGAAAATATTTGCCAAACTTCTTCCCAAATTTCTCTCATAACTGTCAAACACCCATGGTCCATGACAGCCAGATTTCCAGCACTTCATGCTCCCGCTTCCCACCAGTCAGTTTGCATTTGCAAATGTCCACATGTATTTATGGGAGGATCCGCAGCTCCTCACCTGCCCTCTGCAGGGAAAGAAGGGACATTAAAAACCAAGGAAAGGAAACATGGTTCTGCTCCAAAGCCACCTGCTCTTGCCTCTCCCCTTCACTCCTTCTGGATCATTCCTTGAACTCTGCTCTATCTTTAGAGGTCACTGGCCCAAGTAAATCATGATGAAACACCTGGGAAACACTGCCCTACCTTGTGGCTCCACTGCCTGATGACGGAACCGACCTCCAGGCTTGCCCCTGGGCTCCCCTGTGTTATTTCTGTTGAAATACCCAGTCCCAGGTCAGACTGCCCAGTATCCTCAGGAATTAAGGAAAATGGCAAGTCCCATCGTCTCCCATCTCTAGAATGTTCTTGGAAACAGAACTCTCAAAAACACACCTCAAGGGGCAAAGTAGGACTGTGAAGCTGGAAGGGACCCAGCACCTATGTTCCAGGTGAGGACCCCAAGGTGGGCTAGGCAGGCAGCCAGTCAGGGAGGGACGAGAAGAGACACCAGGATCTGTAACTCCCCATCCTGGGTGTGTCCACAACCCAGCGCTGCTGCTCAATTCACACTTGAGAAAGTCTGTGCTTCTCCCACACAGAGAAGGCGGCCTCATGGTCTCTGAGCCCTGATCATCGTGCGTCTGTCTTGTGACACACACACCTGCCATGGGCTTTTAAGGACTCGAGTAGGCTGAGAGGTGGGAGATGCCAACTCTGATTGAAAGATGCCTGTGGAGGAATCAAAGGTGCCACACAGAACGATCTTCTCTCTGTTCTCTGCACAGCGGAGACTCCCAAGCCCTCCATCTCCAGCAACAACTCCAATCCTGTGGAAGACAGAGATGCTGTGGCCTTAACCTGTGAACCTGAGACTCAGAATACAACCTACCTATGGTGGGTAAATGATCAGAGCCTCCCAGTCAGTCCCAGGCTGCAGCTCTCCAATGGCAACAGGACCCTCACTCTACTCAATGTCACAAGGAATGACACAGGACCCTATGAGTGTGAAATACAGAACCCAGTGAGTGTGAACTTCAGTGACCCAGTCACCCTGAATGTCCTCTGTGAGTATCTTCTGTTCCTCTGTGGCCCAGGCCGCCAGCCCAAATCCACACAGCCAGAGGCCAGGCCTCTCAGTCCCTCTCAGCTCCAAAGATGCAGATCCCCACCCCTAGACACCCAGCTGGTCATGACTTTCTACCCCAGGCAAACATGGGTAGGCCCAGCCTCGACCAAGAATAAGAGGGGAGGGGTGTCCCTGTCATGGGAGACTTGGGGTCCACATCTTCTGATGGGAGAAACAGGTAAATGTCTTGGACTGTGTCTCAGTAGACACAGAGGGGGTTTGGTTGGGAGTTTAGGGTTGTGGCTTGGCTCAGAGGGACACTGTTGCCCTTCTACAGACCAGGAGCTTCCCCTTCCCTCTGATGACATCACCTGTGGCTTTATTCTCTTTGCTCCAGATGGCCCAGATGCCCCCAACATTTCCCCTTCAGACACCTATTACCTTCCAGGGGTAAATCTCAACCTCTCCTGCCATGCGGCTTCTAATCCACTGGCACAGTATTCTTGGTCTGTCAATGGCACATTCCAGCAACACACACAAAAGTTCTTTATGCCCAACATCACTGCAAAGAACAGCGGATCCTATGCCTGCCACGCCACTAACTCAGCCACTGGTCGCAACAGGACCACAGTCAGGATGATCACAGTCTCTGGTAAGTGGATCCTTGGAGCACTGGCAGTATGTTTTCTGGTAGAGTCTATCTGGCTTTCAGAGATGAGCCAGAAAAAAAGTTTTATTCCCAGCCTGTGTCCAATGGCACAAGCAAATCCCCAATTTTTCTCCTAAACCCTCCCAATTCATCTCTACAGACTCTCTTCTGCCTGTTTTTCTGATTTCTCTTGGCTGACCTTGGGGATGACCTGAGAAATGCGGAAAGGGGCATTCGTCAGCCCCAGAGCCCTATGTCGTGGAAAGGGCTTCACAAAGTGGGAGCAAGGAGGGTCCTCAAGGTCAAGTTGCTTTTCTTTGTCACCAACACATGGCACCCCCTATGTTTCTGTTACCCCTTTGTTTTCTTTTACCTATGCCATTAGCTGAAAGAAACATCCAAGGCTTTGAAACAAGCCACAACATTCTCCAAATGAGAGGAGGAAGCCCCTTGGATGAGGGAGGAACAGCTCAGACTCTGCTCCCATCTCTGCTCCCAGCTCCCCTGGTGACACCTGGGGAGTGACCGGGGTGTACAGAGAAGGTGCCCAGGTGGCCCGTCCCAAATCTGGCTAAATCAAGTTGCCTGTTGAAGCCAAACCTCCCCCAAGTCAGGCTGCAGAAAAATGGGAAGACAGGGAGCCTCCAGGAAGACTCCTCAGCTGTATCCTGGCTCTGAAGTCACGGGCTGCATGAGGCTGTGGGCACAGCACGGAGGACAGTGAGTGATGCACACTTGGAGACATAGGGAGATTCAGCCACAGGGGTTCTGCATGGGAGGGAAGGGGCAGTGCCAGTGTGTATTTATAAAGGTAAGACTACCAGCCACTATATATATATTTTACATGAGACCATTAACTATGTCTTGTCTTTTCTTTTTTTGTTTTTTTTTGAGATGGAGTTTCACTCTTGTTGCCCAGGTTGGAGTGCAATGGTGCGATCTCGGCTCATCACAACCTCTGCCTCCTGGGTTCAAGCAATTCTCCTGCCTCAGCCTCCCAAGTAGCTGGGATTACAGGCATGCGCCAACACGCCCAGCTAATTTTGTATTTTTAGTAGAGACGGGGTTTCTCCATGTTGGTCAGGCTGGTCTTGAACACCCGATCTCAGGTGATCCGCCTGCCTCGGCCTCCCAAAGTGCTGGGATTACAGGCGTGAGCCACCATGCCCAGCCACCATTAACTATTACGATGCGTGCAATTTAGTGTTGTGTAACCATCACCACCATCCATTTCCAGAACTTTTTCATCTTACCATATTAAATAAATTTCTCTACCCAATAAACAGTAACTCTTACTCCTCCTCCCCCAACCCCTGGTAACCTCCATTCTACTTTCTGTCTCTATGTAATTGACTATTCTAACAACCTTATATAAATGGAATTGTATAACAGTTCGCCTTTTGTGTCTGGCTTGTTCCACTTAACATAATGTTTTTAAGGTTCATCCATTTTGCACCATGTATCAGAATATTCTTCCTTGTTAAGATTGAAGAACATTCCATTGTATGGACATACCTCATTTTTCTATCCACTTATCTTTCAATGGACTTTTCAGTTGTTTTCACCTTTTGGTTATTGTGTGACTAATGCTGCTGTGAACATTAGTGTACAAATATCTGTTCAAATTCCTTCCAGTTCTCTTGCACATATGTCCAGAAGTGAAATTGTTGGATCAAATGGTAATTCTTTGCTTAATTGTTTGAGAAACAGCCATACCATTTTCCACAGAGGCTATAACATTTTACACTTCCATCAGCAGTGCACTAGAGCTCCAATTTTTCCACCTCCTTAAAAACACTTGTTTGTGTGTGTGTGGTTTTTTCTAATCAAAGCCATCCTAATGTGTTTGAGGTATTCCATCATTGCGGTTTTGTTTTGCGTATCTCTAAGTATTAGTGATGTTGAGCATCTTTGCATGTGCTAATTGGCCATTTGTATGTCGCCCAGGCTGGAGTGCAGTGGCGCGATCTTGGCTCACTGCAAGCTTCGCCTCCCGGGTTCATGCCATTCTCCTGCCTCAGCCTCCCAAGTAGCTGGGACTACAGGTGCCTGCCACCACGCCTGGCTAATTTTTTGTATTTTCAGTAGAGATGGGGTTTCACCATGTTAGCCAGGATGGTCTCGATCTCCTGACCTCGAGATCCACCCGCCTCGGCCTCCCAAAGTGCTGGCATTACAGGCGTGAGCGACTGCCACCGCGCCCAGGCAGTCTTTTGTCCTTTTTTAATTGGGTTGTTAGATTTTTGCTGTTGTGAATTTGTAGTAGTTCTTCATATATTCTGAAAATTAATCCCTTATCAGACATGATTTGCAAATATTTTTCCCACTTCAAGGGTTGCGTTTTCACTTCCTCGACAATGTTCTTTGGTGTATAAAAGTTATTGATTTTCATGAAGTTCAACTTATCCATTTTTTCTTTTGTTGCCTACGCTTTTGTTGTTATAACCAAGAAACCACTGTGAAATCCAATGTCGTGGAGTTTTTTTCCCTGAGTTTCCTTCTGAGAGTTTTATAGTTTTTACTCTTACATTTGGTCTTTGACCTACTGTGGGTTAGTTTTTTGTATATGGTGTCAGGTAAAGGTTCAGCTCATCCTTCTGCATGGATTTCCAGCTTTCCCAAAATCATTTGTTGAAAAGACTACACTTTCTTCATTGAGTGGTATTGGCACCCTTATCAAAAATCATTTGGCCATATATGCAAGCATTCCTTTCTGGGCTTCCTATTCCATTCCACTGGTTTCTATGTCTTCCTTTATGCAAGTACCACATTGTATTGATTACTGTGGCTTTATAGTAAATGCTGAAATCAGGATTCAGCATTTTTTCTCAAGGTTCTTTTTTTCATGATTGTTTTGCTATTTTGAGTCCTGAAATTTCATATGAACTTCAGGATAGATTTTTCTCTTTCTGCAAAAAGAAAAGTCATTAGAATTCTGAAAGAAATTGTGTTGAATCCATAGCTCCCTTTGTGTAGTATTGTCCTCCTAACAATACTGAGTCTTCCAATCCATAAAAACAAAATGTCTTCACATTTATTGAGGTTGTCTTTAATTTCCTTCAGCAGTGTTTTCTAGTTTTCCGAATACAATCCTTTCACCTCTTTGGTTAAACTTATCCCTAAGTATTTTATTCTTTTTGATGTTAATGTGAATTAAATTTTTTTCTTAATTTCCTTTTTAGATTGTTCATTGTTAGTATACAGAAATGCAACTGATGTTTGCACGTTGATTTTGTATCCTGCAACATTACTGAATTTATTCATAAATTCTAACAGGTTTTTTTCATCTTTAGAGTTTTCTACATAGAAGTTCAAGTTAGCTGTGAACGGACAGATAATTTTACTTCTTCTTTCTAATCTGAAAGTCTTTTTTTTTTTTTTTCTTGCCTAACTTCTCTGGCTAGGACTTGTAATACTATGTTAAACAGACGTGGCAAAAGCAGGCATTCTTGTCTTGTTCCTGATCACAGGGAGAACGCTTTCAGTCTTTCTCTATTGAGTATGATGTTAGCCTTGGGCTTTTCATATACTGCCTTTATTATACTGAGATGGTTTCCTTCCATTCATACTCAGTATGTTTTTATTAAGAAAGAATATTGAATTTTGTCAAATGAAATTTTTATTCAAACTTCCTACTAATTATAGGTCTATTTAGACTTTTTGTGTGTGTTTCTAGGAATTTGTCCATTTCACCTAGGTTATCCACTTTATTGGCATGCAGTTATTCATAGTATTTTTGTAAACAATATTTCTCTAGAACTGATATATAATATCTCCATTTTCTTTTCTTCTTTGTTTTTCTCTTTTTTTTTTTTTTTTTTTTTCTTTTTTTTGAGAGCAAGAGAGAGAGAAAGATAGAGTCTCACTCTTTAGGCTAGCCTGGGCTGGAGTGCAGAGGTGTGATCACAACTCACTATAGTCTCAACCTCCTGAGCTCAAGTGATCCTCCCAACTCAGCTTCCCAGGTAGCTGAAACTACAGGCGCATGCCACCATGCCTGGCTGATTTTTTTTTTTTTTTTTTTTAATTTTGTAGAGACAAGATCTCCCTATGTTGCCCTGGCTGGTTTCAAACTCCAGGCCTCAAGCAATCCTTCCGATTTGTCTTCCCAAAGTGCTGGGATTGAAGGTGTAAGCCACCATGCTGGGAGTCCATTTTCATTTCTGAGTATAGCAATTACAATCTTCTCTCTTTTTTTTCTTAGTCAATCTAGTTAATGGTTATCAGTTTTGTTGATCTTAATTTGAAGAACCAACTGTTGGTTTCATTGATTTCCTCTACTGTTTTTCCATTCTCCATTTCATTTATATCAACTCTAATCCTTATTACTTCCTTCATTCACTGTGTTTGGGTTTAGTTTGTTTTTCTCCTATATCATAAAGTTGTAAATTAGGTTGTTGATTTATTTCCTCTTTTGTAAGTGTTCACAGTTACAAATTTCTTGCACAAGATTCTTAACTTCTCTGAGCCTCTGATTTCTCAACTGAAAACTGCAGTAACAGTGTTTGCTTCATAGCATTGTTTTAAGGGTTTAATGTAATCATCAATGAAACCTTCAGCAAAATGCCTCACACAGAGAAAATGTTTCATAAATTTTAGCTGGTATATTACTACTATTATCATTAGCTTCAAGTTGGGTAGTCCTAGAATCAAATCTCAAGTCTACTTCTCACCAGTCATATGACATCAGGAAAGTTTTTTCGCCACTCTAAGCCTTTGTCGTCTCATCTGTAAAATGGAAATAATGTCTACGTGACAGGATTATTGTATAAAACAAATGAGATACAGGTAAAGTATTTAGCACAGGGCCTGGCCCATAGGAGGCGCCCCTCAACAGTAGCTAACATAGCATTAATAATCAACCTGAGTTGACTGGTGAGGGCCAAAAGTAAATGGTTCCAATAGAAATAAAGAAACAGATGCAAAAGGTTGTGTGTGTGTGTGTGTGTGTGTGTGTGTGTGTCTAAGAGGTATCTTATGTAAACACACACACATATTTAAAAAAGAGGCAACACAGAAAACACGAGGACATGGTTACTGGCTACATGTGAAAGAGACAGAAAAAAAACTAAGTGCAAAGAATCAAACCAAGTATGTTAGTTTTTACCCAATGAGATGCAACCAAGATGAGATTAGACATGCAAGATAATTTATTAGGAAAAACACCTGTGAGGGAAAGTGGGGCAGGTGTGAGAGGAGCCCAGGAGAGCCCTCAGACCACGATGCAGATTTGATTCCTGTGAAGGAGAAAGAAAAGGAAGTTTTAGATAGCAATACAGTTCTAAGTGAGTTTAGGCAAGGCTGATGGGGCGTCCTCCAACTAGTCACCCGTCAGAGTTAAACAGAGTCTCACAATACTGGGCTTGCTTCCATACCCCTTCTGGGAGCTCCTGGAAAGAGAGGTCTCTGTGCAAAGGAGGTGGTCAATTTGGAATGCCCTGACCTGGGCCTTCTGTCAATCAACTCCCTGCCATAGAGACCTGCCAAAACTAAGACACTGAGAAAAAGATGCAACCGTGAAAAGGTGGAAAGTTCTAATGACACATAAAATAGCAATCAGCTTTTTCACATCACAAAGCCTTCAAAAATATCTAAGTAAAGAAAGGCCAGGATGAAATTGACAGAGGCCTGATCACCAGCCTAGAAACATGGTGAGAGGGAAAAAACCCTGCAAGAATATAGATGGCTAATCACCTCCCAGCAACCTTCCCACGAAAAATAATGTATTCCTTGAAAAAACAAGTAGAGACTACTTCATGCTAGGAACTAGTTCCTGGGGTACCCCACTGTAAAATGGCATCACCTTCATTCCTTCTTTTCTTTTCTTTCCATGACAGATGCTTCAGTACAAGGAAGTTCTCCTGGCCTCTCAGCTAGGGCCACTGTCAGCATCATGATTGGAATACTTGCCAGGGTGGCTCTGACATAGTAGCCCTGGTGTAGTTTCTGCATTTCAGGAAGACTGGCAGGTATGATGGCCTTTCCACTTGTCCTGTTTCCTGCAGGGTTGAGTGCCATGTTTGGGAGAGAGACCTGTATCCTGGGACTGGATCTCCTCCTCCTCCCAATAAACTCCTGCTTCTCAGCACTAATTCCTGCAGGTCTCTTCTTCCCTGGTCTGCATGCTTCCTGTACCCCACTGTCTCTTAGACATAATTATCCCCAACCTCTGCTCATTTGTTTCCCAGATTCAATACACTATGAAAGTCTTCTGATCCTTTCTTAACATCTCTCACTTGCATCATTCTCTCCATTCCCACAGACCTCAACGAACTGTTCAAAGTCCTGCTTGACTCCTTGTCTCCAGTCTTCAAAATCTTCCTTGCATATGACTGCCTCATTACCTTCCTAAAATCTAGTTCACTCACCTACTGAAGAATCTAAAGGGTCCTATTCTGGCCTATTTTATAAGTTCACATTTCTTCTCTTTACTAATCCTTCTCACTTCCTTTATCTCTACTTCCTAGTATAATTCCTCCATCCTAATTAGAACTGTCTTCCTACACATCCCTGCTCCTCTACCCCAAGTACACATAGAACTCTTAGTTCCAATGCTATGCTTAGAAACAGGGTAATTTCCCATCCACTATCTGAACTGTGGAATTACCCACATACCCTTCAAAACAAGTAACCTCTGACCTCATGGAGAACAATGACTCTCGCATTAATGTGTGAACCTGAGATTCAGGACACAACCTATGTGTGGTTGAGAACCTTTTCCTGATGACCAATTCGTGTGTTCATGAAAGATACAGAAATGAAGAAGGCAAGGTCCCTACCCCAGAGAACATACAGCCTAAGACAGGAGATAAGATATGAAAAATAATCGTGATACCAAAATAGAAAAAAGTAAATGCCACAAGAAATCAGAGAAATCTGATGGGAAATATAGCCACACAATGGAATCACTGAGAAACATTTTTTTAAATGATGCTCAAGCCCCACCCATAAATTCTGACCTACTATCTGGAGTGGGACCCAGGCATTGGTAATTTTTAAGCCTTCCCAGATGCTACTAACACATAACCAGGATGGAGAACTCCTGTTCTAATAGGTAGAACATGAGGCTAAAACAATGGTTCTTTAGCTGGGAGCATTAGAATTTCCTAGACAACTTTTTCAACATATACAAGCCTATACTTTGCTGGCCCTATTCATTAATGGGCTCCACCAAAAACTCAGTAATCCAGTTGAAAAACAGAAGCTAAGTGGAAAAGCTGCCTTATTTGATATGTTAAATTACATGGAAAGCATTGTCAACTGATAAGTGCTGCTAAACCTTCTCTAAGTTATATTTACAGATATGTTACTGATATGAGTGTTCCAAAAATTACATGAGATTCCTAGAAATCGAATATGTTATCATTCATAATGTCATATGCCACAGAAGTAACTAAATTTCTATGTGAGCCGTGTCTTTATCATAATGAACTCCCCTCAGAGTTTTAACCATAGTCGTTTTCAATCTTTGTCATTCACAGGCAGTTGTTTTTATTCTTCCTCAAAGCATTTGCAATCAGCTACCATTCAAAATTGCTTCTTTTTCAAGATTTATGGAAAAGACTCTGACAAGTACTGTCGAACACAAGTTTCTGATAACTTTAAGATCATACCACTGAACTGTCTAAGAACTTGCAAACAGGCTGATACCTTCATGAAATTGCCGACCAAAACACAGAAGGAAAAAAACATCAATTTCATTGAACTAAATAATAATGAGGATAATGTTTTTAAGTTTTTGTTTGTTTGTTTGTTTGTTTGTTTTTTGAGATGGAGTCTGGCTCTGTTGCCCAGGCTGGAGTGCAGTGGCGCCATCTCGGCTCACTGCAAGCTCCGCCTCCTGGGTTCACACCATTCTCCTGCCTCAGTCTCCCGAGTAGCTGGGACTACAGGCGCCCACCACCGCGCCCGGCTAGTTTTTTGTATTTTTGGTAAAGACAGGGTTTCACCATGGTCTCAATCTCTTGACCTCGTGATCCGCCTGCCTCAGACTCCCAAAGTGCTGGGATACGGCGGCCCATTTTTAAGATTTTTTATTTGAAAATTTGCCAATTCTTTAAGTGTTTTCTTTTTCAGATTTATGAATTTCTTCATCTTTTAAGCTATCTATAACTTACTGCCATTTGGTAAAGTAGAATTTTGTGAACAAAAATTATAACATTTACTTTTGCTCCCTACCTGACTGCCACAGAACTAGGCAACTATTCATGAGTATTCATATGTTTATTGTAATTCAGTTATTTGCACAAGTTCAGTGAGAATCTGCTATCTTTATAATGGGACATATTTTAAAACATCCGTTATATTACCAAGGCTTTGATTGGGCTGTTATATTTGAGAATATACATAGAATGATAGATTAACTGAGTGTCTAATCTAGCGTGTCAACCCCAAATTTTTACGTATGAGATCCTTTAGTCCACCCAATGGCTGACGTTAGCAGCATCTTTAACACAACTGTTTGTTCAAATGTACTATGGTCCCTTTTAGAGTCAGACTCCTAGACTTACTTGTTCTCACTGCCTGTTTTAATTTAACCCAGGCATGCAACGCTAGATAATAAAATTGCTCCCTATTGGCTGATCAGAAAGGAGTCTCTATAGTTTATGACGCTTCTTGTTGCACATGGACAAATATATCAGGTGTTACAGAGTCTCAGTTACAAAAACTAACAAACATGCTACTTGGTTAAAATGGCTACACTCATCTGGTTCATTCTTTGATCTGTTCTATTTTAGTTGGTTTGCATCTTGCCAAAGGTGCATACTCCAAACTCTTAACATTATCTTCCTCATTGTCATACTAGCGGTCTCCCTGGTGTGCTGTAATCTCTAAAAGTTTTAAATGTTTGCGTACTGCCATCCATCAAATATCAAATGGCCTCTATTTGGCTGGAATTACATAAACTCAAAGAAATGTGTGATCAGGAGGATATCATAACCTATAAATGATGGAAGCCAAAAATGATGATAACTGAGGGTAATGCTAATGCTTTAAGTTTTGGTCACACTCTCACTTAAGTGAGAGTCTAAAGACTCCAAATTAGAGCTACTCATGCTACATGCTACATACTCCAACTGGAATTTTAAGGAAGCAGATCTCAAAACAGACTAGTGTTTTCTGAAAACAGAAGATTCCAGTCTCCCTGAGTCAACATCATAAGGAAATCCCCTCTGCTTTAACATTTACCCCAAAAAAAAGTAACCTGAAGTACCCTGATGTTAACCGATCCATTTATTTCTATGGCTCTGTTTACTGGTTCCAATTTGACAAAACCCATTGTTCTGTTATTGTATTGCCCAGGGGGAGCTATCATTGTGTTCGTAGAGTGGGAGCTACCCCAAATCCTAAATCACAAATAAAAGCCTATTAGATCTGTAACTACATTAGTTGAAATGTTGTCTTTTGATGCATGTTCACAGCCAGCAATGGTTAGTGGAGTCTCTCCGGCTGCTGCATTTTCACCCTGACCCTCCCGCCTCCCTCTTTCACTTACAAGGATGCTTCTGATTACACTGAGCCTCCCCAGATAATCCAGAATAACCTCCCATCTCAACAGTGAAGTCTTTTTGCCAAATAAAGTAACATGCACAGGTTCCTGGCTGGATGATCCTGGACCACTCACTTCACCTCCCACAGCCTTTTCTCATCGGCAGCACAAAGATGACTCTTACTGTATCAGAAGATGACAGTCCAAGAGTAAATTAAGATGTGTAAGGTATTAGTCACAGAGCCTGTACCCAATGAGCACTCGGTAAACATTCCTTTCAATCTGTTCTTTTCACCATCTCATTTCTCTCATCCTCACCCATCTTCTTCTTCATCTCCTCTCTCTTCATCGACTTACACACTCTTAACTTGCCATTGAGAAAGAAGTCATGCTCCCCATTCTCTTGGGACTCTGCTGGGCTGTTCTCATGATAGAGTCTGCCATCCACTCAAGACAGCCCACATTATTTATACAAAGAGGTCTGTTTAAAACAAGAAGTCCTCTTTATGTTCACATAAATTGATACACACTTTCTCAGTCCCAATTCTGCCCTGTTAATTCATACATGCACTTCCGTATTTCACACTTCTTCAGTCTTTCTCTTCACAACCTATAAACAAGAGTAGTACTGAGACAAAAATAATAACCAGGGCTACAAGAGGGGATTCCTTTAGCAAAATGAATATTTTCCTTTAACAAGACGAATGCTTTCCTTTGACGAGATGAATGCTATGTGCAAGGTAGCCCTGAAGCCCGTTTCTGTACTTGGCTTACACCAAAGCCATTTGAGTCTAGGACACACTCTCAGGCAACAATTGTGACAGAAGCCACACCCATTCTGGGTATCCCTGCTGTTGGGTAAAGGCATTTTCACAGAATCTTGTGCATGAGTTACTGCTCCCCAATCCTTCCACTCCTGGAAGTTAAGCTGCTTCTGCTTAACCATCTTCATCTCCAGTTGGCCTGCTAGGACCCTGGCTGGAAAATACCTCCTCACCCTACACATCCAGGATGGCACCTTTTCCTATTCCCATAATCATAATAGTTTGCACTGACTTGGCACTCACTATGTGCCAGGCACTATTCTAAGATCTTTCCATGTAGCTAACATCTTCACAAAAATTCCTGCATGTTATCCCCATTTTTACAGATTAAAAAAATGAAGCAGGCCAGGTACGGTGGCTCACACCTATAATCCCAGCACTTTGGGAGGCTGAGGCGGGCGTATCACAAGGTCAGGAGTTTGAGACCATCCTGGCCAACATGGTGAAACCCCATCTCTACTAAAAATACAAAAAAATTAGTCAGGCCTGGTGGCAGGCGCCTGTAGTCCTAGCCACTCGGGAGGCTGAGGCAGGAGACTGGCGTGAACCCAGGAGGCAGAGCTTGCAGTGAGGTGAGATCACGCCAGTGCACTCTCGCCTGGGTGACAGATTGAGACTCCGTCAAAAAAAAACGAGGCAGAGAAGTAATGTACCCACTACCACCCAACTCCATAATTTAACCTCATCCTCCACTTCATCTGGGAAGAGGATACCCTGAGATTTCCAAGGTCTCCTAAATGACATCCACCTTCCAGAATGATTTTTGCCGCCTCTACTTTCAGGATTTGACAAAGAGCCAGGATTTTGTTTTCTGTCTCACCCTTCACTTATGCACCTGTTCCCTAACGCCACACTCACAATGGCACAGCCCTGCATAAAAGCTGGCTTTGAGGAATCTCAGTCTCTTTTGGAAAAAAACAGAGCCAGGTTCCCAGTCATTATAAAGTCAGTTTTACTCAACTGTCAACCATTTTTACAGCCATTCTCTGGTCACAAATGGAGTTCCCTATGAATAGAAAGTATAACAGGAAGGAAGTAGGAGAAGGGTGAATTCCTATTATGGCCACAAAGAGGAAAAGATTCCAAATCCAGTAGCAGTCATAAAACACACCCAGAGTGGGTGGCTCTGAGAAATGACAGTCCCATCTGCCTCTTTTCATGCCCGTTGGCCTCTGACTTCCTTCTCAGCCTGTTCTTCCTGGTCTTGCTTTCTTAGGTTAATACTAATGGCCTGGGAGCTGGGGCCAGACCTGGGCACACAGCACTGAATGAGGAGGGGGAGGTAGAGGAGGCAGAAAGGGAGAAGGGTGTTTGACTCGTGGGAACCTAACTCACCTAGGTACACATCACCTGGGTAGCAAAGGGATCAGTGAAGGCCTGTGCAAGACTCATGGTGGTCATCCAGAATGAGTGACTGAGGCAAGGGTCTTAACCAGTTAAGGTTTATGGAGCCAGAGCTTGAGAGTGCACCCTGGAAAAATACGAATCACGGAAAACTTCTGTGGGTGTGGTGTTCTCTCTGAAGAGGCTGCAGAAGGCTTAGTATTTATATATTTCCTTATGGGGGGGAAGGCAGGTAGAAAGAGATGGGATAGGTGGAAGAATAATTGATCTCATCTTGCCTTTGTTCCGTGCCTGGGATGATAAATATCAGAATAAAACTTAACAGGCTTTAGTTTTAGGAGCTAGATTTTGATTGCACACCTGAAGTTATAATTGACATGCCTTGTTTTATGAAACGCTATACATTTTGAAAGATTGTGAGGCCAGCAAAGAACTATTTAGAGGGCAATCATCTGGAGATCCCTGAGGCTTTCTGGCTTCCTGTTCTCCCCACTCCCCACCCTGCTTTTTTTTTTTTAAGAAAAAAAAAAACTCTGTCACCTAGGCTAGGGTGTAGTGACATGATCGTAGCTCACTGTTGCCTCAAACTCCTGGGCTCAGGAGGTCCTCCCACATCAGCCTCCCGAATAGCTGAAACTACAGGCATGCACCACTGCACCCAGCTAATTTATTTTATTTTATTTTTTGTAGAGATGTGGTCTCATTTTGTTGCTCAGGTTGGTCCTGAACTCCTGGCTTCAAGCGATGCTTCCACCTTGGCCTTTCAAAATGTGAAGATTTCAGAAGATGCTTCAGAGACTCTAGAAAAATGAGTCTATAGGCCGGGTGCGGTCTATGGGCAGGGCACCACACCTGCCCACCCCCTATATTATTCTAAATCTTTCAGAGAAATCACTGTTAAATACATGACTTTGTGGCTGTATGTTTCATCTGATCTTATATCACTATGAAGGCTCATTCCTAGGAAGTCATCTCCCATGGAGAAGGGGGTGAAGTTAAACCAGAAAAGGACCAAGGACTAATTATAGCAACAACAACAACAACAACAAAGTATAATCTTGGAATCCAATCGAGGATACACAACTGCCTCCTCGATTAGAGCAATTCTTTGGGCCATCGCCACTAACACTTTCAGTTGCACATTGGCTCACCTGTAATGTCTGCAGCAATCTATAGTATAGACTCATTTCTTTTTTTTGGTTTTTTTTTTTTTTTTTTTTGAGACAGAGTCTGGCTCTGCCGCCCAGATTGGAGCACAGTGGCACGATCTTGGCTCACTGCAAGCTCTGCCTCCTGGGTTGAGGCCATTCTCCCGCCTCAGCCTCCTGAGTAGCTGGCGCTACAGGCACCCGCCACCATGCCCGGCTAATTTTTTGTAATTTTTAGTAGAGACAGGGTTTCACCGTGTTAACCAGGATGGTCTTGATCTCCTGACCTCGTGATCCTCCCACTTCGGCCTCCCAAAGTGCTGGGATTACAGGCATGAGCCACCACACCCAGCCTATAGACTCATTTTTCTAGAGTCTCTGAAGCATCTTCTAACCGCAGTGACACTCTCACAGATTTCTCTGAATCTCAGTCCAAATCCAGTGATCATGTGACCCTTTTGTGTAGTCCATACATCAACAGGCACAAAGGTTCTTTATATATAAGTTGCTGTGGTTTCTCCAACAGTTTACTTAACTCGTCTAGTTTCAGTTTTCAGGGCTTGAAGAAAAGCACATTTTTCATTTCTAATATTCCAAAATGGAAGAAAATCTTGAAATCATTACTTTTGATACTCATAGCCAGGAAAGAATTTAGGATTCAGTCCAAATTATAGGCAAATAATAAAACTCAAAAATAATGAACAAGCCTAGAATTTAATAACAGTTGTACTGAAGTTTTCTTCTGAAACACAAATTTTTCTCTCTCCAGGCTCCCATTTTTATGAAAGACAAATCATAGTAGGACAAATGTATTTGCAAAATAAGTTTTAGTCTTATACCTGGCCTGATTATTTGCATAAAGTACAGCAACAATAGTGGTTGGCATAGAGAGTCTTTTTAAATTGGCTTTGCTGAGACCTTTTTCGTAAGGAATCTCAGATTAGACTTCCAAAAGCCTCTCAAGGCTATACAAGCCAGGGATTTATCTGTGCCTGTAGATACTTGTATGAATTACGTGAATTCCTCTTTTCTTGAGGTCTCAAAATAACTTGGGGATTCCTGGCCCTATCAGAAAGTGACATTCTTTTTTTTTTTTTTTTTTTTTGAGACGGAGTCTCGCTCTGTCGCCCAGGCTGGAGTGCAGTGGCCAGATCTCAGCTCACTACAAGCTCCGCCTCCCGGGTTTACGCCATTCTCCTGCCTCAGCCTCTGAGTAGCTGGGACTACAGGCGCCCGCCACCTCGCCCGGCTGGTTTTTTGTACTTTTTGGTAGAGACGGGGTTTCACCGGGTTAGCCAGGATGGTCTCGATTTCCTGACCTTGTGATTCGCCCGTCTCGGCCTCCCAAAGTGCTGGGATTACAGGCTTGGGCCACCGCGCCCGGCCGACATTCTTTACTTACCACAGATCATTAACTTTTTAAAGAAACTGCATAGACAAGGTAACCAGGTCAGTCTGTCTAAGAGGCTTTTTGTGAGTTCTATAAAGTCAATCTCAATTCCTCATAGCATTCTGGTCATATCTGAAAATATACCATTTCACTCAAAGCCTTAGTAAAATAACCAGTGTCTCCAATTGTGTCCTGTTACAAGAGAAAACAAATTCTTATGGAATTTATGCAAATACCTATATTGCCATAAATTAAGAATATGCACAAATAGTTTATTTTTGTAGAAATTGGGTAGAGAGAAAGATAAATCTTTCAAATTGTGCTCACAAAATTATACTTTACCCAATTTGTTGTACGCTAAAAAGCTCAAAAGGAAGAAAAAAAAAAAAAAACTTTTTTGACTTGGAACAAAACATTTAAAAAGTCAGCATGAAATTTTTTCATGACAAAAAAGGTCATGAAAAAATCATTTTAGTCCTGTATCAATTTACCCCCACATAATTCACTCTTGTTCCACTTGATGTTGGGTTAGCAATCATCATGAATACATTTATTTGTAACTAAAGTCCTGGGTTTTTTTTCCTAGTCCAGTGGCATGATCTCCATAGTTATGAGAAGCCAATATTCAAGAGTACTTGGAAGAGTCTGTTCCACAAATATACTTCAAATGTGGTTCAAGGACAGCAAAAAAACAATTTATGAGGGAGGTCATCCGGATATGCCTAGGGCCTTTTCGTCTTCTCCTGAGGCTCTGGCTAATGTACAATGCTTTGACACAAGGTTGTAAAGTAACAGTTGTTCATTTGGGGAAAAAATGAGGGTCTTGCATGACTCAATCTCCAGGCTGAAGTATCCTTTTGGTGAAATGAGTTTGGCAGTCCTGAGGTGTTTATTTTCCTTACATAATTTTAGAAGTTGTACTTTCTTGATATTGTCTGACTGAGAACAAAGGGATGAGAGTGGAAGGCATCACAGCTTTCTCCCATTTACAATCCCATTGTCATTCCCTTCTTCCTCTGCTGGGTTACATTCCCCTGTTGATAGATAACTTATTTACTGAGTTGTGTTCACAAAAATCCAAATGTCAGTTGAACTTCTTAAAGTCCTAAGCATTCAGTTCAGTTCAAGGTCATCTTAGTGATGACCAGATACAAATATTTTTGAAGATCTATAGAAAATTTTGATAAGAGAGTTCACACCACCCACAATACCTTTGGAACCACTGAGCTACAGGAATGAAGAGGAAGTAATCTGCTACATTTTGGGGACCTTTATGCTTGCACCTCATCCAATGCTCACAATGACCCTTTAAGTAGGCACTATTATCCCTCTATTCCAAGACATCAATTAACTTGTCCCTTATCTCACCTGACAAAAGGTGGAACTAGGACTCAAACTCACATATTTCTGAATCCTAAACTCAGGCTTTCAGCAAAAGACACTGTCAACAGAGTAAATAGACAACTTACAGACTGGGAAAACATATTTGCAAACTATGCATTTGACAAAAATGTAATATCCAGCATCTATAGGGAACTTAAACAAATTTACAAGAAAAAAAAACCCACTAAAATGTGAGCAAAGGACATGAACACACTTTTTTTTTTTTTTTTTTTAAGTGTAGTGGTGTGATCTCAGCTCACTGCAACCTCCACCTCCCGAGTTCAAGAAATTCTCCTGCCTCAGCCTCCCAAGTAGCTGGGATTACAGGTGCCCACCACCACATCCAGCTATTTCTTTTTTTCATTTTTAGTAGAGACAGGGTTTCACCATGTTGACTAGGCTGGTTTTGAACTCCTGACCTCAATTCACCCACCTCAGCCTCCCAAATTGCTAGGGTTACAGGTGTGAGCCACTCCACCTGGCGAACAGACACTTTTCAAAAGAAGACATACATGTGGCCAAACAGCATAGGAAAGAAAGCTCACTATCACTGATCATTCAAGAAATGTGAATCAAAACTACAGTGAGATACCATCTCACACCAGTCAGAATGGCTATTATCAAAAATGTCAAAAAATAACATGCTGGCAAGGCTGTGGAGAAAAGGGGGTGCTTATACACTGTTGGTGGGAGTATCAATTATTAGTTCAATCATTGTGGAAAGCAGTATGGCAATTCCTCAAAGAGCTAAAAACAGAACTACCATTTGACCCAGCAATCTCATTACTGGGTATATACCCAGAGGAATATAAATCATCCTATCATAAAGACACATGCACACGAATGTTCACCGCAGTACTGTTCACAATAGAGAAGACAAAGAATCAACCAAAATGCCTGTCAATGGAAAACTGCATTTTTAAAATGTGGTACATATACACCACAGAATACTATGCAGCCATAAAAAATAATGTGATCATCTCTTTTGCAGGAACATGGGTGGAGCTAGAGGACATTATCCTTAGCAAACTAACACAGAAACAGAAAAACAAATACTGCATGTTCTCACTTATAAGTGGGGATAAGGCTGGGCGCGGCGGCTCACGCCTGTAATCCCAGCACTTTGGAAGGCTGAGGTGGGTGGATCATGAGGTAAGGAGATCGAGACCATCCTGGGTAACACAGTGAAACCCCGTCTCAACTAAAAATACAAAAACATTAGCTGGGCATGGTTGTGGGTGCCTGTAGTTCCAGCTACTCGGGAGGCTGAGGCAGGAGAATGGCCAGAACCCGCGAGGCGGAGCTTGCAGTGAGCGGAGATGGCGCCACTGCACTCCAGCCTGGGTGATAGAGCGAGACTGTGTCTCGAAAAAATAAATAAATAACATTACATTAAATTAAAATTAAAAAATAAGTGGGAGCTAAATGATGAGAACACATGGACATAAAATGGGGAACAACAGACACTGGGGCCTACAAGAGGGTGGAGAGTGGGAGGAAGAAGAGGAGCAGGAAACGTAACTACTGAGTATTAGGCTTAGTAGCTGGGTGATGAAATAATCTGTACATTAAACCCCTGTGACACGGGTTTACCTACATAACAAAGCTGCACAAGTACCCTGAACCTAAAATAAAAGTTTTTTTAAAACCACAATGAAATTCAAACATCAACAATTTAATCTCTAATCCTTCTCCAATCAAAATTTTGTTTTTTTAAAAGAAAAACTTTTAATGAGCAGAATAAATTGATTTTTTCTAAAATATAATAAAATAAAACTCATGTTTCACTCCATACCATTGTGCCTACAGGAATTCAAAGAAAGGAAAGATGACTGCTTCTAACAGAAATAACTATACAGGCTTCAACGAAGAGACAGGATCTGAAATGGGCCATTAGGACAAAGAACAACTCAGGAGGCTGAGAACACAGGCAAGGGTATGATATGAACAGGGAAAATAATTAGAAAATGTTTGGAAATGAGAAAGTAAAATGTGGGTCAGGTCCTTCAATGTAAATCAAGGGAGTAGATTGGGGCCAGGCTATGAGGGCTCTGAATGACAGCCTAAGGAATGGAAGCTTCATCCTACAGATAAGAGAAGTCACTGGAAAGCTCTGAGAAGCCCACAAACATGACAAATAGCATTTCCAGGAAGATTACTCTACAATATTAGGCAAGATAACTTGGGAAATGGTCTTCAACTCTGGCAACTTAACAGAAATACCTAGATTTCTTCTTTGTTTTCCAAACTTTTCATTTTGAAATAATTTCAGACTTTCAAAAATGTTCCAACAATAGAGTCCCCATATACTTTCTGCTCAACTTCCCTAAATATTGTTTTAGATAACCACAGTGCAAACATTAAAATCAATAAATGATCACTGGCATCGTACAATGAATGAATCTACATACCTTATTCAAATCCTCTTTATCTTCCCACTAATGTCCTTTTTCTGGAACACAGTCCAATGTATGACCACACATTGCATCTCATTGTTCTGTCCTCTCAGTCTCCTTTAATTTGGGACACTTCCTCAGAATTTCTTTTGCCTTCATGACCTTAACATTTTTGAAAAGCATTGGCGTGTTATTTTGTAGAGTTATCCTCAGTTTAAATTTTTCTAATTTTTTCTCATGATTAAACTGAGGTTATGCACTTTGGGCAAGAAAACCAAAGAGGTGATTTTGTGCCTTCTCCATCCGTATTAGGATGCCCTGAGATGTCGATATCTCTAATTAACGGGATGTTAACTTTGAGCCCTGGACTAAAATTCCTCCACAATAAAATGACCATTTTCCTTGGAAGCATTTTTAACCAACCAATGGCTGGGCCACACCATGCACCAATCGAATCAGACATACTTGGAGAAGGCACAGACATTGGTAGGTTTCAAATGCCCTACAAGTGACTCTAACCAGTATCCAGGGATGGAAACTCAAAGTTTAGACAATGAAGATTAGAATCCTGGAAATCAGCTAGGAAGCCATTTCTTGGGCTTCTCTTTTCAAAAAGAACATCCAATTCTAGACACAAATAAATACATATGGACTTTGGCATGGACCCCTGGTAGGAAAATGAGAAGGTTAAAAATCCTCTTATTGAGAACATGATGAGTGAATAGACTGCTGTCTAATAAAAAGAGAAGGCAGGGCTGGGCATAGTGGCTCACACTTGTAATCCCAGCATTTGGGGAGGCCAAAATGGCTAGATCACTTGAGCCCAGGAGTTCGAGACCAGCCTGGGCAATATGGTGAAACCCCATCTCTACAAAAACAGACAAACAAATAAACAAAACAAAAAATGAGCTGGGCATGATGGCATGTGCTTGTGGTCCCAGCTAATCAGGAGGCTGATATGGGAGGATCACTTGAGCCCAGGAGGTGAAGGTTGAAGTGAGCTGTACTCCACTACACTTCAGCCTGGGTGTCAGAGTGAGACTCTGTTGAGAGAGAGAGAGAGAGAGAAAGAGAGAAGGCAGGACACTAAGTGAAGTGACCAGCCCTCCTGGCCTATTTTCCCTCCAGATATCAGAAACCCTGGCTTCAGTAATAGTGCACACCCATATATTTTATTTTCATAAGCCTGACATGAGCTCCTAATTGCCACTGATAGGGACAGAATTATGAATCATGTGATCCAAATATACGACCACACATGCAAAGATGCACACTTCCACATAGAGTTGAATGAACAATTCATAGACTCCAGATTGAAAGTACATGACCTCCCTTAAACAAACCTGTCCTCCCCATTTGGTTCTTTGTCCTTAATCTCTTCTGAATCTGTTGTAAATTTTATGAAATAGGAAAGTGTACACATCTCCTGCCACCAAGTTGTTTAAGTTAGAAAATACTGTGGTCAGGCCGGGCACAGTGGCTCACACCTGTAATCCCAGCATTTTGGGAGGCCGAGGAGGGTGAATCACCTGAGCTCAAGACCAGCCTGACCAACATGGAGAAACCCCATTGCTATTAAAAACACAAAATTACCCAGGCGTGGTGGTGCATGCCCGTAATCTCAGCTACTCAGGAGGCTGAGGCAGGAGAATCGCTTGAACCCAGGAGGCAGAAGTTGCAGTGAGCCGACATGGTGCCATTGTACTCCAGCCTGGGCAACAAGAGTGAAATTCTGTCTCAAAAAAAAAAAAGAAAAGAAAAGAATGTGGTAAACTTCCTTAGAGTTATTATCTTAAAGGGATATCATCAATCAATCACCTCCTCAGAGGGGCCATCTGATAAGATGAAAAAAGAAAACGCCAATTCAACCAAAACCCAGAGTCAGGAAGGAACCTGACAAGAGCAATCCCTAGGGTATTCACATGCCTGCCAGGGTCTGGTGCTGCTGGTGCAGGAGGAACTGCTGCTGGCAATAGCTGGAAAAAAAAAAAAAAAAGAGAGAGACGGCAGCTCTAACACTCAGGGGATAGTAAGAAAAGAACTCACTCAATTAGCCTTCAATTCTCACACAGCCAATACCCTTCCAGCCTCCCTACAGGGTCTCACTGGGAAGACTGGCACATAATTAAATGCCAATACATGGGCGAAACAATCTATAGAAGGGTAGGATCAACTGGGTCAGAAATGCTCATAAGGCCGGGCATGGTGGCTCACGCCTGTAATCCTAGCACTCTGGGAGGCCAAGGCAGGCAGATCACTTGAGGTCAGGAGTTCGAGACCATCCTGACTAACAAAGTGAAACCCCATCTCTACTAAAATACAAAAAAAAAAAACTTAGCTGGGCATGGTGGCACGCATCTGTAATCCCAGCTACTCGGGAGGCTGAGGCAGGATAACTGTTTGAACCCAGGAGGCAGAGGTTGCAGTGAGCCGAGATTGTGCCATTGCACTCCAGCCTGGGCAACAGAGTGAGACTCCTTCAAAAAAGAAAGAAAGAAAGAGAGAAAGAGAGAGAGAGAGATAAAGAAAGAAAGAAAGAAAGAAGAGAGAAAGAAAGAAAGGAAGAAAGAGAAAGAAAGAAAGAAAGAAAGAAAGAAAGAAAGAAAGAAAGAAAGAAAGAAAGAAAGAAAGAAAGAAAGAAAAGAAAGAAAGAAAAGA
>NW_012098765.1:404720-424095 GCF_000951045.1 Mandrillus leucophaeus
AGAAAGAAAGAAAGAAAGAAAGAAAGAAAGAAAGAAAGAAAGAAAGAAAGAAAGAAAGAAAGAAAGAAAGAAAGAAAGAAAGAAAGAAAGGAAGGAAGGAAGGAAGGAAGGAAGGAAGGAAGGAAGGAAGAAAGAAAGAAAGAAAGAAAGAAAGGAAGGAAGGAAGGAAGGAAGGAAGGAAGGAAGGAAGGAAGAGAGAGAGAAAGAAAGGGAGGAAGGAAGGAAGAAAAAGAAATGCTCACAAAAGAGACAGGGTTCAGGTTAGGCCTTGAATGGTTCAGCTTTAGGAAAGTGGAGACATGGAGAAACATAAGCCAGGGAACCAGATGTCAGGCACCACTGTAGATGCTAGGGTTTTTTTGTTTTTGTTTGTGTTTTAAGTATACTTTAAGTTCCGGAGTACATGTGCACAATGTGCAGGTTTGTTACTTATGTATACATGTGCCATGTTGGTATGCTGCACCCATTAACTCGTCATTCATATTAGGTGTATGTCTTAGTGCTATCCCTCCCCCCTCCCCCCACCCCACGACAGGCCCTGGTGTGTGATGTTCCCCACCCTGCGTAGATGCTAGTTTTAAAGAGGGTCCGAGGAATGAGAGTAGGCTTGCAGATGTTATTTTATTTACTCTCTCAATCAATACTTGAAATTATTTCAGAGGAGGATGCTCATCCTCAGAAAGGGGAAGTAACTTGTCAAGGTCGGTGGTGCATATGGGATTAGAAACTTGATGAGGCTAACAGCAGACACCGTGTAACCACCACTACCACTGAGAGACCTGAACGAAGTATGTGTAGTGAACAGGAAGGAGCAGGGGGAGCCAGAGCACAAACAGTCAGTTAGAAACACAGGGAAGTTATGTAAGCTTGCTAAAGGGGGAATCACATGTTGTAGAGGCATGAACAGTAGATATAGAGGTTCAAACTTGATCTTGTGATTATAGAAGAGCCCCTGAAGGTTTTGAGTAAGGGCAGAATCAGTCAAAGTGAAACCTTAAGCCAAGATCGGTGGGTAGTGGAAATGGGGTTCTGGGCTCCTAAGGTAAAGAGATACCACCAACAACAGTGTAGGGGGCCACGTGATGCATGGAACAAGAATTGGACGGAGAAGCTGAAGTCCTGGGCTTAAATGCAAAAAGTCATGCAGTGAGGGCATGGCTATGGAAGGTAAGTTATATTCTCTCTCTGTAGTTTGGTCTCTCTTCAGCCATAAATCACATGCAATGAGAATTAATATCTAAATGACCCTCAAACCTTGCTACTCAAAGTGTGGTCCACCAACCAGCAGCAACGACATCATCCAAAACTCCTTAGAAACTGAGAATCTCAGGCCCCACCAGAAGAATCAGAACCTGTATTTAATCAAGATCTTCAGGCGATCTATGAACACATTAAGATTTGTGAAGCACTTCTCTCCAGTGTCTTCCACTTCTAAAATGCAACTATTTCATACTCATCTCAACTATGTAACCTCACAAGAGAAAAATAATAATGAGCTTTACCTTTCACCTCATTCGTGACCTTTTCTTAATCCTAAAAGCCTCTTAGGCTTGCCCACATTCTGGTAGAGGTTTTAGAAAACACCGGAAAGGGCCAGGCACAGTGGCTTACACCTGTCATCCCAGCACTTTGGGAGGCCGAGGTGGGCGGATCACGAGATCAGGAGATCGAGACCATCCTGGCTAACACGGTGAAACCCCGTCTCTACTAAAAATACAAAAAGTTAGGTGGGCGTGGTGGCGGGCGCCTGTAGTCCCAGCTACTCGGGAGGATGAGGCAGGAGAGTCGCCGGAACGCGGGAGGCGGAGCTTTCAGTGACCCGAGATCCCGCTACTGTACTCCAGCCTGGGCGATGGAGAGAGACTCCCTCTCGGAAAAAAAAAAGAAAAAACAACAGCAACAACAAAAAAAAGAACAGAGAGTCAGCACTGCCACCTTGTGGCTATCATCAGTTAATGTACCTAACTCCTGGGGTAAAGGAGGGGATAGGGCTGGCTGGAGCAGGAACAGAGGTAGTTGGTGAAGTCCAAGTCACAGACTGGATAAGACAATCACAGCTGCCCACATGACTGAAAGTAACTGTCATAGAGAGCTCAGCCTGCATCACTGAGCAATGTCTCACTGCAAAGGACAGGTTTTATAATACTTAATATGTGATATCAGTGGGAAACCTCATTCCAAGCCAAGCTCTGCCTTGTTACCTTAAAAATCATTGAGAGGTATTTTCAGACACCCCCATCCCTGGTTTGAATTCTGCCAGTAAACTTGTAATTTTCCAAGGAAACTTCCTTTACTGTGACAGTTCTTTTTCATCTTGAGTCAAAATGTATCTGATTCACACTCACCAATCCTCATCCTACTCTCCACAGGCTGAAATAAGTTTAACACCTTTTCATACAACCCACCTTCAAATATGCATAAACTACCCCCATGCACCACCCACCCCATCTTCCCTCCACCACCTGCCATAAGGGGTCACCTGAAGTCCCACACCCTCTGCTCACTTACCCATGAGCAAGTGAAATGCAGCAATCACAGCAGACACTCTGAATCATAGGGGTGTCCCCCAGAACAGCAGAGCCACAGGACCCCCAATCCCGTCCTGGCACCTCCTAGAAGCCAAACCCCATATCAGCTGATGTGGGGACACTGACTTTTCCTGCTTCTGCTGCTGCTCAGTCATCCCACATCTGTGCAGATGTCTACTTTTTATTCTGTTTTATTTTGTAAGAAATATTTATCAGAGCCTGCTGTGCACTGTCACTGGAGAGACAAAGGTGAATCACACCCGGTCACTGCCTCAAAGAGCTCCAGGTTATAGACAGAACCCACTCAAAGCAAGACCATTACCATTCAGTGAGAAACACCGTGACAGACATCAGCACAGGCTTCTCTGACCCACCTCACCAATGCCCTGTGAAAAATCTTCCACTGGCCGGGCGCGATGGCTCACCCCTGTAATACCAGCACTTTGGGAGGCCGAGGCGGGTGGATCACGAGGTCAGGATATCGAGACCATCCTGGCTAACACGGTGAAACCCCATCTCTACTAAAAATACAAAAAATCAGCCAGGCGTGGTGGCGGGCGTCTGTAGTCCCAGCTACTCGGGAGGCTGAGGCAGGAGAATGGCGTGAACCTGGGAGGCGAAGCTTGCAGTGAGCCGAGATTGCCCCACTGTACTCCAGCCTGGGCGACAGAGCGAGGCTCGTCTCAAAAAAAAAACAAAAATCTTCCACTACTGGTTTTCTGAGATCAGTTTTCCTCATTTCAAGCTCAAACTGAAAAAGAGAATGCAAATGTCCCCAGTGGTCCTTTGTGCAGTCACAGCGGGACCCGGCATGTCCTCCTGGCTAATCCAGGGTGCTCAGGGCTCCCACTTCACTCTGAACGTCCTCTCTCCTATGGGAGCTCACCACGTCTGTACCTGCAGCAGCCACGTAGCTGCACACTAACAGAAAATCCAGCAAGTCAGGAAACTTACTTTACTCCTGTAACTTTGAGGCTGGTGACCTTGTGACATTGAACTAATCCTGTAACTTCCCTGCACTTTAATTTCCACGTCTGTAAAGTGGGGCAGGTGGATTCGGTCACCCTAGGTGCAGCTGTATAGTGAAAGCTCCTCAGAGACAGCAGCACACCTGATCTCAGCATCCACCGTCTAGCAAATACCAGGCACACACTAGGCACTCAAAGCCTCACTTGAATATATGTGTGAATAAATGACTATATGCGAGCCATGTGGATCATGGACAAAGTCAACAAATATTTTTGAACATCTACCAAGTACATTGTAGAATAGGGAAATAAGTAACCCAGGCAGAGTGGTGTTTTCTCCCAACTTCCCCTTACCTCCTTCCTGGGGAAGGAAGGGCCTCTGTACATCAGAGAGACTCTTGATACAAATAATGTCCTTGAAATGCGTTATAAGAAGTTGTCATGTTAACAAGAGGAAAGTCCATTTGTTTTAGAGGTATTTTAATCAATGGATCTGAAGGACCTGAAGCCCCCAGTGATGAGACACAGGATGTGACACCCACCCCAAGTGCATGGAGAGGAAACCAGATGGAGTGAACTGACAGGGAGCAGGACCTGGGAGAACAGAGGGGTAAAGAGACTTAGGCACCCGGAGGGAGGTCTGAGGAGGTGCTCCCGGCCCCTGTGGTGGCTTCCGTGTGGACTGATGAGAACTCAGCAGCATAAGTAAAGTGGCCGCACCAGGCTCTGTGCATACATGGGATCGTTTTCCAGTAAGATTTTCTTTCTGCTCATAAGCTGCACTTTCACATATTTTCTAAGACATAGGCTGCACTTTTGCATATTTTATAACACATCAGGCCCAGTTAACAGGTTACAAAATGATCATTCCATTCAATAGTCAATTATAGAATACTCCCAAAGTGCCAGGCTCTATGAGTTCAGGAAATACAAAAATGAACACAAACAGCCCCTACCCTCAATGATCTCCATACAAAGAGCTCCAGAGAGCGCCTCTCCTACAACACACCACTGCTCCATGCAGCCGTTCTCTTTGCCCTCCACCAACCCAAATCCTACCCCACCCTGTGAGGCCAGCTCAAGTTCCACCCACCCAACTCAGAGTCCCCTGTCCACTTCTGCCACTTTGAGAGATGGCTGCACTCATATCTCTAGGCTTTAGGAAGTGGATGTCATCTCCCTCATTAGACTTGAGCCTCCTGAAGGCAGAGATTATTTTTAGAATTTTCCAGAAAGAAGTCACATCAGTGGTTTGCATGAGACCAAGCTTAGGCCCTGCCTGACCCTTTGACTCACACAGGCTCCACTGCCTAGCACAGTCCCTGGCCCCTGCAGGTGCTTTATAAATCCTGCCATAGCAGAGTCCACAACCAACTCTGTGACAAGGCAACAGGCTGGGAGAATCTGAAAACACAGACAGAAGAATTGTCAAACAAAAATCAAAGGGCTTTGACTCATGGCTTGCTTCTTCCCTCCTCTCAGGGAAACAAAGTCACTCCACCTGTTCTCACTCCTGCCTCATTCCAGGCCCCTTCATATTCCATGATGATCCTTGCCTACAAATAACAGTTACTGCGGTGTTAGCCAAATAGTGATTTTCTATTTCCATCACTCCTTCTACATTTATTAGCTGGAATTCTGCTACAAGAAAAAGCTACTTCTGTTCCCTCATTTATTTATTTATTCAATTATTTATTTATATCAGCATGGACTCATGGGTTTTTATGAATTGGAATCCATTACTATCGTTATTTATTATGTTGTTCATATTGTCCCAAAATTGACCACTGAGAGCTCCTTGGAAATCTTTCGACACATCCCCATCATTTTTCGTGTAGTTCCTTACTTTCGGGCCCCACAAGAAGCTCCAGGTTCCTCTATGCTTTCCTGATCCAGCCCTGGAATCAGTTATTTCTCCAGGGAGCCCTGGTTTCTTTCATGGGAGAAGGATGTTTACAGACCATCAGCACTGATAGACCCATGGTCAGTAGGTGCTGGTGCTTCTGTGCCCCCTAGTGGTCAGATCTGGGAAATACACACTCACACTAGTTACCCACATTGTACAAATTAGGTAAATGAGGCACAGAAAAGTTAGGCAACTTGACCAAAATCACAGAGCAAACAGGTAGTGAAACTGTGACATGAAAATAATGACAGATGCGCCACAAGTCCTAACGAGCGAAAAAGTAACTTTATCCCATATGCACGTCAGCAGAAATCCACAAGCCTAATATTCCAGATACTCTCTTTGGAAAACAACCAGAATTCCACAGCAATAACCACAATGATAACCATCATGTACTCAACACCCGCCTGGGCACTGGGCTACCACAGCAGCTCACTTATTCCCAACAACTCTGCGAGGAGGATTTTACCATCCTCCTTTTACAAATCAGGGAATCGAGGATCACAGAAGCCAAGTGACTTGTCCAAGTTGACATAGTTAAGTGACAGAGTCAGTAGTTGACCCCAGGCCTATCTGGATATAAAGTCCATGTTTATGCCACTGTATCAGCATTTCCCAAAACTGATTTTAGGTGAAAGTTAAATAAGCTGTTTTTTAATTTTAATACTCATGTGTTTATTTTAATGCATGTTAGAAAAACATTTAAGCACATATAAAATCTATAATTTCATGGACAATACTGCGTTAAGACAAGGATGTTTTGTCTCCAACTCCTGGCCTCAAGCCATCCTCCCAGCTCAGTCTCTCAAGTAGCTGGGATCACAGGTATGAGCCACCATGCCCTGCTAAAACAAGGATGTTTTGTAAACTACATTTATTTAGAAAAAAATATACTATGGGCTGGCTGCAGTGGCTCATGTCTGTAAACCCAGCACTTTGGGAGACCGAGGTGGGCGGATCACCTGAAGTCAGGAGTTGGAGACCAGCCTGGCCAACACAGTGAAACCCTGTCTCTACTAAAAATACAAAAAAATAGCTGGGTGTGGTGGCGCATGCCTGTAATCCCAGCTACTCGGGAGGCTGAGGCAGGAGAATCGCTGGAATCCGGGAGGCAGAGGTTGCGTTGAGCTCAGATCACGCCACTGCACTCCAGCCTGGGCAACAAGAGCAAAATCCCATCTCCCAAAAAAAACAAAAATAGTATGAAGTAAATAATAATAAATGTGGTGCAAGCTGTAGAGAAAATCATAAAAGCAATCTAGAAATGTCTGGGGTCTGGATGACATAATACTACAGCACCGTGCAGCTTCATTCTCAGTTACTTCCAGGAAATTAGGGTCACATAGCGCTGCAGAAAGAACAAGTAAGAATCTTAGACCCGGGCTTTAGCTCTAGATGTGTCCATTTCTAGGACCCCAGACATCTTTGTGACCTCCTTGCTGGGAGGAAATCCAACCTTCCCAGACATTTAAGAACACTAAGAAGACCCTGAATACACAGAGGGGTTTCGTGTCAGAGAGAAAATAACACCAGGTTTGGGGACCCCAGGGACTCTCTCTGTGGTGCTGACAGACCCAAGGCCAAGACACAGCAGAGATCAGTGCTGGGGAGGGCGGGTTGTCCTGTTAAGGGACAGGGGTCCAAATAAACCTTGCTTTTCAAAACATAGTCTGGGGAATTTAAATGAAGACAGAAAGGAAAAAGGAAGGATGGACTAGGAGGCAGGACTGAGAGGGGAGGGGGCAGAGAGGCTTCCTGGGCAGAGTCCACCCCCATCCATGACCCTGGGAACTGCTCCTGCCCTGGGAGGACGCTCAGCACACAGGGAGGAAGGACAGCAGAGTCATAGTCACAGCAGCCCTGACAAGAGCGTTCCTGGAGCTCAGGCTCTTCCCTCAGCCCTCCCTGCAGAGAGCGCATCCCCTGGCAGGGGCTCCTTCTCACAGGTGAGGGGAGGACTCCTTGGGAGTGGGAGGGAGGAGGGAGCACAGAGACTGACTGGGATCTCCTGGGGAGGATGGGACTCTGAGGGGGGACAGAGGGTTTCTGTTGGAGCCTCAGAGGAGAGGACACCAGAGAGGGACAGGGGTCACACCAGGAAAATCTCAATCATCTGAAGCTGTTAATGGAGAAACAATCTCCATTGTTAACATACTGCAAGTGAATCATCACTGATGAGTAAATTCTGAAAACTGACGACAATAAAATTTTATGTCAGGGTAACACTCCAGAAAAAAACAGAACCAGGGCTACTAAACACTGTCCCTACCCATGAACCTCAGAAATTGGCAAGTAAATCCCAGGAGGTGGGGGGCCCTGGGAATGCTCATGAACTCATCCACAGGAGTCTGCAGCCTGTCCCAGGCACTGGGGTGCAACCAAGATCACACAAGTCCTTGCCTTCACAGAGTTCACGATCTCATGGGGAGGAAGACAGACACCCAAAGAGATCTAGAATGTGAGGTCAAGTGCTGATAAGAGCCCTGGAGGGAACAGAGCAGGGAAAGGTCAGAAAGGGAAGAAACAGGGTCTCTAGAGGAGGTGTCAGGGGAAGGGTCTCCCAAGGATGCCCTGATGTGAACAGGATCTGAGGGCAGTAAGGGGTGGGGGCCTGTGCAGACTCCTGGGGAAGAGGATTCCAAACTGGGAAGTGCCAAGGTCAGAGGTGCTGAGGGAATGGGGGTTACGCTGCTGACCTTGACTCAGCAGGACCCACGCGTGCACATGCACATGCACATGCACACACTGTCTGTCTGTCTGTCTCTCTCTCTCTCTCTCTCTCTCTCTCTCTCTCTTTCTCTCCAGGGCTGGGGGGGTGAAGAGACCTCCTCAGAACCCAAGGCCCCATCTGTCCATCCAAATACATAGGTCTCAGTATTGACTGATGCTTTCTCCCCCATCTTAGCCTCACTTTTAACTTTCTGGAACCCACCAACTACTGCCAGGCTCACTATTGAAGCCATGCTGTCCAATGCCGCAGAGTGGAAGGAGGTTCTTCTATTCACTCACAATCTGCCCCAGGATCTTATTGGTACAAAGGGGAAAGGGTGGAGACCAACCACCATATTACAGGATATGTAATAGGAACTCTAATAACTACCCCCAGGGTCTGCACACAGCATTCAAGAGACAATATACCCCAATGCATCCCTGCTGATCCAGAATGTCACCCAGGACACAGGATTCTACACCCTATATGCCATAAAGATGAAGAGGAAGTATCTGACCAGTTCCATGTATATTGTGATTTTCCCACAGCCTCTGACTATTGGGGGTCAGTTCTACTTCACATACATGGGATTGTCAGGCCTGGGCTGTGCCTGTGTCCCCTTCTGCATTATGTCCTACGTTGGGGTTTGAACATTTACTGCAGGACACATACAAGGTACACAAACTTCAACAGATCAGAATTCCTTTCCTGTATCCAGACCCTGCAGACATTCACTGCAGAGGAAGGACAGTCTGATGGGGGGAACTCAGCAGGGGGAGATCAGTCTCAGCCAAGCACCCCATGCCCTCCCCATGGACATGACCTTGAGAAGACCCTGGAGAACTAAGTCAGGGTCTGGCCTGAGGGGTCTATGGAATCCTGTGGAGCTTTGGGGAGCCTATGCCAGGGCTGGGTTGTTGCCTCCTGGGCAGGGCTGACTGGGAGCAACAATTTACCAGCTGTCCAGGCAGTGGCTCCTGGAGCTGGTCACTAGTCAGGGCTCAGCCCCCAGGCCCTCATCTGGGCAAGGACAGAGCCTCAACCTTCACCTGAGACTCAGCATGTATGAGTCCATTGCCCTGGGGGACTTAGGTGACTCCATTGGAAGTTCAGTGTCCCTAGGGAGAGGAACAAAGAAGAGAGGATATGCCCAGCAGCTCCTTCTCCACCTGAAATCAGGTCCAGGGCCCTTTCTCTTAGAGGCAAATAAGCATATGTAAAAAGTAAAGTAGAGGTTCCTCTTCAAAGACTTTCCTCCCTGCCTAATTAGGAATAAATAGCAACTTCTCTTAGAAGCAAAATTTACTCAAAGACATGTGCTAATATTCTTAAATATCTGCTAGCTGTAATTAAAAAAAAAAAAAAAACAATGTATGTTATGTTCTTAGCTCCCACAATTTAGACTAAATATTTGCCCTGGCATGCTTATACTGGTCCAAGCAAGCATTAGGTCATAGCCTGTTCCTCTTCCTTATTTGAAGATGTTTTTACCTTTCTCAGCATTCCACAAGTTACTTCCTCCTTGCTTTGTTCTCTGCCTTTGCCTCTTTTAAAAAGTTCTAAGTTGCTAGCCAATCAGGACAGACACAGAATGGGAGGTCCCATTCCAGCCAGTGGAAAACAGACACAGCAGTAAGGTAGACACATCAGATTATAAATGACCCTGTCTCCCTTGTTCGGTGTACTCTCGTGGCAAAACTGCTGGCAAGTGTACCCTTTCTGCAGAAAATATAAAAATGGCCTTGCTGAGAAAATTAAATTTATGTTCAACTGCTATTTCTTTATGGCACCAGGGAACAAGCATTGCAAACACATACATGTTGTTCATCTGGGCAGCTGCCCTATGCACAGCTGAGGTCAAGTAATTGTAAACATTTTGAGGTTAATTCATAAACAACCTTGTAGCCAAATAACATTTATCTTATTTATTGAAAGGAAACTGAGGCCCAGGGAGACAGTCACTGACTAGGGTCACACTGATATGACTCTGGTGACTGGAGCAATACCAGGATCCTTGGTCTTATGCCAATTTAGGTAAAACAACACAGAACACGTGGAGCAAAGAGTTTAATAGGCAAAAAAAGAAGGAAAAAGTTCCCCCATACAGGGACAGAGGGAGGGGGGTTCCAAGCAAAGAGAGGAAACCCCAAGTGTAGCAGAAAACAGCCAGTTATATGAGGAGGCCAGAGGAGGTGGTATCTGATTTGCATAGGGCTCAGATCATTGGTTTGACCAGGCATGTCACTCATGTAGCCTGAGAAGAAACTGGCCCTCCCACCCTAGTCTTTTAATATACAAATGCAGGGTGCCTTGACGTTCTACACATGGGGATATGTGGGCGCGGCCATGTTGCCAGGCACATATGGCAGCAAGGGCAAGAAGAGGGCGGGAATCACCATATTTGGGTGGACCCAGTTTCCAATGGCCTTCATTTGCATATCAAAGCTTGCCAGCCAGTCTCTAAAAGCTGAGGCTTTTCTGCTAGACAAGAAACATTTCTGGAACTGCTTTAAAAGAAACAAAAACTGGCCGGGCGGTGGCTCACGCCTGCAATCCCAACACTTTGGGAGGCCGAGGTGGGTGGATCACCTGACATCAAGAGTTGGAGACAAGCCTGGCCAACATGGTGAAACTCCGTCTCTACTAAACATACAAAAATTAACCGGGTGTCGTGGTGTGTGCCTGTAATCCCAGCTACTCAGGAGGCTGGGCAGGAGAATCACTTGAACCTGGAAGACAGGTTGCAGTGAGCTGAAACCATGCCACTGCACTCCAGACTGGGCAACAGAGCAACACTCCGTCTCAAAAAAAGAAAAAGAAAAACTTCCCAAGGACCCCCTTTCCTCTCTATCTCCCTAAAATAATTTCTTAATAACTCCTATAACAACACAGTCCATAGCTGGCAGATTAGTCAGACGAGGTCTGTCTGCAGCCACAGCCCCCTCCTCTCCTCCACCGGGGCTGTGTGAGGCTGCTTGTTATTAGGCATCTGCAGACCTGAGACCAGTCATGGGTTCATCTCCCTTCATCTGGACATCTACAGTGCAGGGGCGGAGAGTCTGATCTGAGGAATGAGGAGCAAAAGGAGAACTCATCAGTTTTTACCTGGAACTAAATCCCTTGTGTCAACTATCAGGGTCAGTGTTATGCGTGTCCGTTTGAAGAGACCACCAAACAGGCTTTGTGTGAGCAGTGAGGCTGTTTATTCACTTGGGTGCAAGTGGGCTCAATCCAAAAAAGGAGTCAGCAAAGGGAGATAGGGGTGGGGCAGTTTTACAGGATTTGGGTAGGTAATGGAAAATTACAGTTAAAGGTGGTTTTCTCTTGTGGGCAGGGGCAGGGTCACAAGGTGCATGGTGGAGAGATCATGAGACTCATTGTCCAGTAGGGGGAATGTCACAAGGCCAATTGATTAGTTAGGGTGGGGCAGGAACAAATCACAATGGTGGAATGTCATCAGTTAAGGCAGGAATTGGCTGTTTCACTTCTCTAGTGGTTCTTCAGTTGTTCCAGGCCATCTGGATGTATATGTGCAGGTCACAGGGATTATGATGGCTTAGCTTGGGCTCAGAGGCCTGACAGTCAGTGCCAGAAACATTCCAGGTGTTTGACCTTAAGCAAGACACTCAACCTCCTAGGCCTCAGTTTCCTCACCTGTAGAATTTTAACAAACACTTGGATCTCAGGGTGGTTGTGAGGATGTTTATTCAATGATTAATGTAATTAAAGCGCTTAACAGAGTAGTGCACAGAGCCAGGGCTCAATCAGTGCTATCAACTAGTATTATTTTTTTTATGAACTTTGTTATTAGCTAAGTCAAGGAGACCTTGGTTAAAATTTGGTTGTATCATGTACGAGTTCTGTCACCTTCCTTGACTTACTGAGGCACTGTAAGTCTCAGATGCTAACTCTGCAGCTGGGGGTGATGCCCCTTCCCTCAAGGTGATGCGAGGATGAGATGAGCTATACGTAGGTTGGTGCCCACTGGGCCTTGCACATGGAAGGCCCCTGAAAACAGTCAAAGAGCATCATCCCCACTCATCAGCATTGAGTGGACAGCAAGGGCCAGCTCTGTATGACAATCATGAAACGGAAAAAAAGAAACAGAGGGAAGACCGGGCACTGTGGCTCACGCCTGTAATCCCAGCACTTTGGGAGGCCGAGGTAGACAGATCACCTGAGGTCAGGAATTCGAGACCAGCCTGGCCAACATGGTGAAACTCCGTCTGTACTAAAAATACAAAAATTAGCCTGGCATGGTGGCACATGCCTGTAATCCCAATTATGAGGGAGGCTGAGACAGGAGAACCGTTTGAACTCAGGAGATGGAGGTTTCAGTGAGCAGGAGATCGCACCACTCTACTACAGCCTGGACGAGACTCCGTCTAAAAAAAAAAAAAAAGAAAAGGCCAGGTGGGGTGACTCACACCTGTAATCTCAGCACTTTAGAAGGCCGAGGTGGGTGGATCAAGAGGTCAAGAGATCGAGATCATCCTGGCCAACATGGTGAAACCTCGTCTCTGCTTAAAATACAAAAATTAGCCTGGCATGGTGGCACACACCTGTAATCCCAGCTACTCAGGAGGCTGAGGCAGGAGAATCACTTGAACCTGGGAGGTGGAGGTTGCAGTGAGCCGAGATCACACCACTGCACTCCAGCCTGGCGACAGAGCAAGACCGTCTCAAAAAAAAAAGAAAAAGAAAAAAGAAAAAAAAAGACAGAGGGAAGAGGTGTGAAGTGAGAGGAAGAAGGGGATTTAAAGGCACAGGAGCAGGGCGAGGTGCAGGCACCTGGGGGAGAATGTAGGAGTCGGTGCATCCCAGTATTTCAAGCCTGAGACACAGAAAATGTCTCAGGCTTGAAAACCGCAGAGAGCAAGGGAGTCAGCTATGAGGACATCACAAGAGACTGCACTCAAGCCCCTGCCCTGCAAGGCCCCTCATGGTTCCCCCTGGAACAGACTTGGGCTTCATCCCCTTTGTCTTCCCCTTTCTGCAGAAAAAAATGCCCCAGGCCTTCCTGTGGGGGCCATCGCCGGCATTGTGACCAGGGTTCTGGTTGGGGTGGCACCAGTGGCTGCCCTGGCATGTTTCCTGCTCCTCGCCAGGACTGGAAGTTACTACAGCTTTTCCCCAGCCTCCCTCCCACCTCCCAGTCTGACCCCAGGCCAGGAGGAAGAAGACCCCACCCAGTATTCAGGGCTAGGCTCTCTGAGCCCTCCCCAAGAGATCCTTCCGTCTCATTCCACAGCTCCTCCCTCACCAGCTGCTGACCCTGGGCTGCTTCCTCAACAGCTTCCTCCTCTGTGAATTCAGCCCAGTTAAGGTCTTACCTCTGGGTGTGGTCCCAGTTCCCTCACACAGCAAAGCCACAGCTGCCTGGAGGAAGGGAGTGAGGGAGGGGGTGCTCAGTACCCGGTACCTCTTGCTGTTCATTGAATCCACCCACCAAGTGAGGAGGGATTTGCAGGCTCGGCGTCTGAGGGGGAGTCCTGGGCATAGTCACACAGTGAAGGGTGTAACAGGTTGGACACGCTGGGTGGGGTCAGTGCCCCCACGGCTAATGCAGTTCCTGCAGCCCCTGAGCTGTGAGACAAGAGAATCTGGGCTCCAGGATGGCATGTTCTGGAATGTCCTTTATGTCTCTTGCTAAGAGGTAGAGAGAGAAGACAAGGCTATTGTCCCATTTCAGCATCACCAGCCCTGAGTGCAGGGTCTGGCCACAGCAGGGACACTGAGTTCCGGGAGAATCCAAGACACTTGCGGTCCCCTCAGTGTCCTGAACCTGTGCCTGGCCCTGCTTCCCCTCTGGGGCCTTAACCCTTCCTCTCAGCAAACCCCCACGATCTGGTTCCTTCCCTGGGCCCTCAGTTCCTTTCCTGCATCCCTGGGTCAATGTTCTCCCAGCCCAGCATCAACCTGAGGGTCCTTCCCCTCTGGTCAGGACAGATGTGGCTTTGTAAGGTCTTCAACCCCCTTACCTGGCTCAGCTCCTGCTACAGAACCCATGGAGAAAGGAGATCCCCATGCCCCTCTTTGGAAACAGGGTCCCCTCTTCATCCCCTGTTCTAACTTCAAAGTTTGGCTTTTAATCTTGCACTCCTCACAAGTAAGCCTGACCTTTCCTAGGGCCAGTGGCCTTTAGAGAGCAGCTCCCCGGTGTCCCTTCAGCCTGGGTGTGGCTGGGAACCCCTAAGCCTGGCCCACAGTGTCCACTCCTGCCAGTCACCCTCTGTGGTCCTCTGATCCTTTCCATGGGGCTTCAAGGGGTCTCATAAAACATCATTGCAGGGAACCCCAACTGGCCAGGTCAGCCCTGACCTGTGGGTTCTTGGTCATGGGCCACCTCTGCAAACTCACTTGCTCACTTGGCCCCTAAAATGGCTGGACGGTCTCTCCTGGTAAGAAGTCCCTTCTCCCGGATTCTCTGGGAGTTCAGGACCCCAACACCCTCCTCCGTGAGGGGCCCAGGCTCTCCTCCCACCCTGCTACTGACTCGTGTCTCTGTTCCCCAGGCCATGGTCCCTCAAACAGCTCCACTTACCCTGTAAGCCCATCCCCTCCCCAGCCCCTTTCTACTGGGGTCCCAGCAGTGCAGGTTCAGGATAGAGGGACCATCAACCCCACAGCATAGCACAAACCCACCTTTCCCCAGAACAGTCAGGTCAAAGTGAGTGCCTCCGGCCAGGATCCAGGCCTCCCTACAGGGCCAGGACCACCCACGCCCTGTGCTGACCCCACCCCGGGACCCTCCATTGCCTGAGAAGACCCCTGGAGCCCAGTAGGTGCAGAGCGGACACCGGGAGCATCAGTCAGGGGCCCACATTAACAAGGGTACAGGGTGGGCCCAGCCAGGACAGGGGTCGGGGTGCTGTGTCCACACTGGGAGGCTGAACTCAGGGGCAGAGATGGTCACTCCTGAGGGGAAATGACCAGAAGTAGACCCAGGGAAGTAAGTCCTGGCCAATCAGAGACAGGAACCTTCCAGGCTGGGCCTCCATGACCCTCCCTCCCTGTCCCCTGACATGCCCTCTCTCCCCTGCCCAGGCCCCCACTACCCAGCCCCAGGACAGCCACTGTCGTCTATGAGGTAAGTGTGGGTCACAGATGTTCTGGTCCCGCAGGCCCCAGGGGGACCCAGGATCTGCCCCCACCCACACCTGGCTGAGCTCTGAGATTCAGGAAACTGCAAACAGGAACAGGGGATGGTGACCAGATGAGGAAGGGGCCTGGGAACAGGAACCCCCTGAACCACAGCCAGGTTCAGTCCCAGAGCAGCCCTGGGTGGGCCCAGAGCCTGGGAGACACCAGACTCTGTTCTGAGAAGGCCACAGGGGTCAAGGCCTCTTCTGGGTTTTTTTTGTTTTGTTTTGTTTTTTTCAGGACTCGTTAAACCATGACACAAATATTTACTGCTGGGTCAACCACAAAGCAGATGTGGTTTCTTAGGTTCCTCTGGGAGCTGCTCCTGTGGGTCGATGTGGCGTCCCCGACCCCCAGCCCTGGGGATGGGGAAGGAGATGGAGCCTGAGATGGAGAACCAGCTCTGAATCCTGAGGAGACACAGGCCTGGGGACAGGGAGGGATGAGGGTCCCTACTGAATATCTGGAGACCCTGACAGGCTGCCCTAGGCTCTGGGTGGGCCAAGACAAAGGCCTCTCATCACCACAGGAAGCGGGGGCTTTTGCAGGGAAAGTGAATGGGCCTGTGGCCCACTCAGGGTCACCCGGAAAGGATATGAATAAAGAGGACCCTTCCTCTCCTTGGCTCTTTTTCTGCTCATAGGAACTTAGCAGAAACTCACCTGAAACTCCATGTCCATTCTCTCCCGGGTCACACAGGGAAAATATCTCCACCTTATCTCAACCCCAGTCTTTCTTCCCTGGGAGACATGAGTAGGGGGTTGGGACTCAGGCTGGAGTGGACCCTACACAGGAAAGGGTGGGATTCACAGGAGCCCTGCCCAGCCAACCAAGCGCTCGGCTGTCCTCACACTGCCCCAGGGACCAAGGCCATGCACAGCCCCAGCCTGGCTCCCTCTGTGAATGCACGAGGTGTCTCAGGAGCGTGGAAGTTGGGGCCATCTGATGTCCACACAAAGGTGAGCAATGCAGGAGCGTCCATAGGTGGTGCAGGTCATGGGTGTGACCCCCACACAGCCTCCAGTGTCCTGAGCCCTCCTGCCCTCTTCACCCAGGCCCTGGTGGCCCATCTATCACTGTCCTCTGCAAATGAGCTTGCCTGTTCCCAAATCCAGGATCCTGGATACTTAGCCCTGGCCACCAGGTTCTCTGTCCCAGTGGCTACTGCTCAGGACATCTTGACTCTGGTGGGACACAGAGAGGGGCTGTCAGAGTAACCAAGGTGGGGACAGACCAAGAATTCAGTCCTCGAGCAAGGTCCTCCCAGGCACTACCCAGGACTCTAGCCACTCACTTCCCATCAGTTCTCAATTTACCCCCTGGCGTGGATCTCACTGAGCAAGCCTCCTCTCCACACAGGAGCGTCCAGGTCAGAGGAGCAGGGCTCCCCAGCCTAAAGCTCATGCAGGCTCCCATGGGGATGGGACAACCTGTTTGCTCCTCTACCTGGCCCCGCAGACCCCTCCAGCCCTGCCTCACCTGCAGCTCCTCCACACACCTGGGCCAGTAGTTCTCAGCCCTTCCCTGAGGGCCCCTGGAAGGGTGACAATCTCATCTAAGTTTACTTGGACCACGTGGCCCCTTCCCACAAACAAGCCAATCCCTGCACTAAAGCACAGAACCACGGTTCCCAAGGGTGTTCTGCCACTGCCACAGGTTCTTCATCTTGAGATGAGAGGTAAGAAAACAACTAGTAATGGGTTAATTTACATCAGAATTTACATCAGGATTTAACTCTAAATGACCCCTGATCCCACCTGCACACACCATCAGATGAGGAAAGGTGACACCTCTTTAGTTTCTTGTTGATGCTGTGACAAGTTACTACAAGCTTAGTGACAAGGGGCCCTCATGGCTGTGTGCCTTCTGGAAGCCCCAGGTCAGAATCCGTTTCCTCTCCTTTTCCACCTCCTAGAGGCTGCCTACATCTTTGGTTGTGTCCTTTTTCTCCATCTTCAAAGACAGCAGCGCAGCATCTTGAAACCACTCTGTCCTCTGCTTCTGTCTCCACATCTCCACCCACTCCTGCCTCCCTCTCTTACTTATAAGAAAGGGGCCTTGTGGTTATTTTGGATGCAGCTTGGATAAACCACAATAATCTCCCTGTATTAGTCCATTTTCATGCTGCTGATAAAGACATACCTGAGACTGGGCAATTTACAAAAGAAAGAGGCTTAATGGACTTACAGTTTCACATGGCTGGGGAGGCCTCACAATCATGGCAGAAGGTGGAGGACCAAGTCATGTCTTACATAGATGGCAGCAGGCAAAAAGAGAGAGCTTGTTCAGGGAAACTTTCTCTTATAAAACCATCAGATCTCATGAGACCCACTCACCATCACAAGAACAGCATGGGAAAGACCTGCCCCCATGATTCAATTACCTCCCACCAGGCTCCTCCCACAACATGTGGTAATTCAAGATGAGATTTGGGTGGGGACACAGCTAAACCATGTTATTCCACCCCAGCCCCTCCCAAATCTCCTGTTCTCACATTGCAAAACCAATCATGCCTTCCCAACAGTCCCCCAAAGTCTTAACTCATTTCAGCATTAACTCAAAAGTCCACAGCTCAAAGTCTCATCTGAAACAAGGCAAGTCCCTTCTGCCTATGAGCCTGTAAAATCAAAAGCAAGTTAGTTACTTCTTAGATACAAAGGGGAGTACACACATTGGGTAATTACAACCATTCCAAATGGGAGAAATTAGCCAAAACGAAGAGGACATAGGCCCCATGCTAGTCTGAAATCCAGTGGGGCAGTCAAATCTTAAAGCTCCAAAATGATCTCCTTTGACTCCATGTCTCACATCCAGGTCACACTGATGCAAGAGGTGAGTTCCTATGGTCTTGGGCAGCTCCACCCCTGTGGCTTTGCAAGATACAGCCTCCCTCCTGGCTACTTTCATGAGTTGGCATTGAGTGTGTCTGCAGCTTTTCCAGGCACATGGTACAAGCTGTCAGTAGATACACCATTCTGGGGTCTGGAGGATGGTGGCCTTCTTCTCACAGCTCCACTAGGTAGTGCCCCAGTAGGGGCTCTGTGTGGGGGCTCCAACCCCACATTTATCTTCTGCACTGCCCTAGAAGAGGTTCTCCATAAGGGCCCTGCCCCTGTAGCAAACTCCTGTCTGAGCATCCAGGTGTTTCCATACATCTTCTGAAATCTACTTGGAGGTTCTGAAACCCCAATTCTTGACTTATGTGCACCCATAGGCTCAACACCACATGGAAGCTGCCAAAGCTTGGGGCTTGCACCCTCTGAAGCCATGGCCCAAGCACTATGTTGGCCCCTTTCAGCCACAGCTGGAGCAGATGGGATGCAGGGCACCAAGACTCTAGAGTGCACACAACACAGAGAACTTGGGCCCAACCCACGAAACCACTTTTTCCCCCTAGGCCTCCTGGGCCTGTGATGGGAGGGGCTGCCATGAAGACCTCTGATGTGCCCTGAAGACATTTTCCCCATTGTCTTGGGGATTAACATTCAGCTCCTCATTACTTATGCAAATTTCTGCAGCCAGTTTGAATTTCTCCTCAAAAAAATGGGATTTTCTTTTCTATTGCATCATCAGGCTGCAAATTTTCCAAACTTTTATGCTCTGCTTCCCTTATAAAACTGAATGCCTTTAACAGCACCCAAGTCATCTCTTGAATGCTTTGCTGCTTAGAAATTTCTTCCACCAGAGGGCTGGGCACGTTGGCTCATGCCTGTAATCCCAGCACTTTGGGAGGCCAAGGTGGCCAGATTACCTGAGGTTGGGAGTTCAAGACCAGCCTGACCAACATGGAGAAACCCCATCTCTACTAAAACTACAAAATTAGCCAGATGTGGTGGCACAAGCCTGTCATCCCAGCTACTCAGGAGGCTGAGGCAGGAGAAACACTTGAACTCAGGAGGCAGAGGTTGCAGTGAGCTGAGGTTGTGCCATTGCACTCCAGCCTGGGCAACAAGAGTGAAACTGTGTCAAGAAAGAAAGAAAGAGAGAAAGAGAGGGAGAAAGGGAGAAAGAAAGAAAGGGAGGAAAGAAAGAAAGAAAGAAAGAAAGAAAGAAAGAAAGAAAGAAAGAAAGAAAGAAAGAAAGAAAGAAAGAAAGAGAGAGAGAGAGAAAGAGAGAGAGA
>NW_012098765.1:424695-452563 GCF_000951045.1 Mandrillus leucophaeus
AGAACAGCATGGGAAAGACCTGCCCCCATGATTCAATTACCTCCCACCAGGCCCCTCCCACAATACATGGGAATTCAAGATGAGATTTGGGTGGGGACACAGCCAAACCATATCACTTCCCATCTCATGAACTTTCCTTTAATCTGTAAAGTGTCTTTTACCATGAGACTTATTCACAGATATGGAGATGAGGATGTGTACATCTTTGAGAGGCTCTTGTGCTGTCCACTCCTTTCAAGGCCATTTTCTCATCAGCATTCATTACAAACTACACATGTGTATCTGGACGGGGTCATCCTGACTTTGGTGTCAGTTCCTGTAGTGATGTCCCCAGCACCCTCCAGGTCCTGAGAGAGAGACAGACAGAGGGCTCTTCATGCCCTTAGTATCTCTCTATCTTCTCTTTGGTGACATGCTCAGTTGTTAAGAATAAAAGAAAGCAGAAGTAAGTGGGAGATCACAACTCACCAGCTCTTCAACAGTTCAAGGACATCAGCACCCTGGACAGTGACCCAGGGCCCTCATTCCCAGGCACCACAGCAGGCAGCACATGGATGGGAAGAGACTTTGGGAAAAGCTGCCTGTATTAGTCCGTTCTCAAGCTTCTATAAAGAACTGCTGGAGACTGGGTAATTTATAAAGGAAAGAGGTTTAACTGACTCACATTCAGCATGGCTGGGAAGGCCTCAGGAAACTTACAATCATGGCAGAAGGGGAAGCAAACATGTCCTTCAAATGGCAGCATCAATGAGAAGAATGAGAGCCAAGCAAAGGGGGAGGCCTTTTATAAAGCCATCAGATCTCATGAGTACTTACTATCACGATAATAGCATGGGGGAAACCACCCCCATGATTCAATTACCTCCCACCAGGTCCCTTCCACAACATGTGGGGATTATGGCAATTACAATTCAAGATGAGATTTGGGTGGGAACACAGCCAAACCATATCACTGCCCATTCTATTCCACATGAGAAAGATGCAATGAGGGAGAAACATTTGTTGCATGTGCCTGGACATTAGGGTTGTAGGCACATCTGTTGCCACTCCCTGCAGGGCTGAGTGCTGCACCCAGGGTGTGGTCTCTGGGAGGATGAGTGCCTGCTCCTGCCTCATGATGCATCTTCCTGCAACTGACACTCAGGCCATTGTCTACCTACAAAAGGGGGGAACTTTTCATGATTAACATTTGACCTCACACATCACCCAGCCTGGAGCACCCTGAGTACAGCATCCTGCTCCTCCAGCCCCAGCTGAGCCACTGGGAAGTTGAGCTGACCCAAGCCCCTGGGCTCCTCTACCAGCTCCCCCAGGCCAAGCCTTATCACCCCCATCTTGCTCATTTCTGCTCACATCACACCCACAGAGAAGACTCTGGTCTTACAGCCCATCCCTGCCCTTACAGGGACTCAGGTCCAGCCAATCCAGTGTCCCTGTTGGGCACACACAGCACTCAGAATCCCCAGTGTAAGGGTTGTCTGTGGGCTGGGGGTGGGGGGATCCTGTAACTTGCATGGGTCAGAGCCCTGCTCACATCCCACATCTGAGCAGTCACCAGGGTCCTCTCTACCCTGCCCTCATATCCAATGTCTCAATGACTCACTCAATGTCCTGGGTCACGCCTCTCATCTCTCCTGGACACAGTCACAGCTCCTGACAGGAAGAGTTGAGGTTCAGTCTCTCCAGGAGTCCCTCCCACTCTGACCACTTGAACCTGCTCAGCCTCATCTGACCCTCCCCTCACCAGGGCCTTGTGCTCTGGATCCCTGGATACCTGGGTCCTTGTCAGGCAAACATCATAACAATAAAAACCACCTGAACCCTGAAACTGTCACCCAAGGCACATGTGAGACACCTGTGGCTTCACACACCTGAGGCTTCACTGTAAAGAGGCTTCCTCATCTCTTTCCTCTCATCCCTAGGGACAGTAAGCACCACAGGCTGCCTCGGACCACCAGCCGCTTCCCCTAGACACAGCATCAGATCTATACTGACCCTCTACATGGAGAGGCTTTGGGGAACAGCAGATGCTAGGAAATCCCACTGATCCAGGTGTTACCCACAGCCCCACCCCTCCTCATATCAATGGCGGGGACAGATACACATAACACACCTCTGCTCACGCTCAGCCCCCAAGGTCAATTACTGTCTGCTTCTCCCTTGACCCACTACTCCCCATGTCTTCCCTCCCCAGCTGCAGCCTGGATGACCTCACTGCTGTTCTTGGTCCATGAAGACAAGTTCCAACCTCTGTATTGTTCCCTTCCTTTCCTTTCCCTTCCCTTCCCTCCCCTTCCCTTCCCTTCCCTCCCCTTCCCTTCCCTTCCCTCCCCTCCTCTCCCCTCCCCTCTCCATCCTTTCCCAGGAGCCCACATCAGCCTGTCCACCTGCCTTACAGCCAAAGTCATCAGCCACTTGCTCCCTTCCACCTTCCCCCACCCTGTACATGGAGGTGACAGCCCCTCCTGGAACACCCATCACTCACTGTCAGCCTTCAGTGGTAATCACAGGTTCTGCAGGGGTCACCTGTGCTCAGGTGTGTCACCTGTAGACCAGAACTCTTAGAAGGACCAGCAGAGGGAGCTGCTCAGGACATCTCAGGGCTCCTGGCATCTGGTCCACCACAGGGACATAATCAACAGCACTTAGTGAAAGGGTAAGTGGTAGATGACTAAGTGCAAGTGAAGACAGTGTGTGGGCAGAGGTAGGCACAGGAATACAGGCACTTTCTACTCTAATCATTATTCCAAGAAACGTACGGATATTGGAGATGGACATTTTCATATATTCCCGATGACATCGCAGTACTTACAACAACGTTGGCCCATGATTTTTTTGGGGGGGTGTTTGTGGGGGTTTTTGAGATGGAGTCTCGCTCTGTTGCCCAGGCAGGAGTACAGTGGCATGATCATAGCTCACAGCAGCCTTGAACTCCTAGCCTCAAGCAACCTCCTGCGTTGGCCTCCCAAAGCTCTGGAATTGCAGGTTTGAGCTCAGCCACCACACCCGGCCCTGGCCTCATTGTGTTCAGTGTGCATACGCTTTGACCACTGTCCTACTTCTGAGAGCCCCACTGAGGGTGAGCTCTAAGAAGGCAGGACTGTGCCTGCCCTGTCTCTGTTAAAGCCCTTGACCTGCCCACAGCCTGGCAGAAGGCACTTTATAAGAGCTGAATAAATGACTTCCTGGGTTAATACTCCACGTGGGTAAAAGATATGTGTATGAGGATAGTCACTGCAGAATGTCTTCTCAACATGAAGAGTGGGACACAGCGTCAAATCCAATAGGCAAGTGGATAAAACATCACAGTGTAGCCATGCAACAAAATAAATAAGGAAAAACCAATTAAAAAACACAACTGGGGCAAAGAACATGAACAGATGCTTTTCTTTTTTTTTCTTTTTTTTTTTTTTTTTGAGAAGGAGACTCGCTCTGTCGCCCGGGCTGGAGGGCAGTGGCCGGATCTCAGTTTACTGCAAGCTCCGCCTCCCGGGTTTACGCTGCCTCAGCCTCCGGAGTAGCTGGGACCACAGGCGCCTGCCTAGTTTTTTGTATTTTTTTAGTAGAGACGGGGTTTCACCGTGTTAGCCAGGATGGTCTTGATCTCCTGACCTCGTGATCCGCCCATCTCGGCCTCCCAAAGTGCTGGGATTACAGGCTTGAGCCACCGCGCCCAGCCGAACAGATGCTTTTCAAAAGCTTGAACATACACATGTGGCAACAAGCATATGAAAAAATGCTCAACATCACTAATTATTAGAGAGATGCAAATCAAAACTACAGTAAGATACCATTTCACACCAGAGTGGCTATTATTAAAAAGTCAAAAAATAACAGATGCTGCTGAGGTTGCAGAGAAAAAGGTATGCGCTGGTCACAGTGGCTTACACCTGTAATCCCAGCAATTTGGGAAGCCAAGGAGGGAGGATCACTTGAGGCCAGGAGTTCAAGACCAGCCTGCCCAACAGGATGAAACCTCCACTCTACTAAGAATACAAAAATTAGCCAGGCGTGGTGGTGTACACCTGTAGTCCCAGCTACTTGGGAGGCTGAGGCACGAGAATCACTTGAACCTGGGAGGTGGAGGTTGCAGAGAGCTGAGGCTGTGCCACTGCACTCCAGTCTGGGCAACAGAGCAGGATTGTCTAAAAAAGAAAAAACAGAGAGAGAGAAAAGGGAACGTTTATACACTGTTGGTGAGAATGTAAATTAGTTTAGCAATTATGGAAAGCAGTATGGCAATTCCTTAAAGAGCTAAAAATAAAAGTACCATTTGACCCTGCAACCCCATTACTGGGTATATACCCAGAGGAATATAAACCATTCTACCATTCTACATGCATATGAATGTTCATTGCAGCACTATTCACAATAGCAAAGACATGGAATCAACATTAATGTCCATCAGTGGTAGACTGGATAAAGAAAATGTGCTACCTACACACCATGGAATACTACACAGCTATAAAAAAGAATGAGGTCATTTCCTTTGCAGAAACATGGATGGAGTTGGAGGCCATTATCCTTAGCAAACTAACAGAGGAACAGAAAACCAAATATTGCATATTCTCACTTTTTTATTTTTAGTAGAGACGGGGTTTCACCATACTGACCAGGCTGGTCTCAAACTCCTGACCTCGTGATCTGCCCACCTCAGCCTCCCAAAGTGCTGGGATTACAGGTATGAGTCATGTGCCCGGCCACATGTTCCCACTTTTAAGTGGGACCTAAATGATTAGAACACATAGACACAAAGAGAAGAACAACAAACACTGGGGCCTACTTGAGGGTGGAGAGTGGGAGGAGGGAGAGGATCAGATAAAACACCTGTTGGGTACTAGGCTTAATACCTGGGTGGCAAAATCATCTGTATACCAAACCCCTGTGACATGCAGTTTATGTATATAATAAACCTGTACATGTACCCCTGAATCTAAAATGAAACCTCTAAAACAGAAAAAGAAACACAATTGGAGCAAATCCATGTATAGAGAAAGGAAGTGTCCACCACACATGCTTCACTATAAACAACATTACCAAGTAATAGTATAATTCATTAATGTTTGACTGTATAAACAATGAGTGGGACAAATGAGAAAGTATTATTGAAAGATTCATACCAACTGCAAACAGCGGTTACATCCTGGAAATGGAATTGGAGTGGGGTGGGGTCAGGGATCTGACACATTATTTTACACATGCTTATGTTGCTACGCTTTCCTATGTGACTTTTTTTTTTTTTTTTTTTTCTGAGACAGAGTCTTGCTCTATTGCCCAGGCCAGAGAACAGTGGCGCGATCTCAGCTCACTGTAAGTTCCACCTCTTGGGTTCACGCCATTCTCCTGCCTCACCCTCCTGAGTAGCTGAGAATACAGGCGACTGCCACCACGCCTGGCTAATTTTTTGTAATTTTAGTAGAGATGGGGTTTCACCGTGTTAACCAGGATGGTCTCGATCTCCTGACCTCGTGATCCACCCGTCTTGGCCTCCCAAAGTGCTGGGATTACAGGTGTGAGCCACCGCGCCCGGCCTCCTATGTGATTTTCAAAATAACAGATGAAACCATTTCAAAAGACTGAAGAGGTGTGTGACATCCTCGGGCGCCAGAGCCCAGGCCTCCTCCAGCCTCGACACTGTTGAGTCCCCTCTGAGATGGCCCTTTGAGGTCTCTTAATCCCACCACTGAGGTACAGAGACACCGAGACTCCCAGGAGGTGATCCTCGCTGCAGCTCCCACAGCAGACAGGGATAAAGTGAGGTTCTGTCCAGCCTGACATACATACTGAGTGAGCACACACACTGTAGGCTTGTCCTGGATAGTGGGATAGTCCCTGGTATACAAGGATTCACCATTCAGTGGACACCGGGAGCAAACAGATGAGACCAAACCACTCTACAGGTCCTAAGACAGGGGCAGCACAGAGCCCTGGGGGACACAGGTCCCACCTAGCCCAGAGCCTCCCCCTCACCTCATGGCCTCTCCCTCTCCCTGCTCCTGACCCAGGAAGAGCAACATAATGTGAGGGATTCAGTGCAACCCAAAAATGCAGTACCCTTCTTCAAGACAGGATTAAGAGTTTCAACACAGTCACAGAAGGGCATTATATTAAGTGAAGGACCCTCCTAAGCACAGGCCCCCATGTGATGACACACGTCACATGCCAAGAAGAAGCTGGCCCCGTCCTACCCTCCTGCCTCAGGTCTAGATGCCCACATTCTGGAGTGACCTCAGGGAGTAAGAAGACAAAAGTTCACAGAGCTCAAGAAGAAACACAGCCCTACTGCTTCCTACACCCCTCACTCTGTTCAACTCCTCTGCAGACCCTCAGGGCAGACAGCCCCTTAGGTGATATGACAGGGATAGGCCTGGCCTCCTCCCCGGCCAGAACACTGCAGGCAAAGGCCCGTGGAGTGCTGAGGTGACCCAGGCTGCACTGACTGTCCTGCAGGGGGAGGTTGCTGTCCATCTCTGCCCAGTGCTCCGCAGGTGGAGCACTAATTTGAATGCCTGGTTCTGGATGCAACAGGTGAGTCTAAGCCCTGAGACCATCAAGATGGGGTTATTGTGCCTCTGTCCTGATGAAACCATCCGTGGCTCCCACCATCTGTGGGACACAACCCCCACCCCTCTGCAGGTGTCCCTTGATACTGCCTCATGCCTTCCTACCCTGGGTAAAAACTATTCTCTGAGTCCCCAATATTCCCATTGGGCATATCCCAGAGGTCTGCATTCACAGACTTGATGCATGCCCATGACAATGGTCAGATTTTAGAAGGAATTATAAGAAACGTGCACTGAGGCTAGGCACAGTGGCTCATGCCTGTAATCCCAGGACTTTGGGAGGCTGACACGGGTAGATCACCTGAGTTCGAGACCACCCTGGCTAACATGGTAAAACCCCGTCTCTACTAAAAATACAAAAATTAGCTGGGTGTGGTGGCACCCACCTGTAATCCCAGTTACTCAGGAGGCTGAGGCAGAAGAATCGCTGGAACCCAGGAGGCGGAGGTTGCAGGAGCCAAGATCGTGCCATTGCACTCTAGCCTGGGCGACACAGCAAGACTCCATCTCGAAAAAGAAATGTGCACTGAAGTAAGAAAGTGGCAGGGCGTCAGACTTTGAACATCTGAGTTTAGTGTAAGCTTGTTTTAAAACACCAGAGAAGAGCTAGAATCAAAGAACATTGTGAAAGAAAATATATGGAACATGACAGTGTTGAAATTTTGTCTAGACACATTAAAAACAAAGGATGATTTTTTTTTAACCAAACCCGCTTGGCATGACTTTTTCTTCTACAATTTCCTCACCGTCCACCAGAGGGCCCCAGCCTAGGGCCTTTCCAGGGGGCTGCTGACCTCCTGTCTGTGGGGCCCACAGGGCCCAGCGCAACCGTTTCTTTGCGAGTACATTTATTTCATGCATCTGCAGTTGTGTGGTCAGTCACATGTCTAAATCATTGGATCTCTGTGCAGAATGTCATGATGGGTCTGCACATGAGTTTGAGGACTATCTGCCCAGGGTGGGTATTTTACATGCTGGGGTTTTTTTCACCAAATACTTATTTAAAACTGTAATAAAATATACATATCAAAAAATGTATCATTTTAATCATTTTAAACTGTACAATTAAATGGAATTTACTACAGAGCCCTGATGGAGTTCTCCTGTAGCCCCAGCTACTCAGGAGGCTGAGGAGGGAGGATTGCTTGAGGCCAGGAGTTGGACTCTAGTCTGGGCAACATAGTGAGACCCTGTCTCTAATTACACAAGTGGAATTAACTATATTCACAAAGTTAAACCACCATCACCACTACTTTTTCCAAAAAATTTTCATCACCCCAAACAGAAACTTTGTATCATTAAATAATAGTTCCCAGGGTACAGAGCAAGGTGGTAGAATAGACACCTACACCATTTGCACCCCCCTCCCCCAACCAACTGGAACACTACATTTTAATCTGCACATAGAAAAGCACTGTCACAAGAACCAAAAACCAGGGGAGCAATCACAGTACCTGGTTTTAACTTCATATCGCTGAAAGAGGCATTGGGCCAGGTGCAGTGGCTCATGCCTGTAATCCCAGCACTTTGGGAGGTGGAGGCAGGCGGATCACTTGAGGTCAGGAGCGTGAGACCAGCCTGGGCTACACAGACTCCATCTCTACCAAAAATACAAAAATTAGGCCGGGCGCAGTGGCTCACGCTTATAATCCCAGCACTTTGGAAAGCTGAGGCGAGCGAATCACAAGGTCAGGAATTTGAGACCACCGTGGCCAACATAATGAAACCCTGTCTCTGTTAAAAATACAAAAATAGCCAGGCATGGTGGCACGTGCCTGTAATCCTAGCTACTCAGGAGGCTGAGGCAGGAGAATCGCTTGAACCCAGGAAGCAGAGGTTGTGGTGAGCCAAGATCGCACCACTGCATTCCAACCTGGGCAACAGAGTGAGACTCCGCCTCAAAAAAAAAATAGCCAGGCGTGGTGGTGCACTCCTGTAATCCCAGTTACTCTAGAGGCTAAGGCATGAGAATCACCTGAAACCAGGGGGTGGAGGCTGCAGTGAGCTGAGATTGCACCATTGCACTCCAGCCTGGGTGACAGAGCGAGGCTCTCTGTCTTACAAAAAGAAAGAAGACACTGAAGAGTGCCAGAGAGAGGCCACGCCACCCCTCACCCATCCCCCACCACCCCGCAGCAGCCCTGCAGCGTGGAGAGAGAATCTGCACTTTGGGAAGGGTGAGTGCAGCGACTGGAGGACCTTACACTAAATTCTGTGCTGCCTCATCACAGGAAAGAATAAAGCCATGCTGGGCTCAGCCAGTGCCCACACACAGAGGCAGTATTTGGACCAGCCCTAGCCAGAGAGGAATCGCCCATCCCAGCAGTCGGAACTTCGGTTTGTCAGGGAGCCTCCCAACGGAGGGCTGATGTGCTCTGGAGTCCTAGGTAAACTTGAAAGGCAACTGCTAGTTGGCTGGGCTTAAAGCCAGTGGACTAGGGTGGCATGTAACCAAAGGAGACACCAGCTGGCATGGCTAAGGGAACGCTTTCACCAACTCTCCCCCAACCCCAGGCAATGCAGCTAGAGCAATGAAAGTGACTCCCTCCTTCTGCTTAAGGAGAAAAGAGCAAAGAGTAAAGAGGACTTTGTCTTGCATCTTGGATACCAGTTCAGTCACAGTAGGAGAGGGAACTGGGCAGAGTCATGAGGCCCTTATTCTAGGCCCTAGCTCCCAGATGACATCTCTAGACACACCGTGAGCCAAAAGGGAACCCACTGCCTTGAATGGAAGGACCTGATCCTGGCAGAACTCATCACCTGCTGACTAAAGAGCCCCTGGGCCCTGAATAACCAGCAGTGATACCCAGGTAGTATGCAGTGGGCCTTGGGCTCTGAGACATGCTGGCTTCAGGGGTGACCCAGCGCATTCCCAGCTGTGGTAGCCATGGGGAGAGACTGCTTCTACTTGAGAAAAATAGAGGAAAAAGTAAAGGGGACTTTGTCTTGTGCCTCAGGTACTAGCTCAGCCACAGTGGGCTAGAGTAACAAGCAGTCTCTTGGGGTCCCTGAGTCCTATGTTCCTGGAGAGCATTTCTGGACCTTCCCTGGACCAGAGTGGAGCCCACTGCCCTGAAGAGTGAGTCCCAGACCTGGCAGCATTCACCACAAGCTGATGGAAGAGCCCCTGGGCTTTAAGTGAACATCAGCAGAGGACAGATGGAATCCCCTGTGGAACAGTGGTGGTGGTGGAGAAAGGGGAAGGAAGAGCCTGAAGGACTTTGCATTGTTTGAGTGCCAGATTAGCCACAGTTGTGTGTGTGTTTGTTTGTTTGTCTGTTTGTTTGTTTGTTTGTTGCGATGGAATCTCATTCTTGTCGCCCAGACTGGAGTGAAATGGCATGATCTCTGATCACCGCAACCTCTGCCTCCCGGGCTCAAGCGATTCTCCTACCTCAGCTTTCCGAGTAGCTGGGATTACAGGCACCCACAACCATGCCTGGCTAATCAGCCACAGTTTTTGACTCCAATCCCTGGCTCCCAGACAGCATTTCTAGACACATCTGAGGCTTGGGAGAACTCACCACTCTGAAGGGAAGGGCCTTGGGCAAGACCCAGTGCGGTGCTTAGGTCTGGCCCAGCACAGTCCCAGTGGTGGTGGCCACAGGGGTGCTTGCATCACCACATTCCCAGTTCCAGGTGGCTCTGCACGAACAGAGAGATTCCATTTGTTTGACACAAATTAAGGGAAAAGAACATGAGTCTTTACCCGGTAATCCAGAAAATTCTTCCAGATCTTATCCAAGATCACCAAGGCGGTACCTATTTAAGTCTGCAAAAACCACAGCATTCTTAGGCTTGGGACCCAAGTGCCTTCAAATACCTAGAAAGCCTTCCCAAGAAGGACAGGCATAAACAAGCCCAGACTACGACATGAAGACTACAATAAATACCTAACTTTTCAGTGACCAGACACCAACAAACACCTATAAGCATCAACACCATCCATGAAAAGACGACCTCACTAAACAAGCTAAATAAGACATCAGGAACCAATCCTGGAGAAACAGAAATATGTGACCTTTCAGACACAGAATTCAAAATAACTGTTTTGAGGAAACTCAAAAGAAATTCAAGACAAAACACAGAAGAAATTCAGAATCCTATCAGATAAATTTAACAAACAGGCTGGGCACAGTGGCTCGTGCCTGTAATCCTAACACTTTGGGAGACAGAGGCCAGAGGATCACTTCAACTCAGGAGTTTGAGACCAGCCTGGGCAACAGAGTGAGACTCTGTCTCTATAAAATAAATAAAATTAAAATGTTAACAAAGAGATTAAAATAATTTAAAACACTCAAGCAGAAATTCTAGAGTTGAAAAAATGCAATTGACATGTTGAAGAATGCAACAGAGCCTCTTAATAGCAGAATTGATCAAGCAGAAGAAAGAATTCATGAGCTTGAAGACAGGCTATTTGAAAACACAGAGGAGACAAAAAAAAAGAAGTATATCTATAAGATCTAGAAAATAGGCTCAAAAGGGTAAATCTAAGAGTTATTGGCCTTAGGCCAGGTACAGTGGCTCACACCTGTAATCCCAGCGCTTTGGGAGGCCGAGGCAGGCGGATCACAAGGTCAGGAGATCAAGACCATCCTGGCTAAAACGGTGAAACCCTGTCTCTACTAAAAATACAAAAACATTAGCCGGGCATGGTGGCAGGTACCTGTAGTCCCAGCTACTCGGGAGGCTGAGGCAGGAGAATGGTGTGAACCAACCCAGGAGGCGGAGCTTGTAGTGAGCGGAGAAGGTGCCACAGAACTCCAGCCAGAGTGACAGAGCAAGACTGTGTCTCCAAAAAAAAAAGGTATTGGCCTTAAAGAGGAGGTAGAGAAAAAGATAGGCACATAAAGTTTATTCAAAGGAATAATATAAGAGAACTTCCCAACCCTAGAGAAAGACATCAACATTCAAATACAAGAAGGTTATAGAACACCAAGCAGATTTAACACAAAGAAGACTACCTCAAGGCATTTAATAATCAAACTCCCTAAGATCAAAGGATCCTAAAAGCAGCAAGAGAAAAGAAACAACATACAATGGAGCTCCAATACATCTGGCAGCAGACTTTTCAGTGGAAACCTTACAGGCCAGGAGAAAGTGTATGGCATATTTAAAGTCCTAAAGGAAAAAATCTTTTACCCTAGAATAGTATATCAGGCAAAAATATCCTTCAAACATGAAGGAGAAATAAAGACCTTCCTAGACAAACAAAAGCTGAGGGATTTCATCAACACCAGACCTGTCCTATGAGAAATGCTAAAGGGAGTTCTTTAATCTGAAAGAAAAGGATGTTAATAATGAAGAAGAAATCACCTAAAGGTACAAAACTCACTGGTAATAGTTAAGTACACAGAATAGTATAACACTGTAATTGTGGTGTATAAACTTCTCTTATGCAGAAAGACTAAATGATGAACCAATCGAAAATCACAACTACATTAACTTTTCAAGACACAGACAGTACAACAAGACATAAAGAGAAACAACAAAACATTAAAAAGTGGGGTGACAAAGCTGAAGTGTAGAGTTTTCCTTTCGCATGTTTGTTTGTTTATGCAGTCAGTGTTAAGTTGTTGTCAGTTTAAAATCATGGTTTTAAGACAATATTTGCAAGCTTCATAATAACCACAAATCAAAAAGCATACAACAAACACACAAAAAATAAAAAGCTAGAAATTAAAGCATACCACCAGAGAAAATCACCTTCACTAAAAGGAAGACAAGAAGAAAGGAAAGAAGAAAGAGAAGACTGCAATAAACAAAAACAGAAAAACAAACAACAAAATGGCAGGAGTAAGTCCCTACTTATCAATAATAACATTGAATGTAAATGGACTAAATTCTCCAAAACAAGACATAGAGTGGCTGAATGGTTGAAAAATAAGACATAATGATCTGTTGCCTACAAGAAACACAGTTCACCCTTAAAGATACATATAGACTGAAGTTAAAGGGATGGAAAAAGATATTCCATGCCAACAGAAACCAAAAACAGAGTAGGAGTAGCTATACTTGCATCAGACAAAATAGATTTTAAGACAAAAACTGTTAGAAGGGACAAAGGAGGTCATTATAAAATGATAAAAGGTTCAATTCAGCAAAAGGATATAACAATTGTAAACATACATGCACCCAAAACTGGAGCACCCAAATATATAAATCAAATATTAGGGAGAGAGACCCCAATACCATAATAGTTGGAGACTTCAACACCCCACTTTCAGCATTAGACAGATCTCCCAGACAGAAAATCAACAAAGAAACATCAGACTTAATCTGAACTATAGAACAAATGTACCTAATAGATATTTACAGAACATTTCATCCAATGGCTGCAAAATACACACTCTTCTCCTCAGTACATGGATCATTCTCAAAAATAGGCTATATATTAGGTCACAAAACAAGTCTTAAAACATTCAAAAAATGGAAATAATATCAAGCATCTTCCCTGACTACAATGGGAAGAGGTATTTCGAAAATCAATAACAAGAGGTATTTTGGAAACTATACAAACACATGGAAATTAAAACAATATGCTCCTAAATGGCCAGTGGGTCAATGAAGAAATTAAGAAGGAAATTGGAAAATTTCTCAAAACAAATAATAATGAAAACACAACATACCAAAACCTGTGGGATATAATGAAAGCAGTACCAAGAGGGAAATTTATAGCTCTAAGTGCCTACATCCAAAAAAGAAAGAGAAGAACTTCAAATAAATAACCTAAAACCTAATGATGCATCTTAAAGAACTAGAAATGCTAATAACCAGAATATATAAGGAGCTCAGACAACTCTATGGAAAAAATCTAATAATCCAATTAAAAGAAGGGCAAAATATCTTAATAGACTTTCTCAAAAGAAGACATATGAATAACAGGCATATGAAAAGGTGCTCGACATCACTGATCATCAGAGAAACGCAAATCAAAACTACAATGAGATATTATCTTGCCCCAGTTAAAATGGCTTTTATTCAAAAGACAGGCAATAACAAATGCTAGCAAGGATATGGAGTAAAGGGAACTCTTGTACACTGTTGGTAGGAATGTAAATTAGTATAACCACTATGAAGAACAGTTTGGAGATTTCTCAAAAAAACTAAAAATAGAACTACCATACAATCCAGCAATCCTACTGCTGGGTATATACCCAAAAGAAAGAAAATCAGTTTATCAAAGAGATATCTGCACTCCCATGTTTGTTACAGAGCTGTTCACAACAGCCAAGATTTGGAAGTAACCTAAGTGTCCATCAACAGATGAATGAATGAAGAAAAGGTGGTACTTATACACAATGGAGTATTATTCAGCCATAATTTAAAAAATGAGATTCTGTCATTTGCAACAATATGGATGGAACTAAGTAAGGGTCATCATGTTAAGTGAAATAAACCAGGCACAGGAAGACAAACATCACATGTTCTCACTTATTTGTGGGATCTAAAAATCAAAACAATTGAACTCATGGAGATAAAGAAGAGAAGGATGGTTCCCAGAAACTAGGAAGGGTAGTGGCAGGATAGGGGAGAGGTGGGGATGGTTAATGTTATAAAAAATATATATAGAAAGAATGAATAAGACCTACTATTCAATAGCACAAGGGGATTATAGTCAACAATAATTTAATTATACATTTTAAAGTAACTAAAAGAATATAATTGGATTGTTTGTAACACAAAGGATAAATGCTTGAGGGGATGGATACCCAATTTTTCATGATGCGATTATTATATAGTGCATACCTGTACTAAAATGTCTCATGTACCCCATAAATATATACACCTACTATGTACCCACAAAAATTAAAAATTTAAAAAAAAATTCCCCATTGCTCCCTGCCCCCAGATCTTGATAATGACTAATCTACTTTCTGTCTCTGAATTTACCTATTCTTGATTTTTCATATAAATAGCATCATACACATATGTCACTTTGTTTCTGGCTTATTTCGCTTAGCATAATGTTTCCAAGGTCCATCTATGTTGCAGCATACGTCAGAGCTTCACTCCATTTTAAGGCTGACTGACATTCTGTTGTATGTATCACCATATGTGTTGATTCATTCATGTGTTGATGGACACTTGGGTTGTTTCTACATTTTACCTATTGTGAATAATGCTGCAATGAACATTCGCATGCAAGTATCTGTTTGAGTCCCTGTTTTCAATTCTTTGGACATATACCTAACAATTAAATTGCTATTTCATATGATAATTCTGTGTTTAGCTTTTTGAGGAACAGCCAAGCCATTTCCCACAGTGACTGTGCCATTTTATAATCCTACCAGCAATGTGTGAGGATTCCAGCTTCTCCACATATTGCCAACGTATCTTATCTAACATTTTAAATGAATTGTAGCAATTGTTGTATGTGCGGTGTGGGGTCTTACTGTGGTTTTGATTTGCATTTCACTAGTGACTATTGATGCTAAGTGTCTTTTCATGTGCTTATTGACTATTTGTATATCATTTAGAGAAACGTCCATCGGAGTCCCTTGCCCATTTGTAATCAGGTTTTTGGGGTTTTGTTATTGAGTTGTAGCAGTTCTTTATATTTTCTGGACATAAAACTTTATTCATATAATGGTCTGCAAATTTTTTTCTACCATTTAGTGGGTGATCTTTTCACTTTCTTGATAATGTCCTTTGATGTACAAATGGTTTTCATCTTGATAAAGTCCAGTTTATTTTTCCTTTTGTTGTTCATGTTTTTGTGTCATATCTAAAAAGTCCATTGCCACATCTGAGGTCATAAAGATTTATCCTTGTGTTTTCTTCTATGAGTTTCTTATGGTTTTAGCTTTTATACTTAACTCATTAATCTGTTTTGAGTTAATTTTTGAATATGGTGAGAAATAGAGCTCCAAAATTTCATTTCTTTGCAGGTGGTTATCCAATTGTCCCAGCACCATTATTTGAAAAGATTATTCTTCCCCTATTCAGTTAACTTGGCACCTGTATTAATTGGGGTCCTCAGAGAGACAGAGACAACAGGATAGAGATACAGTTGTAGACATAGAAATAGATGTAGATATACAAGGGGGATTTGTTAGAGGAATTGCCTTGTGTGAATACGGAGGCTGAGAAGTCCCATGATTAGCCAGTTGCATGCTGGAAAACCAGGGAAGCTGGCAACATGGTACAGTTCTGACCAAAGAAGCCATGGTGTACTCTCAGTCTGTGGCCGAAGGCCAAAGAACCTGGAGTTCTAATGCCCAAGGGCAAAAGGAAAAGGGCGTCCCAGCTCCAGGAGAGACAGAGAATTCACCATCCCTCTGCCTTTGTGCTCTATCCAGGCCCTCAACCAAGTGGATGGTGCCTACCCACAGTGAGTGAGGGCAGCTCTTCCTTACTGAGTTCACTGACTCCAATGCCAGTCTCTCCGGGAAACACCCTGACAGTCATACCCAGATACAAGGCTTTACCAGCTATGAGAGTGTCTCTTAATTCAGGCAAATTGACACCTAAAAAACCACAGCACCCTTGTCAAAGATCAAGTGACTAAATGTGAGGGTTTACGTCCAGACTCTCAAGTCTAATCCACTGGTATAAGTGTATCTTTATGCCAGTTCCACACTCTTCAGATTACAGTAACTTTGTAGTAAGTTTTCTTTTTTAAAAATATGTGCATATTCATATTTTGCTATTCTGATGTATTGCACTGTGGTAAAGTCAAGGCCTTCAGTGCATTCGTCACTGGAGCAAGGCACACTCTACCCACCACATAGTAAGTTTTCAGATAAGGAAATGTGAGTCCTGGCTGGGCGCGGTGGTTCACGCCTGTAACCCCAGAACTTTCGGAGGCTGAGGCAGGCGGATCACCTGAGGTTAGGAGTTCAAGGTCAGCCTGACCAACATAAAGAAACCCCGTCTCTACTAAAAATACAAAAAATTAGCCAGGTGTGGTGGCGCATGACTGTAATTCCAGCTACTCGGGGGGCTGAAGCAGGAGAATCACTTGAACCCAGGAGGCGGAGGTTGAGGTGAGCCGAGATCGTGCCATTGTACTCCACTCTCAAAAAAAAAAAAGAGAGAGAGAGAAAGAAAGAAAGAGAAAGGTGAGTCCTCCAATTTTCTTTTTCAAGATTGTTTTAGCTATTCTATCTGTCTTTATTTTTTGTTAATGTATTTCAATAGTTCTTACTGGGGACCATTCCCTGACCTGCTTCCAGGGGAATCTGACAATCTGGAGACCTTTTTAGGAACTTGAACCAAGTAGAAAAAAATCTTCTTTTTTTTTAATTTATTTTTTAAGACTGAGTTTTGCTCTGGTCGCCCAGGCTGGAATGCGATGGCACAATCTTGGCTCACTGCAACCTCCGCCTCCTGGGTTCAAGTGATTCTCCTGCCTCAGCCTCCAGAGTAGCTGGGATTACAGGTGCCTGCCACCATGCCCAGCTAATTTTTGTATTTTTAGTAGAGATGAGGTTTCGCCATGCTGGCCAGGCTGGTCTTGAACTCCTAACCTCAGGTGATCCACCTGCCTCGGCCTCCCAAAGCGCTGGGATTACAGACGTGAGCCACTGCACCCAGCCAATATCCTCATTTTATTTGCTGAGTTGCTTTGTTAAAGTGTGAGTTGCCTGCCATGAACGAATGAAGAGACATTTGAAGCACCCACCGGCATGACGATGCACACCACCTTCTCTCTCCCCCTGTCCTGTGCCCTCAGGCCCTCTTCACCCAGGCCCAGGTGGCCCCACCCAGTGGCCTCCACAAATAGATTCCTCCTCAAGCTGACCCACAGGCCTTCCTTCCAGCAAGTGACTCACCTGCAACCTCCTCCACACAACTGAGCTAGCGGTTCTCAGTCCTTCTCTGAGGTCCCCCAGGAAGGGTGATGATCTCATGTAGGTTCACTCGCATTAGGTGACACATTCTCACAAACAAACTGGTCTGTGCGCTAAAGCACACAGCCACAGCTCCTGAGGATGTTTTGCCATTGCCATGTGTTGTTTGTCATGAGATGAGAGGTAAGAAAACAACATTTCACATCATGATTTAGCTCTAAATGACTTTTTTAATTGTATTTTTTTAATTGACACCTAATCATTGTACATATTTATGGGTCCATAGCGAATTGATACATATAAGGTATAGTGATCAGGTCATGGTGATTAGCATATTCATCATCTCAAACATTTAGCATTTCGTTGTGTTGGGAACATTCAATATCCTCTTTCTAGCTACTTGGAACTATATATTATAGTTAATTATAGTCAGGCCGGTTGCAGTGGGTCACACCTATAATCTCAGCACTTTGGAAGGGCAAGACAGGAGGACTGCTTGAGCCCAGGAGTTCAAGACCAGCCTGACCAACATAATGAGATCAGTCTCTACAAAAAAATCAAAACACTTGGCTGGGCATGGTGGCTCATGCCTCTAATCCTAGCACTTTGGGAGGCCTAGGTGGGAGGATCACTTGAGCTCAGGAGTTCAAGGCCACCCTTGGCAACATAGTGAGATCCTGTCTCTTTATTTAAAAAAAAAAAAAAAAAAATTGAAAAATAAAACAAAAAATTAGCCAGGCGTGGTGGCGTGCACCTATAGTTCCAGCTACATGGGAGACTGAGGCAGGAGTATCACTTGATTGCAGGGGGTTGAGGCTGCAGTGTACTCCAGATCCTGTCTCAAAAAAAAAAAAAAAAAAAAATCTATAGTCATCCTACAGTGATATAGAACATTAGAACTTATTCCTCCTCCTATCTAGCTGTTTTTTTTTTTTTTTTAAAGACGGAGTCTCACTCTGTCGCCAGGCTGGAATGCAACAGCGCAATCTCGGCTCACTGCAGCCTCTGCCTCCCAGGTTCAAATGATTCTCCTGCCTCAGCCTCCCAAGTAGCTGGGATTACAGGCGCCCGCCACCACGCCTGGCTAATTTGTTGTATTTTTAGTACAAATGAGGTTTCACCATGTTGGCCAGGATGGTCTCTATCTCTTGACCTCATGATCCACCTGCCTCGGCCTCCCAAAGTTCTGGGATTACAGGCGTGAGGCACCGTGCCCGGCCTATCTATGTGTAATTTTATATCCTTTAACACATCTTTCCCTGTCCCTCCCTTCCTCTACCCTTCCCAGCCTCTGGTATCCTCTGTTCTACCTTTTCCTTCCATGAGATCAACTGGTTTTAGGTTCCATATATTAGTAAGAACATGTGGTGTTTAACTTTCTGTTCCTAGACCAGTTCCATTCATGTTGCCACACGTGACAAGATTTCATTCTCAAGCCCCCAAAGACACCTCACTGGGCCTTTGTTTTTTTGTTTTGTTTTGTTTTTGTTTTTGTTTTTGTTTTTCAAACCTCTGGGACAGATGGCTCCTTCTGAGGCAGCCCATCCCCCTGGTGGACAGTTCTCTCGAATCTTGACAGAAGTCCTCTGGACAACTCATGTCCTCTCCCTGGGCTTATCCTGCACTGCATGGAGCTAGGCAGCCTGGGGACCCTTAATGAACAGGACCTGGCGTGAGCTGACCTTGAAGCCTGGAGGTCAGAGCCCACGTCTGCCCACAGGTCAGGGTCAGCTCACATCATGTGGACCCTGGTCAGCCTCCCTGGGGTGGCCCTTGACAAGGCTGCAGGTCTCATCTTGCCCTCCAGGGGGAGACATTGCACACAGACAAAACTCAGGAAACGGATTCCCCTGGTCATGAGCCGGGCTTTGCTAAGGAGGCGAAGGTAGAGCCCACTTTCCATCCCTTGCTCCAAAACACCCTTCCTGGCCCTCCCATGTACCTGCTCTGTCCCTTCCTGGGTCCTCTGAGGACCCTGTTCTGTGAGGGGTCCCTGTGCAGCTCCCCATTCCCTCCTAGTACCACCCGTGGGGAAGGTGCGGTGACCACAAGACAATCAGCCTCGCAGAGGACAGAGACCACCCAGGATGGTCAGGGAGAACATGGACAGGCCCTGAGCGTCAGCTCAGCCAACAGACACAGAGAGGGAGGGTCCCCCTGAAGCCTTCCCCAAGGACAGTAGAGCCCAGACCCACCCAGAGTCATCACAGTCCTCTCTTCCCAGGATCCACAGGACACCTCCCCCTCCATATCCAGGAGCTGCAGCTCCACCTGAGACCCCTGGGCCTGGGTCTCTGTCCCTGGGTCAGAGGCCAGGCTGGTGACACTAGAGACAGAAGGCTGGTCCCTCCCCAGTCATACCCCAGTGAGCCCCTTTCTATCCCCCAGAGCCACCTCTGTCACCTTCCTGCTGGGTGTCTTCCTACCTTCCCAGAGCGCTGGAGAGCATGGGGAAACCTGGAAGCTCACTGTGTCGCAAAGAAAATAATTACCACATTTGGATATGCCAGGGTTTTCTGTGTGCTGCTGACAGACCCATAGCCAGGACACAATAGAGGTCAGTGCTGGAGAGGGGGGATCCTCCTCCCCTGATGAGGACAGAGGTCCCGTCAGCCTTGATTCTCAAAGTGTGGCCTGGGAAACCAAAATGTAGACAGAAAGAAAAGAGAAAGTAAGGACAAAGGGGCAGGAACGAAGAAACAGAGCCTCCTGGGCAAACCCCGCCCCAGCACACATCATCAGACAAAGCTCCCGGCCCCAGGGAGGAGGCTCAGCAGAGAGGGTAGAAAACAGCAGAGCTGACAGTCACAGCAGCCCTGCCCGAAGCATTCCTGGAGCCCAAGCTCTCCTCCACAGGTGAAGACAGGGCCAGTAGCAGACACCATGGGGCACCTCTCAACCCCACTTCACAGAGTGCGTGTCCCCTGGCAGGGGCTTCTGCTCACAGGTGAGGGGAAGACTCCCTGGGAAGGGGTGGAAGGAGGGTGCACAGAGAATGGCTAGGGTCCCCTGGGGAGGATGGGGCTCTGCAAGGGGAAAGAGGGCTTCTCTTGGAGCCAAATAGAAGAGAGGCCATGAAAGAGGGATAGAGATCATAGAAGGAAAGTCTCAGCGATCTGAAACTGTTAGTGAAGAAACGATCTCCCATTTTTTACCTTTTCCAAGTGAATCTTCAATGAGCAATAAATTTCAAAAACGGATGACAATAATCACAATTTAAGTCAGTGTGACAATTAAGGAAAACATTTTAAAAGGGGCATTAAACAGAGCCCTGAGCCACCAACCTCAGATATTGGCAATAAACCCCAGGATGTGAAGGGCCCTGGCAACACTCAGGAACTCATCCACAGGAGTCTGCAGCCTGTCCCAGGCACTGGGGTGCAGCCAACATCACACAAATCCCTGCCGTCACAGAGCTCACGCTCTCATGAGTGGGGAAGACAGACACACAAAGAGATCTAGAATGTGAGGTCAGGGGTAGACAAGAGCCCTGGAGGGAACAGAGCAGAAAAAGGTCAGAAAGAGAAGACCCAGGGTCTCTAGGGGAGATGTCAGGGACAGGATCTCCCAAGAACACCCTGATGTAAGCAGGATCTGAGGGCAGTGGGGAGGGAGCCATGCAGATCCCTGGGGAAGAGCATTCCAGGGAAATGACAAGGTCAGAGGCAGTAAGAGAATGGGAGTCACACTGCTGTCCTTGACCCAGTAGGACACACACACTTCAAGGTGGAGGGGTGAAGAGACCTGCTCAGGACCCAGGGCCCCGTTTTTCCACCCTAATGCATAGGTCCCAATATTGACCGATGCTCTCTCCTCTCTCCTAGCCTCACTTCTAACCTTCTGGAGCCCGCCCACCACTGCCCAGCTCACTATTGAATCCAGGCCGTTCAATATCGCAGAGGGGAAGGAGGTTCTTCTACTCGCCCACAATCTGCCCCAGAATCTTATTGGCTACAACTGGTACAAAGGGGAAAGAGTGGATGCCAAACGTCTAATTGTAGCATATGTAATAGGAACTCAACAAACTACCCCAGGGCCCGCACACAGCGGTCGAGAGATAATATACTCCAATGCATCCCTGCTGATCCAGAACGTCACCCAGAATGACACAGGATCCTACACCCTACAAGTCATAAAGGAAGATCTTGTGAATGAAGAAGCAACTGGCCAGTTCCGGGTATATCGTGAGTGATTCCCCATGACCTCTGGGTGATGGGGGGTTAGTTCTACTTCACACACACGGGATTGTCAGGCCTGGGTTGTGCCTGTGTCCCCCTCTGTATTACACCCCACGTTAAGGTTTGAGCATTTAGTGCAGGACACACACTAAGGGATAGACACCAAAATATCAAATTTCTTACTCCGGAGTCCTGATTCTGCAGACACTTGCTTCAGAGGAAGGACAGTCTGATGTGGGTAACTTATCGAGGGGAGACCAGTCTCAGTGTAGCCCCCCGGGACCCTCCTGGTGAACATGTCCCTAAGAAAGACCCAGTAGGACTCAGTCAGGGTCTGGCCTGAGGGGCCTTCTGGGATCCTCACAGACAAGCTCAGCCCTGGGAATCCCCTGCTCCAAAACACTATCCCAAGGTTCTCGACTCCTGGTGACCCTGAGGAGCCTGGGCCAGTGCTAGATTGTGGCCTCCTGGGCAGGGCTGACTGGGAACAAGAATTTGAGTTATCCGAGGGCTGTGGCTCCTGGAGCTGGTAACTAGCCAGGGTTCAGGCACTAGAGCCTCATTTGGGCAAGGACAGAGCCTCATCCTTCACCTTAGTCTCTGCCTGGAGAGGACAGATGCACAAGCTCCCCAGGCAATCAGCCAACTGCCCTGGGGGCTTAGGAGATGCTATAGGAAGTTCAGCATCCCCAGGAGGAGGAACACAGAGACAGAATGCTCCTGAAAGCTCCTTGTCCATGAGGGATCAGGCTGAGAGGCACTCTCATGGAATCCAACAATAATAGATGCTGTGGCCGGGCGCGGTGGCTCACGCCTGTAATCCCAGCACTTTGGGAGGCCGAGGTGGACGGACTCTGAGGTCAGGAGTTCAAGACCAGCCTGACCAACATGGTGAAACCCCATCTCTATTAAAAATACAAAAAAAAAAATTAGCCGGGCGTGGTGGTGCGTGCCTGTAATCCCAGCTACTTGGGAGGCTGAGGTGGGAGAATCACTTGAACCCAGGAGGCAGAGGTTGCAGTGAACCAAGATCATGCCTCTGTGCTCCAGCCCGGGAGACAGAGCAAGACTCTATCTTTTTTCTTTTTTTTTTTTTTTCCTGAGACGGAGTCTCACTCTGTCGCCCGGGCTGGAGTATAGTGGCGCAACCTCGGCTCACTGCAAGCTCCGCCTCCCGGGTTCATGCCATTCTCCTACCTCAACCTCCGGAGTAGCTGGGACTACAGGCACTGGCCACCGCGCCCGCCTAATTTTTTTGTATTTTATTAGTAAAGATGGGGTTTCACCGTGTTAGCCAGGATGGTCTGGATCTCCTGACCTCATGATTCACCCACCTCGGCCTCCCAAAGTGCTGGGATTACAGGTGTCAGCCACCACGCCCAGCCGAGACTCTATCTCAAAAAAAAAAAAATGTTCAGGCCTATCCCCTCAGACCCACACCCCTGCTCCCTGGACTTGAAATCCTGTGTTTCCTGATGTGTTGGTGTCACTCCCACAGGAGGATAAAGGAAAGGACTTTGCTTTCTCTCCCCACTCACACCCTGTACCAGCCAGGGCCCAACAAGAAACACACACTCACTCAGTAGTTCTCTCATTAATGAATGAATGATTGAATGATCCATAACCTCTTTAGAAACTGGATCTGGTTGCAGAATCCTGGGAGGTTCTTGCCATGCCAGATCCCCATCCTTCCAGGGTCTGAGACCCATGTTCCATCCCCTGACCGTCTGCCCCAAAGCCACCCCAAGTACCACATTTCATGTGACTCTGGGGCTGCTCGGCTGTGGGAAGGTTTTCAGGGCTCCCTGGTCTTAGTTCTGGGACACCAGAGGCTCCTGGTTGCTGGGGTCTCTGAGATCACTGTAGCCCCCACTGCTCACTATCATGGGCATCTCTGACTCTCTCTCTGCTCCTCCATGTCCTCATTTTCCTCTCCTTTTATCCCAGCTGAACTGCACAGTTTCCTCCACCCTTAGGCCTTTCCCAGACACTCCCTCTAACAAGGCTGACTGTCCTGTTCCCTTTCCGCTCACACTGTGGCCGGGCCCACGTCCTAGGCAGTAGGGAAGGCACAGAAATCAACCCGGAGCAGCCGCCCCTGCCAGGTCCATCACGAGCCACTGTCCCCAGCTCACCAGGAGAACGAGCTTCCACTGTGTTCCCATCCAGGGCTCTTTCCCTCAGTGAGGCCAACATGAGTCCCGGAACAGACCACAGGACAGGGACGAGCAACTCCTCCATGCATCTCTACACTGACTCACCAGGGGATCAGAGGCAGAAGGACAGGTCTGCAGTCCCCAGAGCCCATGGGCTCATTTCACCCATTTGACTCCCAACTCCATCCCTGTCCTGCTGTGGGCTCACATCCTCTACTGGTTCCTGGGACCTTCCCCAGGTGGAACTGTCCAGGCAGGTGCTGTCTGATGGGTTTGCTGCCCATTCCACATATATCTGTGTCCTCGTGATGACACCATTGTCATAAGGTGGAATCTCTCGGACAGGGAGATGCATTAGCCACTAGTGTCTCACTTAGACTCTGCCCAATTTGGATGAATTTGTTCAAACTCTAGTTGTGTTTCCTGAGGTTGAGAGAAAAGGAAGAAAGTATTTTACATGATTGTTTTGGGTTCCTCTTCTTTTTACCTGAATTTCCACAGGAATTTGTAACATAGAACTCTTTCTAAATTTACTAACATAACATACATCACTTCTCCTCATATGGCATCGTTTCTCTCTTAATGCAATTGAGAACCCTCAGATATCCTTTCTGACAAGTTCTGTCTTCCTAACAGGACCCAGGAGTCCCTTCTGCCCTGGGAGTCACTGATTTCAAACTGACTTCAGCATCTTTCTTTAATCATAACATGATCCTACCGGACTTCAGAGCTTGGTTTAAGAGTTTATCATGCTCTCTAGAGAAATATTTCTCTTAGTAGTTGGTGTTAGATCCAGAGTATTAATAACAATTTTCACAAATGGAATAATCTAACTTCTCAAATTTATATCCCAGATCTACCAAACACACACGGTCCATGAGGGTCAGATTTTCAGCAAGTTCATGCTCCTTCCATTCCACTAGTCAGTTATTCTGCATTTGCAAAAAACCCACATATTTCAGAAAAGATCCACAGTGCTGTCACCTGCCCTTTTCAGGGGGAGAAGGGACATTAAAAACCAAAGTCAAGGAACATAGTTATGCTGTTAAATCCAGGCAGCTCCTGCCTGTCACCCTCACTCTTTTCTAGATCATTCCTTGGACTCTGCTCTATCTTTGGGAGTCACTGGCTCAAGTCAGTCATCATTAAACATCTGGGAAAAACTGCCCCACCTTGTGGTTCCACTGCCTGACGACTGAGCTGACCTTCAGGCTTGCCGCTGGTGTTCCCTGTGTTATTTCTGCTGAAATGTAGAGTCCCAGGCCAGGCTGCACAGTATCCTCAGGGTTTAAGGACAATGGGAAGTCCCATCATTACCCATCTCTAGGATGTCCTTAGACAGGGAAGCTGCAGAGAAAACACACCTAGTGGGGCAAAGTAGGACTGTGAAGCTGGAAGAGAGCCAGCACTTGCACATTCCAGGTGAGGACCCACAGGTGGGCCAGGCAGTCATCAGCCAGTCAGGGAAGGACCAGAAGTGGCGGGGGCTATGACTTCCAGTCCTGGGTCTGTCCACGACCCAACACTGCTGCTCAGTTCACACTTGAGAAAGTCTGTGCTTCTCTCACACAAAGCAGGCGGTCTCACGGTCTCTGAGCCCTCAGATCATCGTGCATCTGTCTTGTGAAACACACACTTGCCGTGGGCTTTTAAAGACTCAGGTTGGCTGAGAGGTGGGGAGATGCCAACTCTGAAAAATGCCTGGCCGGAATCCCAGCACTTTGGGAGGCCGAGGCGGGCGGATCACGAGGTCAGGAGATCGAGACCATCCTGGCTAATGGTGAAACCCTGTCTCTACCAAAAATACAAAAAATTAGTCGGGCATGGTGGCACGCACCTGTAGACCCAGTTACTCAGGAGGCTGAGGCAGGAGAATCACTTGAACCAAGGAGGAAGAGGTTGCAGTGAGCCAAGATCGTGCCACTGCACCCCAGCCTCAGCAGCAAAGCGAGACTCCGCCTCAAAAAAAAAAGAAAGAAAGAAAAATGCCCAGCCAGGCACGGTGGCTCACATTTGTAATCCCAGCACTTTGGGAGGCCGAGTCAGGCGGATTGCCAGAGCTCAGGAGTTCGAGACCAGCCTGGGCAACACAGTGAAAGCCCGTCGGGCATGGTGGCATGTGCCTATAATCCCAGTTACTTGGGAGGCTGAGGCAGGAGAATTGCTTGAACCCAGGAGGTGGAGGTTGCAGTAAGCCGAGATCACACCACTGCACTCCAGCCTGGGCAACAGAGCCAGCCTCTGTCTCCAAAAAAAAAAAAGAGAGAAAAGAAAAATGCCTGTGGAGGAATCAAAGGTGTCACACAGGGCAATCTTCTCTCTGTTATCTGTACAGCGGAGCTGCCCAAGCCCTACATCGCCATCAACAACTCCAACCCCGTGGAGGACAAGGATGCTGTGACCTTCACCTGTGAATCTGAGGCTCAGGACACAACCTACCTGTGGTGGGTAAACAATCAGAGCCTCCCGGTCAGTTCCAGGCTGCAGCTCTCCAATGGCAATAAGATCCTCACTCTACTCAGTGTCTTAAGGAATGACACAGGACCCTATGAGTGTGAAATACAGAACCCAGTGAGTGCCAACCGCAGTGACCCAGTCACCTTGAATGTCACCTGTGAGTATTTTCTGTTCCTCTGTGGCCCAGGCCGCCAGCCCAAATTCACGCACCCAGAGGCCGGGCCTCTCAGTCCCTCTCAGGTCTAAGGATGCAGACCCTTAACTCTAGACACCCAGGCTGGCCATGACTTCCTGTCCCAAGCAAACCTCGGCAGTCCCAGCCTGGACCAAGAATAGGAGGGGAGGGGCTGCTCCTATCCTGGGAGGCTCAGGGTCTGCAGCCTGTGATGGAAGAAACAGGTGAATGTCTCAGACCCAGACTCAGTGGACACAGCGGAGGTTTGGTTGGGACTTCAGGGTTGTGACTTGGTAGAGAGGAACACTGTGGCCCTTCTCCAGACCAGGAGCTTCCCTTTCCCTCTGATGACATCACCTGTGGCTTTATTTTCTTTGCTCCAGATGGCCCAGACACCCCCACCATTTCCCCTTCAGACACCTATTACCGTCCAGGGGCAAACCTCAGCCTCTCCTGCTCTGCGGCCTCTAACCCACCTGCACAATATTCCTGGCTTATTAATGGAACATTCCAGCAAAGCGCACAAGAGCTGTTTATCCCCAACATCACTGTGAATAATAGTGGATCCTATACCTGCCACGCCAGTAACTCAGTCACTGGCCGCAACAGGACCACAGTCAAGATGATCATAGTCTCTGGTAAGTAATCCCTGGGGCATCGACATTAAGCTCTGGGGTACAAGCTCTCTGGTTTTCAAATAGGAGCAGAGAAGAAATTTTCTTTTCCAGCCTGTATCCAACAGGCAAAACAAGTCCAAATTCTCCCCTGAACCCTCTCAATTCATCTCTGCCGACTCTCTTCCCTTTGTTTTTCTGATTTCTCACAGCTGAACTTAGGTCCAGCCTGGAATGTGGGGAGGGGGTTCTCTCAGTCCCAGAAAGCCCCATGCAGCAGGAGGGACTTCACAGAGGGGAAAGCAGAAAGGGTCCTCAAGGTCAAGTTGCTTCTGTCACTGACATGTCCCCCTCTGTAACTTCTTGGCCTTCTTTTACCTACTCCATGAGATATAAGGAATATGTGAGGTTTTAAAACAGGCTCACATTAGTTTTCCCTAAATGAGAGAAGGAAATGCCCTTCATCAGCGATGAGCAGCTCAGACTTTGCTCCCTGCTCTACTCCCAGCTTGCCCGGTGATTGGCTCTGCCCTGACTCCATGTGGGGTAGGACGCAGGTGTGTGGAGAAGGTGGCCAGGTGGCCTGTCGTGAATCCAGCTAAATCAAAATGGCAGTCAATGGCTGGGTGTGGTGGCTCATGCCTGCAATCCCAGCACTTCGGAAGGCCGAGGTAGGAGGATCACCTGACATTAGGAGTTCGAGACCAGCCTGACCAACATGGCAAAAACTCCATCTCTACTAAAAATATTTAAAAAAAAAAAATTAACCAGGCATGGTTGTACGTGCCTGTAATCCCAGTCACTAGGGAGGCTGAGGCACAAGAATCACTTCAACCTGGGAGGCAGAGGTTTCAATGAGCCGAGATGGCGCCACTGCACTCCAGCCCAGACAACAGAGAGAGACTCTGTCTCAAAAAAAAAAAAAAAAA
>NW_012098765.1:452897-463508 GCF_000951045.1 Mandrillus leucophaeus
AAAAAAAAAAAAAAAAAAAAGCAGTCAACACCTGATCCTCTCCTGGGTCAGGCTACCTCCCTGAGCTTGTCCTGGCTCTGAAGTCACCAGCTGTGTGAGACTGTGGGCACAGCACGTGGGATAGCACAGAACACAGCAAGTGACCCACACTTGGAGAAATCCAGAGATTCAGCCACAGGGGCTCTGCATTGGAGAGAATGGGCAATGCCAAACAGTGTGTATTTGTAGAGAAGGTAAGAATATCAGCCTTTTGTTAACACTGTGCCTACTCTCTAGGAATCTCCTTCACTATGATATTCTATCCACAGACCAGGAAGTAAAACTCCTCTTTACAGTGAGAAATCCTTCGGATTGGAACTTCTCCAGATACTAAGGTCGTGAAGACTGGATGGGCCAACTTCATTCTCTAAAAAATTATTTAATGAAAAAACACACTACCTTCCCTTTTTTATGTAAAGTGACAGTCACAGGAAGGAGGCCTGATCACAGAAAGCTCCAGGAAAGGGTCACACAAAAGTCAGTGGGAGGCCGAGCATGGTGGCTCATGCCTGTAACCCCAGCACTTTGGGAGGCTGAGGTGGGGGATCACAAGGTCAGGAGATCGAGACCACCCTGGCTGACACAGTGAAACCTGGTCTCTACTAAAAACACAAAAAATTATCCGGGTGTGGTGGCAGGCGCCTGTAGTCCCAGCTACTCGGTAGGCTGATGCAGGAGAATGGCATGAACCCGAAAGGCGGGGTTTGCAGTGAGCCAAGATCATGCCACTGCACTCCAGCCTGGGCGACAGAGCAAGGCTCTGTCTCAAAAAAAAAAAAAAAAAAAAAAAAGTCAGTGGGCAAAACATTCTACCTGATGATGTTGCTCGGTCTGCACACTGAGAAGAGAATTCCAAGTGGGGATACAGAGATACCCAGAGGGTCACTCTGAGACAATCTGGGGTCAGAAGGGAAGTATAGCCCTCTCCTTACAGATCATCACCTGAACAAAGACACTTGACCTTCTGCAGAGGGTCAGGGCTATCCCCTGGTTGGTCACCTTTGCACAGCTCACTGTGGGACCTGAGAGCTGGCTAAGATCTCAGGGAAAGGAGCATAGCCCCAGGCCCCAGGCCCCAACCCTGTTCTCAGGAGGTTATCTCAGATACTCTGTTTGTCCACAGAACTAAGTCCAGTAGTAGCACAGCCCCAAATCAAAGCCAGCAAGACCACAGTCACAGAAGATAAGGATTCTGTGAACCTGACCTGCTCCACAAATGACACTGGAATCTCCATCAGTTGGTTCTTCAAGGACCAGAGTCTCCCGTCCTCAGAGAGGATGAAGCTGTCCCAGGACAATGCCACCCTCAGCATAAACCCTGTCAAGAGAGAGGATGCTGGGAAGTATTCGTGTGAGGTCTTCAACCTAATCAGTAAGAACCGAAGCGACCCCATCGTGCTCATCGTAAACTGTAAGTGACTCCTCACCCCTTCCTATATGTCCCTGGAGGATTACTCTGCCAATGGTGTGCAAAATGGATGAAACTCACATGAGGCAGAATCTCAATGAAGAGACCATTATAGCAAACAGAATTGCAAAGTGGTTAAGAGCTTAGGCTCTGAATCAAATATACTTCGTTTTTTTGTTTTTGTTTTTTGTTTTTTGGTGTTTTTTTTTTGGTTGGTTGGGTTTTTTTGTTTATTTTGTGGTTTTGAGACGGGGTCTTGATCTGTCACCCAGGCTGGAGTGCTGTGGTGTGATCAAAGCTCACTCCAGCCTCAATCCCCTGGGCTCAAGCAATCCTGCCACTTCAGCCTCCAGAGTAGCTGGGACTACAGGTGTGCACCACCATGCCTGGCTAATTTTTTAAATTTTTTTGTAGAGATGGGGTTTCACTGTGTTGCCCAGGCTGGTCTCAATCTCCTAGTCTCAGCCTCCGCCTCCCAAAGTGCTGGGATTACTGGAATGAGCCACTGTGCCCACCCTGTATTTAACTATTCTAAGTAACTCTCATACAGATGGATGCATGCAATATTTGTCCTTTTGTGTCTGGCTTACTTCATGTAGCATAATGTCTTCAAGGTCCATCTATGTTGTAGAACGTATCAGAATTTCATTCTTTTTGGAGACCGAATACTATTACGCTGTGTAGATAGATATATCACATTTTGCTTATCCATTCATCCATCTATGGACAGTTAGGTTGCTTCCACCTTTTGGCTATTATGAATAATGCTATTACACACATGGGTATACAAACATCTGTTCAAATCCCTGCTTTCAGTTCTTTTGAATAGATACGCAGAAGTGGAACTGCTGGATCAAATGGTAATTCTGGTTAATTTTGAAGAACCATCATACCATTTTCCACAGTGGCTATACCATTTCACATTCCCGCCAGTAATGCACTAGAGTTCCAATTTCTCTACATCCTCAAAAACATTTGTTGTTTTTTGGTTTTGTTTTGTTTTGTTTTGTTTTTTACAAGGGCCATCCTAATGGTTGTAAGGTGGTATATCACTGGAGTTTTGATTTGCACTTCCCTAATGATTAGCAATATTTAGCATCTTTTCATGTGCTTATTGGCCATTTATCTTCTTTGGAGAAATGTTTATTCAAGTTCTTTGCCCATGTTTTAATTGGGTTGTTTGGGGATTTTTTGTTGAGTTGCAGTAGTTCTTTATATATTTTGGATATTAATCTCTTATCAGATACGTGATTCTCAAATATTTTCTCCCATACTATAAGAGGTCTTTTCACTTTTGTGATAATGTGCTTTGATGCACAAAAGCTTTTAATTTTCATGAAGTTCAATTTCTCTATTTCTTCTTTCGTTGCCTATGCTTTTGGTGTCATAGCCAAGAAATCATTGCCAAATTCAAAGTTCCAAAGTTTTCACTCTGTCTTCCAAGAGCTTTATAGTTTTAGCTCTTACATTTGGGTCTTTTATGCATTTTGAATTAATTTTTACATATGGTGTTACATAAAGGTTCAATTTCATTCTTTTGCAGGGATATCCAGTTTCTTCAATGCCATTTGTTGAAAAGACTATCCTTTCCCCATTGAATGAACTTGGCACCCTTGTCAAAAACCATTTGGCTATGTATGCAAACATTTCTTTCTGGGCTCTATATTTTATTCCACTGGTTTCTATTTCTTTTTGCCAGTACCATACTGTTTTGATTACTGTAGCTTTTGGGTTTTGTTTGTTTGTTGTGTTGTTGTTGTGTGGGGTTTTTTCATTTAGTTTTGTTGCTTTTCTTTGTAGAGGTGGGGTTTCACCATGTTGTCAAGGCTGGTCTCAAACTCCTGAGCTCAAGCAATACACCCACCTCCACCTCCCAAAGTGCTAAGATTATGGGCGTGATGATTACCGTAACTTTGTAAAAAATTTTGAAACCAGGAAGTATGAGCCCTTCAACTTTGTTCTTTTTCAAGATTGCTTTGACTATTCATGGTCCCTCCAGAGTCTATATAAATTTTAGAATGAATTTTTCTATTTCTGCAAAAAATATTACTGGAATTTTGATAGAGATTGCACTGAATCTGTAGATCACTTTGGGTAGTACTGTCATCTTAACAATATTAAGTCTTCTAATCCATGAAAATGGGATGTCTTTTCCATTTATGTCTTATTTAATTTCTTTTGGCAATGTTTTGTATTTTCAGGGTACAAATCTTTCACCTCTTTGGTTAAGTTTATTTCTAAGTATTTTTAAAGCTCTTATAAACATAATTTTTTTCTTAATTTTCCTTTGAATTGTTCATTGTTAGTATACAAAAATACAACTGATTTTTGTTTGTTGATTTTGTATACTGCCACTTGGCTGAATTTATTATTCTAATAGTTTTTTTTGTGGGATCTCTAGGGTTTTCTATATATAAGTTAGTGTATTCTGCAAACAGGTATAATTGTACTTCTTTCCAATCTAGATGCTTTTTTTTTCTTGGCTAATTGTTCTGTCTAGGTCTTCCAATACTACATTGAATAGAAGTGGCAAAAGCAGGCATCCTTGTCTTATTCTTGATCTTAAAGGAAAAGTTTTCAATCTTTCACCATTGACTATGATGGTAGCTGGGGGTTTTCACGTGTAGCATTTATTATGTTGAGAATTTCCTTCTATTCCTAGTTTCAGTGTTTTTTAGCATGAAAGAATGTTGAATTTTGTCAAATGCTTTTATCAACTCATTTTCATTACTGCTTATAGGTCTATTCAGATTTTCTATTTATTCATGATTCTATCATGGCAGGTTTTGTGTTTCTAGGAATTTGTTCATTTCATCCAGGTAATGCAATCTGTTGGCATTCAATTACTCATAGTACTCTTATAATCCTTATTATTTCTGCAGAATTAGTAGTAATGTTTCACTTTCATTTCTGACTTTAGTAATATGAATCTTCTTTCTTTCTTAGTCAATCTAGTTACAAGTTGTCAATTATAATGATCTTTTTTGAAGAACAACTTTTTTTTTTTTTTTTTTTTTTTTGGTTTGAGACAGGTTTTCACTGTCACCGAGGCTGATCATGGCTCACTGCAGCCTTAACCTCCCAGGTTCAAGCAATCCTCCTGCCTCAGCCTCATGGGTAGCTGAAACTACAGACACGCACCACCACCCCCAGCTAATTTTTGTAATTTTTTGTAGAGACAGGGTTTCACCATCTTGCCCAGCTGGTCTCAAATTCCTGAGCTCAAGTGATACATCTGCCTCAGCCTCCCAAATTGCTGGGATTACAGTCGTGCACCACTGTACCTGGCCTACAGTTATGAATTTCTTTCTTGCACAAGATTTTTAACTACTCTGAGCCTCGGATTACTCAACCGAAAATTGCACTGAGAATGCCTGCTCCATAGTATTGCAAGGCTTTTGGGTTTTTGTTTTGTTTTTGAGACAGGGTCTCACTCTGTCACCCAAACTGGAGTGCAGTGGTGCAAACACAGCTCACTGCAGCTTCAACCTCCTGGGCTCAAGCAATTCCCCCACCTTAGCCTCCTAAGTAGTACATGCTATCACACCTGGCTAATTTATTTTTATTTTTGTTTTCAAAGAGACAGAATCTCACCATGTTACCCAGGCTGGACTCAAATTCCTGGGCTCAAGCAATCCTCCCATCTCAGTTTCCCAAAGTGCTGGGATTAGAGGTGTGAGCCACCACGCCTGGCCCCTTAGTGTTATTTTAAAGATTTAATGTAATAATAAACCTTCAGCAAAACACCACACACAGAGGAAATGTTTCATAAATGTTAGCTGCTATTACTACTGCTAATATCATTAGCCTTGAAATCATGTAGTCCTAGAGTCAAATCTCAGATCCACCTCTCACTAGCCATCTGACTTTAGGTAAGCTTTTCACCACTCTAAGCTTCCATTTTTTCATATTTAAAATGGAAATAATGTCTACCTGACAGCACCATTTTATGGATCAAATGAGATACACGTAAAGCATTTAGCAGCACAGGGCCTGGCACATAGGAAGTACCCCACAAAAGTAGCTAACATAGCATTAATCACCAGCCTGAGTTGACTGGTGAGGGTTAAGCCCCAAATAGTTGCAACAGATATAAAGGAGAAATAGGCTGGACACAGTGGCTCACATCTGTAATCCCAACACTTGGAAGACCAAGGCTGGAGGATCTCTTAAGCCCAAGAGTCTAAGACCAGCCTGGGCAATATAGTGGAATCCTATCTCTACAAAAATTATTTTTCTAAATTAGCCAGGTGGGTGGGCGTGGTGGCTCACGCCTGTAATCCCAACACTTTGGGAAGGCGAGGCAGGCAGGTCACCTGAGGTTGGGAGTTCAAGACCAGCCTAACCAGCATGGAGAACTCCCATCTCTACTAAAAATACAAAATTAGCTGAGCGTGGTGGCACGTGCCTGTAATCCCAGCTACTCAGGAGGCTGAGGCAGAAGAATCGCTTGAACCTGGGAGGCAGAGGTTGCAGTGAGCCGAGATCACGCCATTGCACTCTAGCCTGGGCAACAAGAGTGAAACTCGGTCTCAAAAAAAAGAAAGAAAGAAAGAAAAAGAATTAGCCAGGTGTGGTGGCATGTGCTTGTAGTCCCAGCTATCGAGGAGACTGAGGTGGGAGGATCACTTGATCCCAAAAGGCTACAATGAGCCATGATTGTGCCACTGCACTCCAGCCTGGGTGATAGAGTGAGAACCTGCCTCAAAATAAAAAGAAGAAGAAATAGATGCAAAAGGTATTATTTGTATATTTATTTTATATATATAGGGGGAGAAGCATTATACAAGAAACCCACCGGGACATGGCTATGATCAAATATGGGAAAGGGGAAAAAAAGGAATTAAAGCAGAGTCTCAAGCCTGGTATGTCCGTTTCCATCTACCTAGATACACTGAAGATGAGATTAAACATACGAGATAATTAACTGGGGAAATGCCTGTGAGAGAAAGTGAGGCGAGAGTGAGAGGAACCTCAGACCATGATGCAGATCTGATTCCTGTGGAAGAGAAAGAAAGGAAGGAAGTTTTAGATTGCAGTGCAGTTTTTTTTGTTTGTTTGTTTGTTTGTTTTTTGTTGTTTTTTTGAGACAGAGCCTCACTCTGTCACCCAGGCTTGAGTGCAGTGGTGTGATCTCGGCTTACTGCAACCTCCACCCCCCGGGTTCAAGCGATTCTCCTGCCTCAGCTTCCTAAGTAGCTGGAATTACAGGCGCCTGCCACCACCCCTGGAGAATTTTTGTATTTTTAGTAGAGATGGGGTTTCACCATCTTGACCAGGCTGGTCTTGAACTCCTGACCTCGTGATCCACCCGCCTCGGCCTCCCAAAGTGCTGGGATTACAGGCGTGAGCCATGGCACCCGGCCTGCAGTGAAGTTCTAAGAGCATTTCTGCAAGGCTGACAGGGAGTCCTCCAGCCATTCACACTTCAGAGTAAAACAGTCACGCAGAACTGGGCTTGCTTTCATACCCCTGCTGGGAGCCAGTGGGAAGCCAGTTCTCTATGCAAAAGAGGTGGTGAATTCAGAATGCACAGACTGTCACAACTGAGACACTGAGAAAAAGATGCAACCATGAAAAAGGTGGAAAGTTCTAATCATATACAAAATAGCAATCAGCCTTTCTCACATTTCAAAGCCTTAAAAATGTCTGAGTGTAGAAAGGCCAGGGTGGAATTGACAGAAGAGAGATCATCAACCTAGAAACATGGTGACTGGGGCTGGGCGAGGTGGCTCACGCCTATAATCCAAGCACTTTGGGAGGCTGAGGCAGGTGGATCACAAGGTCGGGAGTTCAAGACCAGCCTGGCCAACATGGTGAAACCCCGTCTCTACTAAAAAAATACAAAAATTAGCCAGGCTTGGTGGCACATGCCTGTAGTCCCAGCTACTTGGAAGGCTGAGGCAGGAGAATCGCTTGAACCTGGGAGGCAGAGGTTACAGTGAGCCAAGATCTCCAGTTGCACTCCAGCCAGGGTGACAGAGCAAGACTCCGTCTCAAAAAAAAAAAAAAAAAGAAGAAGAAGAAGAAAAGAAAAGAAAAAAAGAAACATGGTGATTGAAAAAAAAAATTGCAAGGATATAGTTAGCTAATCACTTTCCAGCAACCTTCCTACAACGAAACTGTATTCCTTGAAGGAACTATTAGAAACTACTTCATTCTGAGAGTTGTTTCCCAGCCCCCACTGTAAAATAATTTCACCTTCATTTCTTCTCTTTTCTTTCCATGACGGATAATAATCCAGCACAAGAAAATAGCCTCCCAGCTGGGGTCATTGCTGGCATTGTGATTGGAGTACTGGCCCTGGTTGTTCTGATAGTAGCAGCCCTGGCGTGTTTTCTGCATTTTAGCAAGACTGGCAGGTATGATGGCCTTTCCTCTTGTTCTGTTTCCTCCAAGGCTGACTGCCATGCTTGGGAGAGGGAAAGAATTTCTTTGCCTGTCTCTGGGCCTGGATCTCATTCTCCTCCCACTAAACTTCTGCTTCTTGGCACTAATTCCCACAGGTTTCCTCTTCCCTGGTCTTCATGCTCCCTATCTCCCATTATCTCCTGGACAAGGCTATTCCAATCCCCATCTAATCTAGAGGAAGAGACTCAAGTATGTTTCTCTGTCCCCTAGTCAGGGAAAGCAAGGTCTAAGAAGGAAAACAAATGAAAAAATGGAAGAAGCAGCAGGAGAAAGCAAGTCACATGTTCTGTTGACCACAGCAGGAAGAGGAGGGAGAAATAGCATAGGAAGAGAACCTAAGAGAAAGCAAAAACAACCAAAGTCCTCTTGAACAATAAATAGAGAAGAAAAAAAAAAAGTATCTACCCTGGAAAACAAAATGGGAAAGGTTTTAAGGATAGAAGTAGGCACAGAAGCAGATGATAAACAATGAAATGAAATGTGAACATCCAGCAAACAGGAAAAGATTAAACATTAGAAGGGACTGTAGTTAGACTAAGGAATGAGGCCCTCAGAAGAAAGGCAGTATGAACATCAAGGACTCCAAGGAATTACCTGCTCACAGTGTCCTTCCTAACTCAAAGAACAAAGATCCTGTGCTTGGGAATAGCAGTCACAGTGTCTGATATTTATTTAGGGCAACTGACCAGCGTGATCTCACAGAGCACAAACCCTCAGTCTCCAACCGCAGTAAGTAAAGCCACTTACCCAGTGAGAACTGGTATGTTCCACCACGTGCCCTCCCCTGGCAGGGAATCCTGGATTCCCAAACCACTCCCTCCCTTGTGAATTGTCACAGAAAGGATCTCTATTTCCCAACCCTAAGTGGCATAGGTCTTCCCACCCTTCCTAGCCACAGGAGTCCCCTGAGACACATCTGAGGAGAGAGGCTCAGTCTGCCTTGGCCAGGCAGGCCTGAGGAAGATCCCGTGTTTCCAGGAGCCATTTCCTCAGCCTTACTCCTTCCACCTCCTGCCTCTATTACGGATGTGGGCACTCTCCCTTGGTGAGACTTTCCTTGTCTTGTGGGTGCTGTGGGTGCTGCTCCTCCTTGCCACTGGAGCATGTTGGTGAGAAATACATCTGGGCAAAAATCAAGGCCTTGTGAACTGGTAGAACTCTTCAGAAGTGGATTGTGGCCTCCTGTGGCTCTGCCCCTGCCCCCTCTCTGGTACTAACGTGCTGGGTCTGGACCATACACTCTGAGGGAAGCAAATTCCTTAACTAATCCTTAATCTCCCCACCCTCCAACTGCCACCCCCTTCAGCTAGAATCACCTTAAGTCAGCTTTGCACTTCCATGGATTGCTAACTCTTCTTTTGCTTTTCCAGCTCAGGACCACTCCAACGACCCACCTAACAAGGTAAGCATATCCGGTTTTCATGGGCTTATTTTCTCATGGAAATGACTCTGTAGAGAATTGGTTATTCCTGAAGACACAATGTAACATCAAGTTTGGGTTAATGTTCCTCAGTGCAACAACAAAGAAATATTTGTAATCACTCCCATGAGTCTACCTTGCAGCAAGAATGTGCATTTTGGAATTATTCCCCTCCTGTGTCTGAATACTGGATGTTACTCTTAGTAGCTCTGTGACCCTTGTCAAGTAACCTAACCTCTTTGATCCTCAGCTTTGTCATCTGTAAAATGGGCATTCTGCCTACTTCAAAGAGAAGTTGAAGGGATTAAACAAGATAACCTACATAGAGCACCCAGCACAATGGCCTACAAAAGGAAAGCACTGAATCATTCTCACTCCCCTACCTTCAGTCTGATCCTGCTCTTACAGTCAAAACGATAATTTCAATTTTAGTAGATCTGAGATCCTGTTTTTTATAATAATTGTATAGAATTTTCCATTTTATGGCCGGACGTGGTGGCTCACACCTGTAATTCCAGCACTTTGGGAGGCAGATCACGAGGTCAGGAGATCGAGACCATCCTGGCTAACATGGTGAAACGCCGTCTCTACTAAAAATACAAAAAATTAGCCAGGAGTGGTGGCGGGCACCTGTAGTCCCAGCTACTCGGGAGGCTGAGGCAGGAGAATGGTGTGAACCCGGGAGGTGGAGCTTGCAGTGAGCTGAGATCACGCCACTGCACTCCAGCCTGGGCGACAGAGAGAGACTCCATCTCAAAAAAAACAAAAAAATAAGAATTTTTCATTTTCATTTTACCTTTTCTATAGAGCAAACACACATACTGAAAAATGCTAAATCACAATTATACTTTCACAATGTATGAACTTTCACAAGTTGAACACACCTAGGTAAGCAGCACCCAAATCATGAAATACTACACGACCTCCCCTTAAAAAGAAACCCTTCCAGCCAGGCACAGTGGCTCACACCTGTAATCCCAGCAGTCTGCGAGGCCAAGGCAGGTGGATCACTTGAAGTCAGGAGTTCTAAACCAGCCTGGCCAACACGGTGAAACCTTGTCTCTACTAAAAATATAAAAAATTAGCTGGGCATGGTGGTGGATGCCTATAATCCCAGCTACTTGGGAGGCTGAGACAGGAGAATCGCTTGAACCTGGGAGGTGGAGCTTGCAGCAAACTGAGATCATGCCATTGCACTCCAGCCTGGGCGACAGAACCAGACTCCGTCTCAAAAAAAAAAGAAAATTAGCCGGGTGAGGTGGCGGGCGCCTGTAGTCCCAGCTACTCGGGAGGCTGAGGCAGGAGAATGGCGTGAACCCGGGGGGGGGAGCTT
>NW_012098765.1:463618-467656 GCF_000951045.1 Mandrillus leucophaeus
GGTGGCGGGCGCCTGTAGTCCCAACTACTTGGGAGGCTGAGGCAGGAGAATGGCGTGAACCCGGGAGGCGGAGCTTGCAGTGAGCTGAGATCCGGCCATTGCACTCCAGCCTGGGTGGCAGAGCGAGATTCCGTCTCAAAAAACAAAAAAACAAAAAAAGAAACTCTACCTGTCACTTCCCTCCAAAGATCAAAGAGTAACCACTATCCTGACTTCTAATGCTCCAGATTAGTTTTGCTTGGTTTTGTTCTTACATAAAGGAGAAATATAACATATCCTTATATGTGGCTTCTTCAACATTGCTTTGTGAGACTCATCCATATTGTTGTATGTATTTGTGGTTTACTGGTTCTCATTGCTGCACTGTCCTATTCCATTGCATATATACCATAATTTCTCTCTTCTAATGATCATTCATCAGGAGGTCAGCAAGCAGAGAAGGGGTAACAACAAAAGCCCTTCTCCAGAGCTAAAATTTCAAAATGGTAACAGCTTGTGGTGCTGAATCACACCAGGCAAGGTGAGGCCCTGCCCTGTGTCACTGACTTAACTGATCATTACTTGTGCTTTTCAGATGAATGAAGTTACTTATTCTACCCTGAACTTTGAAGCCCAGCAACCCACAAAACCAACTTCAGCCTCCTCATCCCCAACTGCCACAGAAATAATTTATTCAGAAGTAAAAAAGAAGTAACGAAACCTGTCCTGCTCACCGCAGTGCTGATGTCTTTCAAGTCTCTCACCCTCATCACTAGGAGATTCCTTTCCCCTGTAGCGGTAGAGGGGTAGAGACAGAAAGAATTTTCTGCTACTCTTTCTTCCTAATAGGCACCTCCAGACTGCCTGGTCACAGCCCCTCCCTCAGTGTCAATAGATGAAAAGGTACATTGGGAGTCTATAGGAAACCCAACTTTCTTGTCATTGAAATTTGGCAAAGCTGACTTTGGGAAAGAGTGGCCAAAACTTCCCCTCCCTTTCCCTTTTCCCCACCTGGACTTGTTTTAAACTTGCCTGTTCAGAGCACTCATTCCTTCCCACCTCAGTCCGGTCCTATCACTCTAATTCGGATCTGCCATAGCCTTGAGGTTATGTCCCTTTCCATTAAGTACATGTGCCAGAAAACAAGAGAGAGAGAAAGGCAGTAATGCCTTCTCCTATTTCTCCAAAGCCTTGTGTGAACTCACCAAACACAAGAAAATCAAATATATAACCAATAGTGAAATTCCACACCCTTGTCCACTGTCAGGGTTGTCTACCTGTAGGATCAGGGTCTAAGCACCTTGGTGCTTAGCTAGAATACCACCTAGTCCTTCTGGCAAGCCTGTCTTCAGAGAATCCACTAGAAGCAACTAGGAAAATCACTTGCCAAAATCCAAGGCAATTTCTGATGGAAAATGCAAAAGCACAGATATGTTTTAATATCTTTATGGGCTCTATTCAAAGCAGTGCTGAGAGGGAGGGGTTATAGCTTTAGGAGGGAACCAGCTTCTGATAAACAATCTGCTAGGAACTTGGGAAAGGAATCAGAGAGCTGCCCTTCAGCGATTATTTAAATTATTGTTAAAGAATACACAATTTGGGGTATTGGGATTCTTCTCCTTTTCTCTGAGATATTCCACCATTTTAATTTTTGTAACTGCTTATTTATGTGAAAAGGGTTATTTTTACTTAGCTTAACTATGTAAGCCAATCCGATTGCCTTAGGTGAAAGAAACCACCAAAATCCCTCAGGTCCCTTGGTCAGAAGCCTCTCAAGGTTTTTTTGTCAGAGGCTCCAAATAGAAAATAAGAAAAGGTTTTCTTCACTCATGGCTAGAGCTAGATTTCACTCGGTTTCTAGGCACCTCAGACCAATCATCAACTACCATTCTGTTCCAAGTTTGCACCTGTGCATTTTCTGTCTGCCCCTACTCACTTTCTCAGGAAACCTTGGCCTCTGCTAAGGTGTATTTGGTCCTTGAGAAGTGGGAACACCTTACAGGGACACTATCACTCGTGCTGGTGGCATTGTTTACAACTAGAAAGCTGCACTGGTGCTGATGCCCCTTGAGGAAACAGGGCTGTGAGGAGGAGGATTGTAACTTAGGCCTAGCCTTTTTTAACAGCCTCTGAAATTTATCTTTTCTCCTATGGGGTCTATAAATGTATCTTATAATAAAAAGGAAGGACAGAAGGAAGACAGGCAAAAGTACTTCTCACCCAGTCTTCTACACCGATGGAATCTCTTTGGGGCTAAGAGAAAGGTTTTATTCTATATTGCCTACCTGATCTCATGTTAGGCCTAAGAGGCTTTTTCCAAGAGGATTAGCTTGGAGTTCTCTATACTCAGGTACCTCTTTCAGGGTTTTCTAACCCTGATATGGACTGTGCATACTTTCCCTCATCCATGCTATGCTGCATTATTTAATTTTTCCTGGCTAAGACCATGTCTGAATTATATATGAAAATTGTTCTATGTTTTTATAATAAAAATAATATATCAGACATCAACATACTGCCTCATGGTTGATACTACCTTAGACAATGTTTTTCTCTACAGGCAGAATAAACAAATTGTTCAATGGGGAGTCAGAGTAAAACTATTTCTTTTTTTTTTCGTTTTTGAAATAGAGTCTTGCTCTGTCACCCAGGCTGGAGTGCAGTGGCACTATCTCAGCTCACTGCAACCTCCACTTTCCTGGTTCAAGCAATCCCCCATCTCAGCCTCCCCAAGTAGCTGGGATTACAGGTGCATGCCACCATGCCCAGCTAATTTTTTTGTATTTTTAGTAGAGACGGGTTTCACCATGTTCACCAGACTGGTTTCAAACTCCTGACCTCAGGCAATCCGCCCACCTTGGCCTCCCAAAGTGCTAGGATTACAGGCGTGAGCAACTGCGCCCGGCCGTAGGCCATAAAACTATTTCTAAGTCTACAGATATTTGATCTAGTGATCAGAGAATTAGGTAAATTCATTTGCATACCTGCTAACAAAGTGAGTCTATCTGGGAGCAACAGACCACAGCTCCAACATGCCTGGGAGGAAGTGCCTACCTTCCTCTGGGACAGAAGATGATCTCATGAGTAAAAGACCTCCCAGCCTCTTCATTAGGGGCCAACAACCCTTCCCACTCTGGCGGCTCCAGTGAATTAGATGTAGCAATACAAGGGTCTCCACAGGTTCATTCACCTTCTAACTCTTCCTGGTTCCCAGTTCCTTTATTCTGCCCTCTAGGAGGGTCAGATCTCTTCTAACCTGAGTAGCCTTCATTTATTAATTCTGCTAAGTACTAAGCTATAACCTCATTTCCTTCACTTCCAAGCAATTGAAACACATGTGCTGTCTTTCCCTTTCCTCATCACCTAATTTTTCCTGGCCCTCTGCAGTGCCTCCATACCCAAGATCGCTGGAAACAGCACAAAATCAGTATCCATGTCTTGGCCAAATCCAAAGGCATTTTTACGGTCCTCACACGTTTTCCTTTTACAATATCTAAAATCACAGACAACTTTTCCATTCTGGAAAGTTCTCCTTCCTCCATATCCCACTTATGTACTGCTCCCCAACACCAGATTTAGTACTCAGACCTTTCTTATCTCCATCCACCCTCTTTCATCAGCTTAGTGACCTCTCTGGAGATGGCTCTTAATTTATATCTCTACCCCAACTACTTCCAGAACTCATGACACCCACATCCAAATACTGTGTGAAATTACCCATTTAAACAAGCTCTCCCACACAGCTCACTCATTTCTCCCAGTGACACCTCCTAAGTTTCCACAGCCCCTGCTCATTTGTTTCCAGATTCAATACACTGTGAAAGCCTCTTGATCCTTTTTTAACAACTCTCAGTTATACTATTCTCACCATTCCCACAAACCTAACTGACCCAGACCCTCAACAGCACACAGTCTTGCTTGACTTCTTGTCTCCAGTCTCTCTAAAATCTTCCTTGCATATGACTGCCTCATTACCTTCCTAAAAATTAGTTCACGGCCGGGCGCGGTGGCTCAAGCCTGTAATCCCAGCACTTTGGGAGGCCGAGACGGGCGGATCAC
>NW_012098765.1:472345-473540 GCF_000951045.1 Mandrillus leucophaeus
TTTTTTTTTTTTTTTTGAGACAGTCTCACTCTGTCACCCAGGCTGGAGTACAGTGGCACGATCTCAGCCCAATGCAACCTCGGTATCCTGGGTTCAAGTGATTCTCGTGCCTCAGCCTCCTGAGTAGCTGAGATTACAGGTGCATGCTATCACACCAGGCTAATTTTTGTATTCTTTTTATTAGAGATGGGGTTTTACTATGTTGGTGAGGCTGGTCTCAAACTCCTGACCTCAAGTGATCCACCTACCTTGGCCTCCAAGAGTGCTGGGATTACAGGTGTGAGCCACTGCGCCTGGCCCCCAACTTTTATTTTTAGAGACAGGATCTCACTATGTTTCCCAGGCTGGAGTATAGGGGCACAATCATGGCTAATTGCGGTCTTGACCTCCCAGACTCAGGCGATTCCTAGGTTCAGCCTCCTGACTAGGTGGGACCACAAGCACATACCACCACATGGGGCTAATATTTTTATTTTTTGTAGACACAGGGTCTCGCTATGTTGCCCAGGCTGTTCTTGAACTCCTGAACAGAAGCAATCTTCCTGCCTCGGCCTAACAAAGCGCTGGGATTACAGGAGTGAGTCACAATTTAACGTGTAATAATATACTGTTATTAGTCTGCTATAACAGACTATATGGCTGCCATATGACTATATGGCTGCCATAACCAAGTACCAGAAAGCCTAAATGACTTAAGCAACAGAAATTTATTTCTCATGGTTTTGGAGGTGCCTTCTTGCTATCTCCTCACATGGTCTCTTCTCTGTACCTACACATCTGTGGTGTCTCTCTCTGAGTCCAAATTTCCTCTTCTTTAAGGACATCAGTCAGAATGAATTAGGGCTCACCCTACAGGCATTATCTTAATCACCTCTAAAGCCCCTATTTCCAAATACAGTCACATTCTGAGGCACTAGGGGTTAGGGTTTCAACAGAAGAATTTTAAGGGAACACAATTCAGCCCATGACAGAGACCAAGGACAAAAAACAGAAACAAGAAAGCAAGGACCAGGCCAGGCGCAGTGGCTCACACCTGTAATCCTAACACTTTGGGAGGCCGAGGCGGGCAAATCACCTGAGGCCAGGAGTTCGAGACCAGCCTTGGCAACATGTGAAACCCCATCTCTACTAAAAATACAAAAAATTAGCAGGGTATGGTGGTGCATGCCTATAATCCCAGCTACTCGGGAGGCTG
>NW_012098765.1:478305-534943 GCF_000951045.1 Mandrillus leucophaeus
AGGTCAGAAGATCGAGACCATCCTGGCTAACACGGTGAAACTCCGTCTCTACTAAAAAATACAAAAAACTAGCCGGGCGAGGTGGTGGGCGTCTGTGGTCCCAGCTACTCAGGAGGCTGAGGCAGAAGAATTGCTTGAACCCAAGAGGTGGAGGTTGCAGTGAGCCGAGATCGCACCACTGCACTCCAGCCTGATGACAGAGCAAGACTCCATCTCAAAAAAAAAGAGAAGATAAATCTTGAAAACATTATGCCATGCAAAAGAAGCCAGACACAAAGGAGCACATGTTATATAATGTCATTGTTCTTTTTCAGACAGAGTCTCACTCTGTCACCAGGCTGAGTGCAGTGGCACAATCATGGCTTACTGCAGCCTTGACCTCCCAGGCTCAAATAATGCTCCCACGTCAACCTCCTCAGTAGCTGGGACTACAGATGCATGCCACCACCACACCCAGCTAATTTTTTATTTTTTGTAGAGAGGAGGTCTCGCTATGTTGCCCAGGCTGGTCTTGAACTGCTAGAGGCAAGTGATCTTCCCGCCTTGGCCTCTCAAAGTGCTGAAATTACAAGCATAAGCCATTATGCCCAGCCTATATGATGCCATTTAAATGAAGCTCAAAAACAGGCAATTCCAATTAATGGTGTTAAGAATTCACCCTAGAGGGTGGGATTAATGGCACAGGTGCTCAAGGGAACTCTGGGCTGATGGAAATGTTCTACATCTCAATTCAGGTAGTGATTGCATGGGTATACACATTTACCAAAAATCAACTTGTATACTTGAGATCTATATACATTTCAATGTATTTTAATTTTACTTCAATTTTTAAATATAAACTAAGGAAAGGAGCCAATAATTCAATCTATCAGGTACAAAGCACCTGTATTCATGTTCTATTGCTATACAATAAACCACCACTAATTTAGTGGCTTAAACAACACTTACTCATTAGTTTGCAGAATTCAGTTCCTTGAAGTCATAGTTTGAGTTCCCCATTGTCCTGTTGTCGGCCAGGGACTATTATTAGCTCCTAGAAGACCTTCTCAGGTCCTAGCACTGTGACCTCCTCCATCTTAGCCACGGAGAACCTCTCTCAAGTCAAATTCCTCTCACACTTGTACTCTCTCTAATTTTCCCTTCTGAGACCAGCCTGAGAAAACTCTCTGATTTTGCTTTTAAAAAGCTCACATGATTACATTAGGTCCACTCAGATCGTTTCCCTTCTGATTAATTCAAAATCAACTAAGTTGTAACCTTAATTATGTCTTCAAAATCCTGTTTGCCACACAAGGTAACATAATCATGGGTGTGATATCTCATCATTCATAGTTCCAGGTATTAGGGGCCATCTTAGAATTCTGTGTACCAAGCACACATAAAGCCATTGGTGCTTTCTGGAAGCTCCTTTATAATCCTGTTCAGAGGAAGTGGCAAAGAAGTCAAAAATGATCAATCCAACATTTTTTTTTTTTTTTTTGAGACAGTCTCACTCTGTCACCCAGGCTGGAGTACAGTGGCACGATCTCAGCCCAATGCAACCTCGGTATCCTGGGTTCAAGTGATTCTCGTGCCTCAGCCTCCTGAGTAGCTGAGATTACAGGTGCATGCTATCACACCAGGCTAATTTTTGTATTCTTTTTATTAGAGATGGGGTTTTACTATGTTGGTGAGGCTGGTCTCAAACTCCTGACCTCAAGTGATCCACCTACCTTGGCCTCCAAGAGTGCTGGGATTACAGGTGTGAGCCACTGCGCCTGGCCCCCAACTTTTATTTTTAGAGACAGGATCTCACTATGTTTCCCAGGCTGGAGTATAGGGGCACAATCATGGCTAATTGCGGTCTTGACCTCCCAGACTCAGGCGATTCCTAGGTTCAGCCTCCTGACTAGGTGGGACCACAAGCACATACCACCACATGGGGCTAATATTTTTATTTTTTGTAGACACAGGGTCTCGCTATGTTGCCCAGGCTGTTCTTGAACTCCTGAACAGAAGCAATCTTCCTGCCTCGGCCTAACAAAGCGCTGGGATTACAGGAGTGAGTCACAATTTAACGTGTAATAATATACTGTTATTAGTCTGCTATAACAGACTATATGGCTGCCATATGACTATATGGCTGCCATAACCAAGTACCAGAAAGCCTAAATGACTTAAGCAACAGAAATTTATTTCTCATGGTTTTGGAGGTGCCTTCTTGCTATCTCCTCACATGGTCTCTTCTCTGTACCTACACATCTGTGGTGTCTCTCTCTGAGTCCAAATTTCCTCTTCTTTAAGGACATCAGTCAGAATGAATTAGGGCTCACCCTACAGGCATTATCTTAATCACCTCTAAAGCCCCTATTTCCAAATACAGTCACATTCTGAGGCACTAGGGGTTAGGGTTTCAACAGAAGAATTTTAAGGGAACACAATTCAGCCCATGACAGAGACCAAGGACAAAAAACAGAAACAAGAAAGCAAGGACCAGGCCAGGCGCAGTGGCTCACACCTGTAATCCTAACACTTTGGGAGGCCGAGGCGGGCAAATCACCTGAGGCCAGGAGTTCGAGACCAGCCTTGGCAACATGTGAAACCCCATCTCTACTAAAAATACAAAAAATTAGCAGGGTATGGTGGTGCATGCCTATAATCCCAGCTACTCGGGAGGCTGGGGCACAAGAATCACTTGAACTTGGAAGGTAGAGGTTGCAGTGAGCCAAGGCCATGCCACTGCACTGCAACCTGGGTGACAGCAAGAGACTCTGTCTCAAAGCAAAAAAAAAAAAAAGAAAGAAAGAAAGGACCCCCATTTCCTCCCAGCCTAGAAATGTCTGAGTCAAGGATATACCCATTGCCCTCAAACCTCTAGCAATGTTCATACACTGATAATAGCTAGCACCAAAGTTAACCCCTGAAAAACTAAGATTATCAGAAATTGAAAGGCATTCCAAGAAACCAACCAAATATCAAACAAGACCTTTTCTAGGTGTCTGATTATTTGTTTAACAAACATTTATTGAGGACTTACTATATGTCAAATACTAAGCTAGGTGTTGAAGAGAACACGAAGATTAAAAAATAAAGTCCTTCTGATTTGGATTCTGATTCAAACAATCCTACTATTTAAAAAAGAAGAAGAGGAGGGAGGGAAACAACAAAGGAAGGAATGAAAGAAAGAACAAATAAATGAAAAACGGAAAGGAAGAACAATTATAAGGTAATTGCAGAAATTTGATCATTGGCTGGATATTTTATGATATTAAGGAGGAAATAATCCTTTTTTTTTTTTTTTTTTTGAGACGGAGTCTTGCTCTGTTGCCCAGGCTGGAGTGAAGTAGTGTGATCTCCGCTCACTGCAAGCTCCGCCTCCCGGGTTCACAACATTCTCCTGCCTCAGCCTTCCGAGTAGCTGGGACTACAGGTGCCCACCACCACGCCCGGCTAATTTTTTTGTATTTTTAGTAGAGGCGGGGTTTCATCATGCTCACCAGGATGGTCTCGATCTCCTGACCTTGTGATCTGCCTGCCTCAGCCTCCCAAAGTGCTGGGATTACAGGTGTGAGCCACCGCGCCCGGCCCAGGAGGAAACAATCTTTTAGTGTGATAATGTTTTCTGATATATTTGTGCTATTGTTTCTTAAAATGCCCTTGTATTTTAGGAGTAAGCTGAAATATCTACAGATGAAATGATTTGATGTCTATGATTTTCTACAAAATAATTCACAGTTGGAAGTGGGAATATAGATGACAAGAGATTGAATTGAAATGTTCATCACTGAAGCTGGATGATAAGTAAATGCAAACTCATTACATTATTGGCTCTACTTTTATAACTGTTTTCCGAGAATAAAAATTCCTTGCTCTCCAGAAGCTTATAATAAAAGGAGTCAGACATTCCAACAAATAGAATACAATGACAAAGTGTTGGGTGAGCTCCAAGGGCAGCAATGGTTCTGGGATAGGCAGAAGGAGTCAGAGTAGATATCAAAGAAGAGCCCCTCGTTGACCAGAGGCTTTAATGAAGAGTATCTCAGGCCAAGGAAAGACAAGTGGGTACAAAGGCACATAGACATGAAGTAGCAGAGCTTCCCCACATGACTTACTAGCAGCCATGTTAGTGCAAGTGTAGGTTCTAGAACCAGACTACCTGTGCTGGGGTTCTGCTTCTGAGTGCCTGCTGTGAGACCTCAGGCAGGATATGTGTAATGTCTCTGTGCCTCAGATTCTTTACCTATAAAACAAGGATTAGAGCAATAGCAATATATACTTCAAGGGGCTGATGTCAGGAGTTGATGAATTATTTAATGTGTAAAATGCTTAGAAGACGATGGGTAAAAAATAAATGCCAGCTATTAGCAATGGTAGCAGACTCCTAGCCTACAATACCACACATTCTGAAAAATATCCTCCAATTTGTTAATGTATCTCCCTTTTGTTAGACTGTAAACTTGTAAAATAAGGACTGTGTCTTATCTATCTCTTTATTCCTAAAAACTAGCCTAAGACCACGCCCATAGTAGGCCTTGATCAGGCAATTCTTTCAGGTGGCAGGGGAGGGACCATCAACAGCCTCTGTCTAACTCCCTCTTTATTTCTCCATGTGATACCCTCAATTCCTGAAATTCTCTGGCTTCCTTTAGCTTCCTTCCTTGTGTCTAACTCCTCCCCTATTCTGCTCCAAGGTTGTTCATTTATTAATTACGCCCTCTGGTCCCTTCCCTGGCAGGTGTTCCAGTGCTTCCTCTCTGTCTCCCCACAGGTAAGATACTCCCTGAACAGCCTCTGCATTGCTTATTCTGCAATTAGTGAACAGTGAGGGAGGCTGAATTCCTAGATCATACCTATTCGTGAAAAGTAGAATCCTCTGGAAAAGAGAAAAGCAGGTCAGATGGCCAAAATGAAAAGACAAAAGCAGGTCAGATGACAAAATATAAAGCCTTCAAATGTAGCCCCAGCTTGAGGAAATCCTGTAGACATGTTTGTACCATCAGCTAAAATCTCACTGTAATGTTCTGGGGGTTTAGAAACTGCTGGGGAGGAAGGAGGCCTGATGAGCAGGGAGCCCAGCTTTCTATCAATTTTTGCAAACTTCAGTATTTATTTTTCCTCTGCTAGTAAACGTCCTCATTCTCCCTCAGAGCAGACTCAGAGAGAAAGAAAATGGGAAGATCCATTTTCATATCTGGAGCCTGAGAACTGAGAACATACAAGACCGCAGATGGCTACTGACTCTAAAGATGAAGTAGGAAAGTCAGATGCAGTTCCCTCTGTGTACAAAGTGCCCTCTGCCCTGAGCCACGATGTGGGGCTGGAACATGATCCCAGTCTCCCCAAGAGTGGGGACTGCTGGTAGATCATTAACTACCCACACGCGGAAGGAAAAAGAGACCTCCGAAGTACCTCTCTCTACCCATTCTCCCTGTTTCCTCTGAGAGGACAATTCAAGGCCGCATCCCCAGCCTCAGGTTTAAGGGTTCTTTAATGCAAGAAGGGTGGGAGAGGGGACCACAAAGCAGAAACAGGACACTGGAGAAAACAAACTGACCATGCTTTGTTTAAAGGTCAAAGTCTTGTGAAGCATGCCAATCTTTCTTCATTGCTTGGGCTCTGTATGATGTGAGCCTTGTCCTGTACCTGGAGCACTATGTGAACTCAGAGTTTTTCTTGCTTGGGGCTAGAGAATTAAAAAGAGGTAACTGTTAAAAAAAAAAAAAAAAAAAAAGAAGGCCAATAAACACAAGCAGAGTAGCAAGTATCTGAAATCCTAAGTGTGATTATAAGGAAGTGAAACTGGTTTTCTTGTAGGCCTCAGACTGGTTTTGAAAGTAACTCTACATGGCAAGTTGAGCAAAATATTTTGAGTAATGATGACAGAATTTTTTGGATAGATGTGTGTTTATTCCCAGGACAACTACTTTTAAGGTGCCCATATTTATCTGGGTACGATATACTTGTTAATAGAATCCTATACCTATAACTCATATGAGTTTCATAACTTTTTTGTCTTAACTTACATAGGACTTAGGAACAGTTTAATACTAGCAAGAGTTTAAACAGGCCAATTTCCCCATTTGAAGCCTCCCTGGTTAACTCTATCAACCAGCCCTGTTTGGTCCAGAGGAGAAGGAGAAGGAGTGGAAATGGACAGAAACAGATGTGACATTCTCCCACTTCCATTTAACCCAAGAAGGGCTTTATTATCTTTATTGGAGAATTAGGCTTTGCTCATTCACTGGCTACTTCACATCAGACAGAGAAACTTAATTAATGTAAATTATTCAAAGAACCAGCTGTAAAATTTATCACTAAATTAACAAAGTACAGGGCAAGAGTATTAGTTATTAGTGCTTCATGCATGTTTCAGCTTATTCTCTAAAGCTCAGCAACCTCTCTCTTCTTAAGAATTGTAAGTCCTCCATACTGTCAGAGGCGTTAGAACCACAGCAACTCCATATTGAACTGGGGCTGGGTAAAATGAGGCTGAGACCTGCTGGGCTGCATTCCCAGGAGGTTAGGCATTCTTAGTTGCAGGATGAGCTAGGTCAACACAAGATCTAGGTCACAAATTCCCTGCTGATAAAACAGGATGCAGTAAAGAAGCTGGTCAAAACCCACCAAAACCAAGATAGCGATGAAACTGACCTCTGGTTGCCCTCACTGCTCATTATACACTAATTATAATGTATTAGCATGCTAGAAGACACTCCCCCCAGCACCACGGCAGTTTGCAATTGCCATGGCAGTATCTGGAAGTTACCCTACATGATCTAAAAAAAAGAGGAGCCCTCAGTTCTGGGAAATCCCTGTCCCTTCCTTGGAAAACTCATGAATAATCCACCCTATATTTAGCATATGATCAAAAAATAACCATAAAAATAGCCAACTGGAAGCACTCAGGGCTACTCTGCCTATGGAGTAGCCATTCTTTTGTTTCTTTAGTTCTCTAACAAACTTGCTTTCACTTTATGGACTTGCCCCGAATTCTTTCTTGTGCAAGATCCAAGAACCCTCTCTTGGGGTCTGGATTGGGACCCCTTTCCCATAACATCTTCCCGGGAACCATGAAGGGACAATACTGGAGAGACCTCCCAATCCAAAGGAAAATTATCCATGCAGCACCAATTGGCTGACTTTGGGTAAGTGCTGGGGTACATTTTATCCTAGGTAAAGGACAAAGTTGGGTTAGAGGCCCAACCTGAAAGGGTTAGAATCCCTCCTAAGACATAGCGGGTTGTGCTCGCTTCAGCAACACATATACTAAAATTGGAATGATATAGAGAAGATTAGCTAAAAGTTTTTACATATTAAAAGAGAAAAGGAAGGAAGAAAGGAAGGAAGGGAGGAAGGAAGGGAGGAAGATGGAAGGGAGGAAGGGAAGGAGGGAGGGAGGGAGGGAAGGAGGAAGGAAGGCAGGCAGGCAGGCAGGCAGACAGGCAGGCATAAGGGGTTAAAAGGCCCATCACAGTAAAGGGCAAGGATGCTTGTCTGAACTTGGGCTAAAGGCTCAACTTAGGAAGGTCAGAGTCTCTCCTAAGACATAGGGAGTTAGAGGTCTCCCTTGGTAACATTCCTCTTGGTTAAAAATGGATTTGGTACTACAGGATGTTAACCACTATTCTCTTTGGATTAATCTGCCTTGCGCTGTTTGCTGAAGGCCACAAGTTACAGGATTAGGCATGTACAAGATTGTGGGACACAGGGAGCTTTTTTCTCCCTAAAGGGGGAAACTTGAGAGCCATTGAGACTACCAGAAAAGATCCCGTCAAGACTGACGATCAGCTGCCTGAATGTTTGATCCAGTGTCGCTGCAATGGGTGGGTCTTTCCCTGGCCCCTCTGAGCTCCTTGCCTCTCCCGCCCTGCTGCAGGCAATGCTTTTCTCCCTTCCCTTTCCTCTCTCTCTCTGTGCGCAAACCATTTGAATGTATGGTAAAAATCACTTTTTATCTCCTCTGCAAAGTTTTCATTACTGGGAAAAAGGATTTATGAAGCTCATCTTAGGCTGTAACAAATCCAGTGTAATTTGTTCTACGAATTTGTTTTTCTGTGTCATTCTGTCATAAAAAGAGATACCATAGGATAGAATGCCAGCCAAGGACCCCTGTAAGCCCTCTGTTCAAGCCGCCCCAGAAAGCTGTTCAGTTACAAACACTGCAGGTTAATGAAACCAAAAAACAAAACAAACAAAAAACCTGGATGAGGTTTCTCCCTCACCTTATTTTATGTCCTTGGGAGTCTGACATTGTAACCCTGGTACTTTCTCTTGGTCTCTGCCATCTGGAGGGCAGGAATTTGGGGGCTCATGTCATAGCCCTAAAAATTACCTTGAGCAGTTAAAAGCCTTAGCAAGTTCAAAATTGGCTGCTCTAGGCTTCTTCTGGGAAGAGTAACAGAAACTGCCCAATGTTGTAGCTCAGTAGCTAAGATTTCTCTCTTTTCACAATGGTGGCCAGGGTTCAATTTCCAGCCTGGGGAATAAGTCCTTTCTGGTTTATTTGTGTGACCTTTGCCATTTATTAATTATCTGCCTCTCCATGAACAACTTCTTTTTTAATTTTTATTACTTTTATTTTTTTGCCCATGACACAACCCTCAGGAGATCCTGAGAACATGTGCCCCCGTCCATGAACAACTTCTGACTCCCCTTCTCAAATTTTCCTTTCTCTGTGCTACCTTAACAGATTCCAGATCTTGTAAAAACTGCTTACCAGCTCTTTGGAAATACCCGGTACACCCACAGTTAAATCATAACCTTAGTTAAAACTTATTGGTTTCATCTGAGAAGTTACCTTTGGTAAAGTCCAAAAGCCAGAAATATTGACTGTTTGTCTTAACTAGAGTCTAGTAATAAGAGGTTTGGTTAAAAGCCAGCTTAATTTAAAGCAGATGTCCAAGCTATGCATATGTTTTAAAGGTGTTTATGGTTTTTTTTTTTTTGGATCTTACTTTCCTGGAAAAAACAAAAACAAAAACTTTTTCTTCTCAGACAACTGAATTCTCTTTCTCCAGTTTTTATTCTTGCCACCTTCATGCCTATATAAGAGGACCTAAGATAATTTCTAATAGCCTGGGACTCCTTGGGAAAAACAGAGGAGGTGACACAGACCCCATTTTGGGGAAAACTTCTCTTTTCTTCATGGAATCCCAGGAATTAAAAGTGGATAGGCCAGGTGCAGTGGCTCACACCTGTAATCCCAGCACTTTGGGAGGCCGAGGCGGGTGGATCACGAGGTCAGGAGTTCAAGACCAGCCTGGCCAAGATGATGAAACCTCATCTCTACTAAAAATACAAAAATTAGCTGGGCATGGTGGCAGGTTCCTGTAATCCCAGCTACTTGGGAGGCTGAGGCAGAGAATTGCTTGAACTCCTGAGGCAGAGTTTGCAGTGAGCTGAGATTACACCACTGCACTCCAGCCTGGGCAACAGAGCAAGACTCTGTCTCAAAAAAACATAAAATAAAAGTGGACAGATGCCTCTCAAAATCTAAGGCTCTGTTCTGTTTTGCATTGCATTACCTGACATTTTGACTTTTGGGGGGTATCAGAAATTACTTTGCATTGGCCGGGCATGGTGGCTCACACCTGTAATCCTAGCACTTTGGGAGGCCAACAAGGGCAGATCACCTGAGGTCAGGAGCTTGAGACCAGACTCAACATGGAGAAACCCCATCTCTACTAAAAATACAAAATTAGCTGGACGTGGTGGTGCATGCCTATAATCCCAGCTACTCAGGAGGCTGAGGCAGGAGAATTGCTTGAACCTGGGAGGCAGAGGTTGTGGTGAGCCAAGATCACATCATTGCACTCCAGCCTGGGCAACAAGAGTGAAACTCTGTCTCAAAAAAAAAGAAATTACTTTGCATTACGAGAGAGTTTTTAGCCTTCATGTGTAATAACTAGGTAGGAAATACACTTAAGGGACGGCTAATGGCAGTTATGGGGGAATACTCAGCTCTTTGCATGTTTGGACCAGAGAAACATGCTCTCAGCCACCTAAAAGGTATGGAAACATCTGCAACTCCCACTGAGAGATGAGTCTCCCATGGGAGATGGGCTGTTTATCTCTTTTTTGGGATCCAGGATCCAGTATAAAAATGGGCCCCTTAATTATGGGGGATCTGTTTTGCCTTCCAGCTGTGTTTCCTTATTAGACCCTAGAAACCACATGCTTTTCTGGCATCGTTCTTTAAAAGGCTCCACCCTAAAGCCAGTCAGTAATTAACATCCTTGGAGAAATCTCTATGTGTAAGAGTATATGCTTTTCCTAGCTGTCTTTTTTTTTTTTTTTTTAGACAAGAGTTTTGCTCTTGTCTCCAAGGCTAGAGTGGCACCCACCACCATGTCCAGTTAATTTTGTATTTTTATTACAGGTGGGGTTTCACCATGTTGGCCAGGCTGGTCACGAACTCCTTACCTTAGGTGATCCACCCACCTTGGCCTCCCAAAGTGCTGTGATTATAGGCGTAAGCCACCGCACTTGGCCCTGGCTGTCTTAACTGAACTGTTATTCACACCATTTTCCTTGGTTTGAATAAAATATGAATTCTCTATTTTGTTTCATCTAAGAGTTGGCCCTTTGGAAATGTAATTTAGCATTGCTTAGCTGACAATGAGGACAGGGAACAGAAGAAAATAGAAACAAGGTAGAAAGAAAAAAAACAGTAGAAGAGAGAGGTGTGAAGAAAGCTATGAATATGAAGATGTATTTTTGGTAAAGAAAGTTATAAAGAAAAGAAATATTATGTGAGAAAAGATCTTGTATGGTAAATTCTTGTCCTAAAGTAGAATGACTGATTATTTAGGAAAGAGGGAAATATAAGACAAGTTAGAAAGTCTAAGCATGTCACACATGGTCTGTGTAAGTCATGACAGAGTTCATAAAATGGGAAAGAAAAACTTAAAAACTGGCAAATGAAAAATCTTACAACTATTGGTTCTGCTTCTGTCTGTGTATCTAAGTTTTGTTTTTTGTTCTTGTTTTTGTTTTTCGTCTGTGTATTTATATGTGTTGTGTGTGTGGTATTTATATAAAAAGCTCTAATTGATTGGCTTAAAGAAAAATAAGTACTGAAATCAAATATTTTGTCAGAAAAATAAAAACTTTAATGTCTTTTAATTCACATGACTTTAGTAATCTTTATGAAATAAAGAAACTTTTCAAGATTATTGGTAAAACACAAACATCTTCAAAACTTAGACATTTACTCTAAATTACTCAGGTCAAATACTGTCTTTGCTAGAAGGCTTCAGGTTATAAACTACATCTTTGACTTTTGATACTTGTACAACTTACCTACTTTGTAGCTAGATTCTAGATAAAGCCTGGGGACATATGGAGTTATCCATGCCCCCAACTATGTTGGAAATAGTGAGACCTTATCTGCATTTCTGTCTGGTGTCCTAGGCTACACACCTGGTACATAAATAAAATTGCTTACTAACCAGATCTTTCACCAAAAATAAAAGTTGCTAAGAGTTAACATTGTAACATATGTAATTGAGACTACTGGAGAAACAGTTTTACATGCAAGGTATATAAGGAAAGTAGAATGTGTTTTTGGTAAAAGATTGTAAGAAAGTATGGAGATGTGTTTCTTTCCCTAATTTAGAGAGTTAAAGGATAGAATAAAGCTGATGTTTGAGTAAGTTGTGAAAGGTTTATGAAAGGTTAGTGTTGTAAAAGAAATTATGAGAAGATATTGGCTAAAATTAAAGGGGTATTATTCAATTTATCTGTAAATTGAACATTGGAATAAAAGCATAACATGGCTTTCTTAGAGCATGGTTCTATTCTTTAACAACAACAACAAAAAAAATCTGTAAAGTGTTATAAAAGGTTTATAAGAATCTTACCTTATGATCAAACGATTAAGATTAGATAGATTTGCGTATAATTTTTTTTTTTTTTTTTTGGCCAGGCACTGTGGCTCACACCTGTAATCCCAGCACTTTCGCAGGCTGATGTGGGCAGATCACAAGGTCAGGAGATCAAGACCATCCTGGCCAACATGGTGAAATCCTGTCTCTACTAAAAATACAAAAATTAGCTGGGTGTGGCAGTGCACACCTGTAATCCCAGTTACTTAGGAGGCTGTGGCAGGGGAATGGCATGAACCTGAGAGGCGGAAATTGCAGTGAGCCGAGATCACACCACTGCACTCCAGTCTGGTGACAGAGTGAGACTCCGTCTCAAAAAAAAAGGGGGGCTGGTCTTAAACTCCTGGGTTTAAGTGATTCTCCTGCCTCAGTCTCCCAAAGTGTTAGGATTAGAGGCATGAGCCATTGCACCTGACCAGATTTGTCTGTTAGGTTTTATTAAGAACTAGATTTAACATCAATATAGTACACTAACATAAAGGTGAGATTTGGCTTTCTCTCTTGAACAAGATTTTTGTGTAATTTCTTTTTAATGAAAGATTTTGGTTTGCCTTTTGAATAAACTACAGGAAAAAGAATGAAAGAAAAGAGAAAGATTATTTGGAAAGCTAAGTCTTCCCTCTGTCAATGAGTAAAGGTTTTTCCCCTTTTTTTTTTTTTTTTTTTTCAGGTAGAGTCTCACTCTGTCACCCAGACTGGAGTGCAGTGGCACAATCTTGGCTCACTAAAACCTCCGCCTCCCAGGTTCAAGTAAATCTCCTGCCTCCGCCTCCCGAGTAGCTGGGATTATAGGCATGCACCACCACGCCTGGTTAATTTCTTGTATTTTTAGTGAGACAGTGTTTCCCCATATTGGCCAGGCTGGTCTCAAACACCTGACCTTATGATCCACCCACCTCAGCCTCCCAAAGTGCTGGGATTAAAGACATGAGCCACTGTGCCCAGCCAGGTTTTTCCCTTTTTAAAATCTTTGAGTTATCATTTTGGCTAAATGACTTACAGTGTGCCGGGATTCTTTTTTATATCAAGTATTTCAAACCTTTGACATTTGAAAACTTTCCAAAATCAAACTATAAATTGCCAGTTTCTGACCTGATTAATCCTTTAGATATTAGATACCCTAAAGTCCAAAAGAGACACATTTGGCTTATTTGGTATATTAAAATCATACAGGAAGCATTGTCAAATATGAAATAGTGTTTGGCTTTCTTTGGGCTGTATTTGTATAAATGTGTTATTGGTATGTTTTCCAAAATTATACTATAGTCCTATAATACTGATATGACTTAGTGTATATTATCAGTAATAATTATAATTGTTTTGTAAAATTGTTGTATGCCACAGAAGAACCATGACTGCCATAAGAATTTCTGTCATCCACAGACAATTGTTGTCTTATTTTGATCCTCTTTAAAGGGCAGTTTATAATCAGCTATAGGACTCTGACGAGTACTCTTAAATGCAGGCCTTTGATAACTTTGGAAAGTGTGCCATTAAAATAGAGAGGAAAGAACTTCAAAGACTCTCTTGGAAAACTAATGTGTACATAAATGTTGAGTGAAACAGGAATTAATTGCATAGACTGAACTAACAAAAGACGAAAATAATCTTTTTATGACTTTTTGCCTAAAACATTGCTGATCCTTTCTGTCTTTTCAGAGTCAAGAATACTTTTCTTTTGAGCTATTTACAGCTTTTAACAAGTAAAATACATTCCAATAAATAAAATTTGGAGCATATTTCTTTCTCTCTACCTCATTTCTCCAAAATTTGGAAACTGTAAGTATTCTTAACTATGGCAATATTTGCACAAGTACAATAAGAATCTGTTTTCTTTCGTAACAGGACACCACTGGAGACAATGGTTATTTTATGAAGGCTTTGACTGGAATGGCATGCCAGGTGCAAAAAGACTACTTTTAAGGAATCAAAAGTTGACTTACAGAGTCAGAAAAAGCCCCCTGGGAAAACTGGCCTCGTGCCTTGTCTATGCAATCCTTGTACAGAGATCCTGACCTGTGGTAAGTAAAGAATGTCACTTTCTAAAGAATGTCACTTTTTTTTTTTTTTTTTGAGAGAGTGTTTCACTCTGTCACTCAGCCTGGAGTGCAGTGATACAATCTTGGCTTACTGCAACCTCCATCTCCCAGGTTCAAGTGATTCTCCTGCCTCAGCCTCTGAGCAGCTGTGATTACAGGCACGTGCCACCATGCCCAGCTAAATATTTTTTTGTATTATTAGTAGAGACAGGGTTTTCACCATGTTGGCCAGGCTGGTCTCAAACTCCTGACATCAAGTGATCAATCCACCTCAGCCTCCAAAAGTGCTGGCGTTACAGGTGTGACTACCACGCCTGGCCAAAAATGTCACTCTCTGGCCCAGGAGTCCCAATTATCCTGGGAAATTGAGAGGAGAGAAATGTACCCAAGTCATACAAGTATGTGAAGGTACAAACCCATGGCTGGGCTCAGTGCTTTAAAAGCTCTAATCCGAGATTCCTTATGGAACAAAGTTCCATCAAATCCAATTTAAAAAGAGCCTATATGGCAAATAATTACTCTTGCTGCACTTTATACAAACAATCAGACCTAGTATAATAAGACTAAAACTTAGTTTGCAAATAAATGAGTCCTACCATGATTTGTTTTTAATAAAAATGGGAATTAGAGAAAAATTATTTTTCAAAAACTGTGATACACCTGTTATTAGACTCTAGTCTCATCTGTTGCTTTTTGAGTTTTTTCTGCATTTTAGACTGACTCTGCTTCTTCCTGTGAACCAACCAGTGATCTCTGGCTGCTGCTCAGAAGAAACAAAAGGGGAAGGTAACGTAAAAATCTAGATCAATATCTTAATTCTGAGCATGTATTGGAATCAGCTAGTGACTCTGTATCAGCTTGGTTCCAACAACTGCCCTGTTCATGAAACACTTTCTTATTTAGTTCACTTGGAATAATTTTACTTATTTTGCTTTACTTTTGTGGAATATATTGCTCTCATATTCTTTGTGTAAAAATGCAAGATAAGCTTATTCAATGTTTTCTTAAATTGAGTACTTATTATCTTTCGAATATCACCTTTTGTCAGAACTCAGAGTTATGAAGGGCCCTCACTATACTGAAGCTTTCTGACTGAGCTCCTCTCTACCCTGGATGTAAGACACCCTAATAGGCAGGAATATCACTGCCCCTATTCAGCCTAAAGAAGTTACAGTAGATGGATCTTTGCCCCTCTGCAACCCTTAGGATTAAAGATTCCCTTGTAAAAAGGCGGGAAATATGTCAGAGGTCTTCAAACCAGAGCAACACCATCTTGAACAGGGTCTGGGTAAAATAAAGCTGAGACCTGCTGGGCTGCATTCCCAGATTAGGCATTTTTAGTTGCAGCATGAGACAGGAGGTCGGCACAAGATACAGGTCACAAAGAACCCGCTGATAAAACAGGATGCAGTAAAGAAGCTGGCCAAAACCCGCCCAAACCAAGATAAAGATGGAACTGACTTCTGGTTGTCCTCATTGCTGTTTATACACAAATTATAATGGTGACCATGCTAGAAGACACTCCCACCAGTGCCATGACAGTTTACAAATACCATGGCAATGTCTAGAAGTTACCCTAAATGGTCAAAAAGGAAAAGGAACCCTCAGTTCCAAGAAATTGCCACCCCTTTCCTGGAAAACTCATGAATAATCCACCCCATATGTAGCGTATAATCAAGAAATAACCATAAAAATATCCAACCAGCAGCCCTCAGGGCTGCTCTGCCTATGGAACAGCTATTCTTTTGTTTCTTCTCTAATAAACTTGCTTTCACTTTACTCTATGGACTTACTCTGACTTCTTTCCTGTGTAAGATCCAAGAACCCTCTCTTGGGGACTCGATCAGGACCCCATTCTGGTAATAATATGACCCAACAATTCCACTCCTAGGTATATACCCAAGAGAAATAAAAACATGTCTATACAAAAACTCACATACAAATGTCCAAGGCTGGGCTTGATGGCTCACCCCTGTAATCCCACCACTTTGGGAGGCTGGGGTGGGCAGATCACTTGAGCTCAGGAGTTCAAGACCAGCCTGGCCAACATGGTGAAACAATGTCTCTACTAAAAATACCAATATTAGCTGGGTGTAGTGGTGTGCACCTGTAATCCCAGCTACTCAGGAGGCTGGGCCAGGAGAATCATTTGAACTGGAAAGGTGGAGGTTTCAGTGAGACGAGCAACACTCCATTTCTTAGGGAAAAAAAAAAAAAATGTTCATAAGCAGCATTATTTGTAATAGCCAAAAGCAGAAACAACTCAAATGTCCACCAACTGATAAATGGATTTACAAAATGTGGTATATACATACAATGGAAGATCATTTGGCAATAAAAAGAAATGGGGCTGGGCTCACACCTATAATCCCAAGAATTTGAAAGGCCGAGGTGGGAGGATCACCTGGGCCCAGTGTTTGAGACCGGCCTGAGTTAAAATATAGTGAGACTTCATCTGTATAGGAAAAAAATTTTAAGTAAAAAATAAAAAGAAATAAAGTATTGATATATATATGATACAACATGGATAAAGCTTGAAAATATTATGCTAAGTGAAAGAGGCCAGTCACAAGAACACATATTATTCCATTTATATGAAATATTGAGAATAGGCAAGTTCACAGAAACAAAAATGTAGATTAGGGTTCCCAGAGGCTGGAGAAAGGAGGCTGAAGGGTGGCGTGAAAAAAGGAGCGATTACTAATGGGTATAGGGTTTCTAGTTGGGGCGATGAATATGTTCTGAAGACTGATTATGGTGATAGTTACATAATTCTGTGACTATGCTAAAAATCAGGCACTTGTTCTTCAAGTCACCCACTTGGGGGTCTTCCAAGCATACTTTCTCTTTTTTCATTTTCTAAAGCCTTTTAAAAATAAACTTCTGGTCAGGCGCGGTGGCTCACACCTGTAATTCCAGGACTTTGGGGGACCAAGGCGGGTGGATCATCTGAGGTCAAGAGTTGGAGACCAGCCTGGCCAACATGGTGAAACCCCATCTCTACTAAAAATACAAAAAAAAAAAAAAAATAGCTGAGCGTGGTGGCAGGCGCCTGTAATCCCAGCTGCTCAGGAGGTTGAGGCAGGAGAATTGTTTGAACTCGGAAGTCAGAGGTTGCAGTGAGCCAAGATCACGCCATTGTACTCCACCCGGGACGACAAGAGCAAGACTCCACCTTAAAAATAAAATAAAATAAACTTCCACTCTTGCTCTGGAAAAAAAAATCATTGAGGAATAGAATATACTTTAAATGGGTGAGTGGTATGGCATATAAATTATATCTCAATAAAGCTGTTTTTTTAAGGAAAAAAAAAAGAACATTGAAGCCTGGATAAAGACTGTACCAGCTGGACGGAGTTCAGATTCAGTTGTAATATCCCATAAGCCCATTAAGACCCACAGCCAACCTGTAAAACTGCAATAATCTGAACTTTGGCTTTACTTTAAAAAAAAAAAAAAAAAACTAACATTGAGGCCTAGGACCTCATTTTTGGTCATTCCCTACCAGCTCTGTGCCACTTGTTTAATTGATTTAATGAGAAACATACCCAAAGTAACGATGTGTATTTACTGAGCATCTAATATGTGATAGCTACTTTTCTAGGACCCAGGATTCAACAGTGAGACATGTAGTCCCTGCATACAAAATGCTTACACTACATTCACCACGTAATCTTGAGAGGGCATGGTAAGCGCTACCCAGGGGTAAGTACTGGGTACTTTAGAAGCATGACCTGGGGTTGGGGTGTTAGCATAGCATAGCACAAAAGAAGTGATGTCTAAACCAAAGATAACTAACATTGATAAGAAAGAGACATAATGGGAGCATTCTAAGCAGACAGAATAAGTGCAAAGGCCCAGACACAGTAGAGAACAGGGGTATTTAAGGAATTAAAGTAGTGTTGTGTACCTGGAGTACAAGAATGGGGGTAAGGTGGGGGCAGGATTAGCACAGATGAAGCTGGAGAAGACTGAGCTCTTTTAAACTTGTAATATGACAAAACAAACAAACAAAAAAAGCTTGGGGGCCCTATTGAAGACATCAAAGTGCATCCTGAGGGCAACAGAGAACCATTTAAAGGGCTTTAATATTGGGGGAAAATGTGATTAGAATTTTGTTTCATACACCTACTCCACCCACACTGCAGAAAAGGAATTAGAGTGGCATGGAATTGGACTGAAGACAAACCAGTGGAATCAGAGAGAAAGCTACTGCAGTGATCTGGAAAAGGAAATGCCTGAATCAGTAGTGTGAGTAAGGTTGGAAAAAGAAGTGGACAGCTTGAGAGATATTTAGCAGGTAGTATTGTCAAGACTGAGTGATTGACTAGATGTGGGGGTAATAAAAGAGTAATCAAAGATGGTGGCCAGATTTCTGGGGTGGATCACTGTGGGGTACCATCCACTGAAATTTTTTTTTTTATTTTTTCAGACAGGGTCTCACTCTGTCACCTAGGCTACAGTACAGTCGTGTGATCACAGTTCACTGCAGACTCAACCTCTGGGGCTCAAACAATCCCCACCTCCTGAGTAGCTGGTATATAGGCACATGCCACCATGCCGAGCTAATTTTATTTTTTAAGACATGAGGTCTCATGTTGCCCAGGTCACAGGTGTTAGCCATCGTGCCTGGCCATCTCTCTCTTTTTTTTTTTTTTTTTTTTTTGAGACGTAGTCTTGCTCTGTGCCCCAGGCTGGAGTGCAGTGGCGCGATCTCGGCTCACTGCAAGCTCCGCCCCCCCGGGTTCACGCCATTCTCCTGCCTCAGCCTCCCGAGTAGCTGGGACTACAGGCGCCCACCACCTCGCCCGGCTAATTTTTTCTTGTATTTTTAGTAGAGACGGGGTTTCACCCTGTTAGCCAGGATGGTCTCGATCTCCTGAGCTCACGATCCGCCCGTCTCGGCCTCCCAAAGTGCTGGGATTACAGGCTTGAGCCACCGCGCCCGGCCCATCTCTCTCTTTAAATAGAGATGGGGTCCTACTCTTTGCTTGGTCACAAACTCCTGGACTCCAGCAATCCTCCCGCCTCAGCCTCCCAAAAGTGCTGGGATTACAGGTGTGAGCTGCTGCACCTGGCTAAAATTTCATTTTAAACAATCAGGTTTAGAGGCAAGTTAAGTTCAGTTTTTTTGGACATGTTGCATATTCAAAAGTAGATGCCCAATAAACTGCTGAGATATACAATTCAAGAGAGATGGAGGGCTGGGTGCCATGGCTCACGCCTGTAATTCCAGCACTTTGGGAGGCCAAGGCAGGAGGATCACTTGAGGTCAGTAGTTCAAGACCAGCCTGGCCAACATGGTGAAACGCTGTCTCTACTAAAAATACAAAAACTAGCCAGGTGTGGTGGTGGGCACCTGTAATCTCAGCTACCTGGGAGGCTGAGGCATAAGAATCACTTGAACCCAGGAGGTGGAGGTTTCAGTGAGCAGAGATCATGCCACTGCACTCCAGCCTGGGCAATAGAGGGAGACTCTGTCTCAAAAAAAAAAGAGAGAGAGAGAGAGAGAGAGAGATGGAGGACAGGCACAGTGGCTCACACCTATAACCCCAGTGCTTTGAAAGGCTTAGGTAGCTGAATAGCTTGAAGCCAGAGGAGTTACAAGATCAGCCTGTGCAACATAGTGAGACCTTGTCTCTACCAAAAAAAAAAAAAAAAGTTTTTAATTAGCTGGGCACAGTGGCTCACACCTGTAATCCCAGCACTTTGGGATGCTTAAGTGGAAGGATTGCTTGAGCCCAGGAGTTCAAAGTTATAGTGAGCTATGATCGCACCACTGCATTCTAGCCTGGGTGAAAGAGTAAGACCCCATCTCTGTTTAAAGACAGAGAGAGATGGCCAGGTGCGATGGCTCACAGCTGTAATCCCAACACTTTGGGAAGGTGAGGTGGGTGGATCACAAGGTCAGGAGATCAAGACCGTCCTGGCTAACATGGTGAAACCCAATGTGTACTAAAAATACAAAAATTCGCCTGGCGTGGTGGCAGGCACCTGTAGTCCCAGCTACTCGGGAGGCTGAGGCAGGAGAATGGCGTGAACCCGGGAGGCAGAGGTTGCAGTGAGCAGAGATCACGCCACTGCATTCTTGCCTGGGTGACAGAGCGAGATTCCCTCTCAAAAAAAAAAAAAGAGAGAGAGAGAGAAAGAGACAGAGAGAGAGATGGGCCATTCATCAGGTATCAGTTATAACTGAAGTCACACAGGGAACATGAGTATATAGAAAGAGAAGGGGACATAAGGATAGAACCCTAAAGACCACTGACATCAGAGAAGGTGGTAAGGAAAACTCGAAAGGAACGGCCAGAGAGGTAGAAGAGAACCCAACAGCATGAGGGCCAGAGAGCAGCAGTTCCAAAGCAAAGCACTGGCGGACTGTGGTAAGTGTGCTGCAACGCCAAGTAAAACAAGGGTGAGAAGGGGTAATTCTATTTTGCAACTGTGTCATCATTGGCAACCCTGGTAAGAGTAGTTTTGGTTGCACAACAGGAATAAGTCTACTCCAGGATGCTCAGGAGTAGATGGGAGATAAGTAAATGGAGATAGTAACTATAAACTCTTTTTAAGTATTAGTTTAGGCCAGGCACGGTGGCTCAAGCCTGTAATCCCAGCAATCTGGGAGGCTGAGGCGGGCAATGAGCTGAGGTCAGGAGTTTGAGACCAGCATGGCCAATACAGTGAAACCCCATCTCTACTAAAAATATAAAAATTAGCCAGCTGTGGTAGTACATGCCTGTAGTCCCAGGCTACTTGAGAGGCTGAGGCAGGAGAATCACTTGAACTCAGTAAGAGGAGATTTCAGTGAACCAAGATTGCACCACTGCACTCCAGCCTGGGCAAAAGAGTGAGATACTATCTCAAAAAATAATAATAATAATAACAATAAATAAATAAATAAATGTTTAGAATAAATAAATAAATGTTTAGAAACTAACTAAATGTTAGTTTCTAAAAAAAAGAAGAGAGTGATACGGTAGAAGCCAGTAAGAGAAGTAGAGTTCAAAAGAGGATATTTTTAATATAAGACAGGCTTAAATATATTTAAATATTAAAATATTGAAACAGATGCAGAGTTTTTAGTTTCCTATTATGATCATGCTCTTTCTTCTAACTACTTCCTTCTCACAGGAAATTATTACCGAAATACATTGAGCCTAGTCCTGCGGTTTGCTGCATAGAATGCCAGTCACTGAGTCAACAAGTATTGCCAGGAAGAAGGGCTTGAATCGGGTGCTGCAATGAAGGACAACAGGAGATGAAGTCTCAAATCTGTGTCTCTGACGGACTGAAATTGGGGAGTTTATATAGCAGGGAAAGTGGGAAAACAGGAATTAGGGAGGGGTAAGGAAGCAGTCATGATGGATGAGTCTGGTATCTCATTGTCTGGGTGTGAGGATCTCATGAGGTTCTGTTCCTTGCCTGAGGGTAGGTTTCCTAAGGAAGGAACTCAGATGAGACAAATATCAGTTTAGAGTTTTAAGACTAGGGAAGGTCAATTTCTATGTTTATTCAAAAAACCTGTAAGCATTAGTCCTGTGGGACAGTTGCGCTGGTTTCAAAATCTGGAAGGGAAGAGCTAGCTGAAGACAAGATAGATCCTAAGTATTTTAAGGCAGACCAACGTAGAGGTCCTGACTTACCAACATTTCAAACATAGTGCCTCCATACTGCGTTAAAATCTGCTCTCCTATAACCAGGTCTTTTCTCTGCTTATGACCACATATAACATAAAACTACTGATTTGCTCATCATCTTTTAAACAAATCATATTCTTCTAAAATAGGACTTTCAAACTATAAATAGTTGCTAACTTAGAAAAATCCAGTGGAGACTGCAAATGGTTTCCTTCTTTCTCTCTTCTTATGTTAGCAGTAGAATCTCCATTGCTACTTCTGTGGGAGTGCTTGTTTGTTAATGTTTTGAGAGAAACTGTGGTTTCCTTTTCTTTTTTTTTTTTTGGAGATGGAGTCTCTTGTTGCCCAGGCTGGACTGCAGTGGTGTGATCTCGGCTCACCACAACCTCTGCCTCCCGAGTTCAAGCAATTCTCCTGCCTCAGCCTCCTGAGTAGCTGGGATTACAGGTATGCACCACCACGCTCAGCTAATTTCATATTTTTAGTAGAGACAGGGTTTCTCCATGTTGGTCAAGCTGGTCTCAAATTCCCTACCTCAGGTGGTCCGCCCCCCCTCAGCCTCTCAAAGTACTAGGATTACAGGCATGAGCCACCGCACCTGGCGAAACTGCAGTTTCAAAGATGAAAAAGGGAAGAATCTGTCAAAGCAGTAAGCGCACAGGAATGCTAACCCTAGGACTGACTCCAGGTAGGGTTGAGTAACTCCCATTGGGCAGTTACTCAAAGATTTTGCCCCCACTGTGCCTAAAATTTTCATCCCACTTTATTAAACTACACGATATTTCATCTAATTCATTTAGCAAATGGTTCTGAGAAGATTACAGAGCTTTCAGCTATACATGAATCACTTGTACAAACTGCTTTTCCCCCACCACCTAGCTTCCATCTAATACACTGAGTTGGGAGCTTTAATGGGAATGAGGTAGGGTTGGGAAAATGACTCAAAAGCAAAGGAAATTTTGGCCATAAATGAGGAACAAGATAGGCCTGGATCAGATATTAAAGTAGAGGGATAAGGGTAGCATCAAAGTCCTACATACCTTAAATCTTAGAAGAGGGAGAAGAGTTTATAAGAAGAGCATCATTTTAAAGTGTGCCTCATGTTAATCCTGTGCCAGGATTAACTCTTTTCCCTTCCCTGGGATATTTCTAACATTTAGAACCCAAGTGTAGTAGGGTTCTCCAGAGAAGCAGAACCAACTGTGTGTGTGTGTTTGTATATAAAAAGAGCTTTATTATAAAGAATAGTCTCACACAATTATGGAGGCTGACAAGCCCCAAGAGCTTCAGGGTGAGCTGGAAAGCTAGAGACCCAAGAGAGCCAGTTGTATAGTTTCAGTTTCAGTCCAAAGGCCAGCAAGGCTCAAGAGCTGATGATTCAGTTTGAGTTTGGAGACAGGAAGAAGCCAATATCCCAGTTGAAAAGTGGTCAGGCAGGAGGAATTCCTTTACTCAAGGGAGGATAAGTCTTTTTGTTCTATTCAGGCCTTCAACTGATTGGATGAGGCCCACCCATATTAGGGAGAGCAATCTACTTTATTCAATCTATCAATTTAAATTTTAATCTCATGCAAAAATATCTTCACAGAAATACCCAGAATAGGCTGGGAGCAGCGGCTCAGGCCTGTAATCCAGCACTTTGGGAGGACAAGGCAGGCGGATCATGAAGTCAGGAGTTTGAGACCAGCCTGGCCAAGATGGAGAAACCCCATCTCTACTAAAAATACAAAAATTAGTCAGGCGTGGTGGCATTAGCCTGTAATCCCACCTACTCAGGAGACTGAGGCAAGAGAATTGCTTGAACTTGGGAGGTGGAGGTTGCAGTGAGCCGAGATCACGCCATTGCACTCCAGCTTGGGTGACAGAGCAAGATTCCATCTTGGGAAAAAAGAAGAAAAAAAGAAAGAAAGAAACACCCAGAATAATATCTGACCAAATACCTGGCAACGTCATGGTCCGGCTAGGTTGACAAGTAAAAGTAACCATAACACTAAGTTAGTAATACAGCTCAGCCACATTGTCCATTCAACACTTACAAAGACCTGTGCTAGACACTCTGGAATACTCATAGCTAAATTACATATGATTCCTTCCTTCTAGTGTAAGAATGATAACCCATATATAATTCTAGGTAGAGAGCATTAAGTACCACAAGGGTACTTAGTCTAAAAATTGAGATGACTTGGATAGGGAGAGATTATTTTTTCCATAAGGTTTCATGAAAAGCATTTCAGCAGGGCACTGAAGAATGATGATAATGGCATAAAGGAGAAAACATTGCTAACGAAAAAAGGAAACATAAAAAGACAAAGAATCAGGAAACCATGGCAAGTCATCTAATTTAACTGTTATTTATTTATTTATTTATTTATATTTAGATGTGGTTTACTCTGTTGCCCAGGCTGGAGTGCAGTGATACGATCTCGGCTCACTGAAGCCTTGACCTCCTGGGCTCATAAGTGATCCTCTTAACTCAGTCTCTCAAGTAGCTGCAACTATAGGTGTGTAACACCATGCCCAGCTAACTTTGTTTATTTTTTGTAAAGACAAAGTCTCGGCCAGGCATGGTGGCTCACGCCTGTAATCCTAGCACTTCGGGAGGCCGAGGTGGGTAGATCACGAGGTCAAGAGATCGAGACCATCCTGGCCAACATGGTGAAACCCTGTCTCTACTAAAAATACAAAAATTAGCTGAGTGTGGTGGTGCATGCCTGTAATTCCAGCTACTGGGGAGGCTGAGGCAGGAGAATCACTTGAACCCAGGAGGCGGAGGTTGCAGTGAGCTGAGACCGCACCACTGCACTCCAGCCTAGCGACGCAGCGAGACTCTGTCTCAAAAAAAAAAAAAGACAAAGTCTCACTACATTGCTCAGGTTGCTTTAGAACTCCTGGGCTCAAGCGATCCTCCCACTTTAGCCTTCCAATGTGCTGGGATTACAGGTGTGGGCCACCACACCCTGCCAATTTTATTCTTTTTTTTTTTTTTTTTTCCCAGAGACAAGGTCTCACTCTGTCACCCAGGCTGGAGGGTAGTGGCACAACCATGGCTCACTCAGCCTTGACCTCCTGGGCTTAAGTGATCCTCTCACCTCAGCCTCCCAAGTAGCTGGGACAGCAGGTGCATGCCACCACACCTGGCTGATTTTTTAATGGAGATCTTGCTTTGTTGTCCAGGCTGCTCTTGGATTCCTGGCCTCAAGCAGTCTTCCTACCTTGGCCTTCCAAAGTGTTGGGATTACAGGCATCAGCCACTGTGCCAGCCAAATGTATTTTAAAGTATATGAGGAAGAACAAAAGCAATTTGTATAACAGGAGATAGCAAAAGGAATTCAGAACTTCCCAATCTCCCCAGTAGGTCTTTCTAAAAACCTTTGGCCCAGAATCTTTCTGAAACTGTTTCAGTTCAACTGCTAAGTACTTCTGGGAAGTAACTTACTTCCATTCTGCTAATTCCTGCCATTTCCTAGAGCTTCCCTCCTTCTCAGGCCTTAGATATGCCCAGTACCCCATTAGGCTCTAGATTTAAAAGGCTTTTGAAGAGGAATCTGAGCACCTAATCAACACTTACAGCATATTTCATGAAACATATTTCAAATACAAAACAATCAATTTCAAATTCTTGAAACTAATATCTATCATTGCCTAGTATGTATCATGTATTGTGATAAGTCCAGAGACTACAAAAATGAGTAAAAATATGTTTCCTGCCCTAAAGGAAGCCACTGTCAACTTTGGAACAAAGACTCTTCACAAAATGGAAAATGCCTATGGAGACATCTTGAGAAGAGCCAAACATATCTTCTGGCCGGGCACGGTGGCTCATGCCTGTAATCTCAGCACTTTGGGAGGCTGAGGTAGGGGGATCATTTGAGGTCAGGAGTTCAAGACCAGCCTGGCCAACATGGTGAAATCTCATCTCAACTAAAAATACAAAACTTAGCTGGGCGTGGTGGCGCACGCTTGTAATCCCAGCTACTCAGGAGGCTGAGGCAGGAGAATTGCTTGAACTCAGGAGGCAGAGACTGCAGTGAGCCAAGATCACAACACTGCACTCCAACCTGGGCGATAGAGTGAGACTCTGTCTCAAAAAATATATGTGTGTGTGTGTATGTGTGTGTATGTGTATGTGTGTGTGTATATATATCTTCCATGTCAGTTCTAACCAAGAAAGCAATTTTGCCTGATTTGTGACCACAGGAAAAAGGGTGCTCACTTTACTTTCAAATCAATGCCCAGTCACTGTTAGCGCAAGCCACAGCAGTGGAGCTAACCAACACATGATGTAAAATGCCTTCTGTTTGCCTGGTGCTACGACATGTATCACAGGCAAAATCCCTAAAGATGGAAAGGGGCATCCCAGAGAAGAAAGCAGCAATCACAGCTAACGCAACTTATCCTGCTTCTGGGCTTCATCTTCCCCCAACTCACTGATTCAATCTGTCCTCCACTTTGACAGTCAAAGAGATCACCCGAAAACACAAGTCTGCTAATGTCAATAATACTGCCTTTGGAAATATTATAACAATGAAAAAAATATGGCAGTAAGAGATCTTATCTAACCCATGCTCCCCCATCTTGTCTTTCCCTTAATCATTCTTATGCTTAGGCTAAACTAACTTTGGGAGACATTTAGCTTATAGTTTAAATGATAAGAAACCTTCCCCAAAACTCAACCACCTTTGTAAAGTTAATGAATGGCCATCGGGCTAGGGGGAGGAGAGGAACCTGAATTCTGCTAAGCTGTAGACTGGTCACCAGATATGCCCTGCACATAACATCACTGTTGTAAATTGGCCTTTTGAGATATCTTTTCAGGTTTTTTGCATGTCTGACACCCAGAGCTCCACCTGGACCTGCCAACTCCACTCCTGTGGCCCTACCCAGAAGCAACTCAGCTCAAGAGAGCAGCTTCGAGACCCTATGATTTCATCTCCACCCAAACCAATCAGCAGCAAGCACCCATTACATGGCCACTCCAACCCCTTCCCCTAAACGCCTTTGAAAAACCTCTAACCTATGAGCTGAAGATGAGGCTGATTCGAATAACAATTCCATCTCCCATGTGGTGTGGCCAGCCTTGTGTCAATTAAACTCTTTTGTCCCACCCCCATAAACTCTTTCTTTATTGCAATGCTGTGATCATTATTTGTGCAGCGGGCAGGAAGAACCCATTGGGTGGTTACATCAATCCCCTGCCTAAAATCTAGGTGTAGTTCTCCATCACCTTGAGGATAAAATCTAAACTTCTTCACCAAGCATACCAGGCTCTTCATAATCTGGTCCCTGATTATTTCTAATCACTGTCCCTGTGTACTATCTGTGACAACAGGCTCAGCTACTTGCAGTTCCCCGAACATATCACTGACTTTGCACTCCCTCACATCACTGACTTTGCATGTATTGTTCCCTCTGCCTAGACAGCCCTCCTCTCAATTTCTACTCCTCTTTCAGAACTTAGCTCTTAAAAATAGAAAGAAAAAAGAAGAAAGTGTTTCACTGTTCTCAGCATTCTCATCCCAGGATGAGTTAGTGAGCCCTCCCCTGTGCTCTTACAACACTTGTTTTGTCCTTTAATCATAACGCTTGTCATTCTTTTTTTTTTTTTTGAGACACAATCTCACTCTTGTTGCCCAGGCTGGAGTACAGTGGCACAATCTCAGCTCCCTGCAACTTCCACCTCCCAAGTTCAAGCAATTCTCCTGCCTCCGCCTCCCAAGCAGCCGGGATTACAGGTGCCCATCATCACGCCTGGCTAATTTTTGTATTTTTAATAGAGACGGGGTTTCTCCATGTTGGCCAGGCTAGTCTCAAACTCCTGACCTCAGGTGATCCGCCTGCCTCAGCCTCCCAAAGTGCTGGGATTACAGGCGTGAGCCACTGTGCCCAGCCCATGCTTGTCATTCTATTCTGTAACTGTTTGACTTGTCTCCCTTATAAGACTACGAGCTCCTTAAGGGCCACCATGTTTTTATTCCCATTAATACACTCGGTACCTAATATAGTGCTTTGTAGCTAGTAGGCATTCAGGAAACTACATGCTTATTAAGGAATTCAATGAATGAATGAATAGCACCAAACATTTACTGGATTCCATGTGTGAGGCACATGGTAAAGTGTTAAACTTAATCAATGTATTGAGTTTGCGAAAGGAAAATAAAATCCTGGGATCCCAAATTCACTATGCCAAAGGGAAAAGTTAAGCTTGGGAACTGAGTCATGCAGAAACTGCCTTCTTTTTGTTCCTAAACAGACAGCTGTAATTTCACAGGCTTACATTATCTTATGTAAAATGTAGATCTGTTGAGCACTAGATAAATGCATAATTGACTCCCCCCCCAATTCCTTTTTTTTCACATGTAAAATGTGAATTCACTGAGTGCTAATGTAAAACAGTTACATTCACTTGGGAGCCTCCCAAGAATGTAATTGTTTGCCTCACTGCCTATCCTCCTTTTTCTTTTTCTTTCCTCCTCCTCCTCCTGCTTGCTGTTTCTCCTTTAAATATTGAAGTCCTCAAAACCATCTTTGGAAAAAGCAAGGCCACAGATTCTACTGCAACAGGTCTCTTTTTCTCCAGGTGCATCCTCAACCTTGGCAAAATAAACCTCTACATTGATTGAGATCTGTCTCAGATACTTTTTGGTTTATACGTATCTGTAATATAAATAGTATCTGGCCAGATACTAAAAAAAATCAGTAACTGCAGGTGCAGTGGTTCATGCCTGTAATCCTAACACTTTGGGAGGCCCAGGTGGGAAGATCATTAAGCCCAGGAGTTCAAGACTAGCCTGGGAAACATGAGGAGACCCTCTGTCTCTACAAAGAAGAAAGAAGAGAGAAAAGAGAAGAAAGAAGAAGGAGGAGGAAGAGGAGAGAGAGGAGGGGGAGGGGGGAAGGAGGAGGAGGAAAAGGAAAAGAAAAGAGAAAGGAAAAGAAAGAACAAGGAGGCCTAAATTTGGGGAAAAAAAAAAAAAAAACTCTGAGAAAGCACCTGCCTAACCTCCCTCAGGAGACTCTGGTGAAAAGCAAATGTGATAATGCCTGTGAAACTATTTTGTAAATTGAAAAACTATACAAAACACCTAAAGAGAAGCAATAATGTTATTTCTGCCCTTCTTAGGTTATTTCAGAACAGGAGTGGTATAAACCTGAAGCCTACCAAATAATCACTCCTTTCCTGAAACATTTTATCAATTTATTCACTTCTCCAGGTGCCCCAAGTTAGGTGTCTCCTGAGATGTATCTTGCAGAACTCAAAACTGTTAATAGAGTTATAATGTCAAAGTACCTATAACATACAATAAAGGCCTTCCTCACACACACAGAGTCTCTCACAAGAGGCTTCTTCCCTGATATTGCACTGGCTTTCTAAACAATCCTCCACCTACAGTTTTTCCCCTTCATACCAATTCTGCATTTTATCATTAAAATAATCTTCCTGGCCAGGTGCGGTGGCTCACGCTTGTCATCCTAGCACTTTGGGAGGCCAAGATGGGAAGATCACAAGTTCAAGACCAGCCTGGCCAATATGGTGAAACCCCGTCTCTACTAAAAATACAAAAATTAGCTGGGCATGGTGGCATGTGTCTGTAATCCCAGCTACTCGGGAAGCTGAGGCGTGAGAATTGCTGAACCCGGGAAGGCGGAAGTTGCAGTGAGCCAAGATCACACACCACTGCACTCCAGCCTCATGACAGAGCAAGACGCTATCTCAAAAATAAATAAGTAAATAAAGATAAAAATAAAATAGTCTTTCTGTATCATAGAATCATAAACTCTCTAGCTAGAGAAACTCCTCTACAATCACATGATCCAAACTTCTTACTGTATAGATGACGGATCTAAGGTACAGAGAAATTAAAAGAATACGTGACCAAATCAAGGTCATAATATGAATGTTATTCCCCTCCTCAAAAACCTTCAGATAAATTCCAAACTCCTTAGCACAGCATTCAAAGCTCTTTACAACCTGACCTCAACCCACCTATTCAGTCTCATCTCCCTCTCATATACCCTACAAGCCCTTGGTTCCAATCTGTTTTTTTCCCTATCCTCTGAACTGATGCTACTTGGCCTCATTCTGTTCTTTCTCTGGAGTGTCCCTCCACCTTCTTCTCCAACCTTTGCAGGTTTGCAACACTCACTTGTTTAGAAAGCCTTCCCTGGCTTAGCCCATAGGGTAGCTCTCATACCTCTGAACTCCGAAAGCCTTCACAGTCCATGACACTTGTTAGCTGATGTTATTGCGAAAGTTTCCCATTCACAATAATTGCACCTCAGATAAACATCATTGGTTTCAATAACACCACTGCACACAACCAGCCAGTATTATGTTACATGCATTCCCAACATTGTGATCTACATGATTTTCTATCTTATTACCTCTCATCCTATCTAGACTGCAACCTCCTTAAAGGCAAGAGATTGTACTTCATATTTTTCCACAGCCCCCAACTGCACCTAACCTGTGACTGTGAGTGTTTACTGAGCACCTATAGTGTGTAAGTTGCTGTTCTAGGGCCTTTGTGTACGTGATGTCATTTGATCCTCATAATTCAGCCAGGCACAGTGGCTCATGCCTATAGTTCCAGAATTTTAGGTGGCTGAGGTGGGAGGATTGCTTGAGCCCAGGAATTTCAGATGAGCCTGGGCAACACAGAAAGACTTCGTCTCTACAAGAAATTTAAAAATTAGCCAGGCATGGTGTCGCACACCTGTAGTCCCAGCTACTTAGGAGGCTGAGATGGGAAAATTGCTTGAGCCCAGGAAGATGAGGCTACAGTGAGCTGTGATCAAGCCACTGCATTCCAGCCTGGTAACAGAATGAGCCTCTGTCTCAAAAAAGATCCTCATAATTTTCTCACAAATGAGAAAAGTGAGGCTCAGAAAAGAGTAAACTGTCAAGATCACACAACTTAACTAAAAAGTGGCAGAGCTATAGTGAAATGCAGGTTCCTCGGCTTCCAAAAAAACATTTAGCCAAAAACCATGCTGCCTCTAACCCAGTTGGTGACTTGAATGGGACAGGTGCGCTGGAACTGCTCAGTGACTAAGCAAGCCATTCACAAGCCCAGGCAGAGGCCCAAAGTATACATGACAAGGAATCAAAGCAGGCTTGATGCTCCCTTCCTCTAAAGCCCAGATTTGGGTTTCCCCAGGTCCCTGCAGGGTCTCCTTAGTTTCTTGGCACTGACTGTTCATCTTGTGCCAATTTAGGCAGAGGCCCCACTCTGTTCCCCAGGTAGCTTATCTGGGAGCCCTGACCAAATGGGTAAGACAGCAGGATACAAAAAGCCAGATTCCTCTGAAGCAGTGAGAAAAGTGATTCTTGAGCAACTGGCTCACTGGAAAGGAGCCCTTTCCTATGGCCACCCTGCTCCTGTGTTTTCCTTTCGGGGCCTGTTAGGCCTGTCAGGCAACTTTGGGATTAGGGAAACAAGACTTTTGCCAACAAACTGTGTCTAACAGAGTTGGAGTGGAAGAAGCCCTGACACCTTGCAAACCCCGGGACAGCGGAAGACCCGTCTCTCTCCTGCCTTGCCCTGACTGAGGGCCACATCCTCCATGTGCCCGTGGGGAAGCACAGCTTGGAAAATAGGCTTTTCTACCCTGGCGGCAACAGCTGCCATTTACTGCCATCAGTTATGTAATTTAATAACTGATTGCCAAGCTCTATACCTGGTGCTTTAAATGTTTGTGTTTTGGGGGTTTTTGTTGTTGTTGTTGTTGTTGTTGTTCCCCCCCCCAATCCTTGTTAACATTCTGTGGACCACAGTCCAGTGCAGTAGTTAAGGACACAGGCTCTGAGGTCGGGCTTCCATGTTCAGAATCCCAGTTCCACAACTTAAGAATTGTGTTAATGTGGGCATGCTGCTTAACTTCTCTATGCCTCAGTTTTCTTATCTGAGAAATGACAACTACAATAGTATCTAATTCCTAGAGATGTATGGGGATTAACTATATTAATAAATATAAAGTGCTCAATACAGTAGCTATTATTATAGCTATTACATGATATCATCTTCATTTTACGAATGTTGCAATTGAGCCCTAGAGAGCTTAAGTCAGTTGCCCAAGATCACACAGATAATAGAGAAAAAAGTGGATTTAAATCCAGGTCCAGTCTGTCTGACACCAAAGGCCCCAAACCCCCAGTGCTTGAAGTCTCCCTCTCTGCCTCTTTCTCTCAAGCTGAACTATACTTACGGAGCTGCTGGGGTGGTTAAAGAGCTACCATAGGACCCAAGTTAGAATTAAGTTCCCAGGGTCACCCTGGAGAAGTGAAGATATGTAGGGCCCAGAGCTGCCATTAAGAATGTGGGGTTTGGGGCCAGGCATGGTGGCTCAGACCTGTAATCCCAGCATTTTGGGAGGCCTAGGTGGGTGGATCAGTTGAGGTTAGGAGTTTGAGACCATCCTGGCCAATATGGTGAAACCCTGTCTCTACTAAAAACACAAACAAAAATTAGCTGGGTGTGGTGGTAGGCACCTGTAATCCTGGCTACTCAGGAGGCTGAGGCAAGAGAATCACTTGAACCCAAGAGTCAGAGATTGCAGTGAGCCGAGACCACACCATCGCACACCAGTCTGGGCAACAGAGACTCCGTCTCAAAAAAAAAAAAAAAAGGTGGGATTTGGGCCAGACGCAGTGGCTCATGCCTATAATCCCAGCACTATGGAAGGCTGAGGCAGGAGGATCACTTGACCCCAGGAGCTAGAGACTAACCTGAACAATATAGCAAGACCCCGTCTCTACAAAAATAAGTTAAAAAATTAGCCACATGTGGTGGCACACACCTGTGGTCTCAGCTACCCAGGAGGCTGAGGTGGGAGGATCACTGGAGCCCAGAAGGTTGAGACTGCGGTGAGGTGTGTTCACACCACTGCACTTCAGCCTTGGTGACATAGCCAGACCCTGTCTCAAAAACTAAAAAATAAAAATAAAAAAAGAATGTGGGGTTTGGGCTGAGCACAGCAGCCCAAGTCTGTACATAATCCTAGCACTTTGGCAGGCTGACACAGGAAGATCACATGAGCCCAGGAGTTTGAGACCAGTGTAGGCAACAAAGTGAGACCCTGTCTCTACAAAAAATTAGCCAAATGTGGTGGCATGAGCCAGCTGCTCCGGAAGCTGAGGCAGGAAGATCACTTAAGTCCAAAAGGTCGTGACTGCCATGCATCGTGATTGTGACAGGGTACTCCAGCCTGTGCAACAGAGTGAGACTATGTCCCAAAAAAAGAAAAAAAAGAATGTGTCGTTTGGAAAATTTTCACTCACCCTACCCCCAGTGATTTTACACAAGTGACATCAGGCTGAAATGATATCAAAAGCAGTATCAAAAGAGGAAAGAAGTCACAAAAGGGCATCATGAAGAATTAGAAGAATGGGAGAAAATAGGGAAGGAAGTCCCAGCTGTCACTGCCTTTGTGCCTCTGTGTGGTGGAGGGGACAGCAGCTTAATGTACGAGCCTCAGACAAATATTTGGCACCAGTTGGGCTGAGCATGTCTTTTTTAATTTTTTATTTTGAGATAGGCTCTGCCCTCTGTCACGCAGGCTGGAGTGCTGTGGTGCAATCATGACTCACTGCAGCTTCGACCACCAAGGCTCTAGTGATCTTCTTGCCTCAGCCTCTCAAGTAGCTGGGACTATAGGCATGTGTCACCATACTCAGCTAAATTTTTTAATTTTTTTTTTTTTTAAGAGATAAGGTCTCGCTATGTTGCCCAGACTGATCTTGAACTCCTGGGCTCAAGGAGTCCTCCCACCTCGGCCTCCCAAACGATTGGGATTATAGGCACAAGTCACCATGCCTGGTCTGAGCATTTCTTGTGCATCTTTCTCCACAAATACCCCTCCCCCGCTTTTTTTGAGATGGAGTCTCACTCTGTCACCCAGGCTGGAGTACACTGGCATGATCTCAGCTCACTGCAACCTCCTCCTCCCAGGTTCAAGCAATTCTCCTGCCTCAGCCTCCTGAGTAGCTGGGATTACAGGCGTGTGCCACCTCGCCCGGCAAATTTTTGTATTTTTGGTAGAGATGGGGGTTTCACCATGTTGGCCAGGCTGGTCTCAAACTCCCGACCTCAGATGATCCACCCACCTTGGCCTCCCAAAGTACAGGGATTACAGGTGTGAGCCACCATGCCCAGCCTTAATTTTTATATTTTTAGTAGAGACAAGGTTTCACCAAGTTGGCCAGGCTAGTCTCTAACTCTTGGCCCCAAGCAATCCTCCCACTTCAGCCTCCCAAATTGCTGGGATTAAAGCCATGAGTCACCATACCTGGCCCTGCCCCCTTTAACTACTGCCCAGCATTCCAGTCTGAATGGAGAGAAGTAATTATAGTTCCCTAGGGATGACTCCACAAGGCTCAAATTGCCCTGCCATCTAGCTACTACTGTTTGTAAGAACAACTAACAAATCCCACTTCTGGTCCCCCAGGGAACATGCACTCTTTCTCCACCTCTGGGTGTGCTTGAGGCCATGCTGTTGTATCTGGAGAGCTGAGGGGCAAGCTGAGGGATAATTGCAGTTGCCACCCCCACCACATTCCCCACCAGAGCCTTTCTTAAGGAGCCCAGTGTCTTGCCTTCCCGTGGCCACTGTGTCCTAAGAGGGAGAGTCAGAAAGTGGCAAGGGGCTGGACTCACACCCCACTCTCCTGTGTCAGCTGCTGCGTGTCTGAGCTAGCCTGCCTGGTTCCGAGAGCTCCCAAAGGCTTGCAAGAGAGAGAGTTGGGTACTGTGAGAATTAGCCCCAGAAGACCGTGTTCAAGAAAAGATAAACCATTCGTTCCTGAGGAAAGGGATCCTATTTTATTTATCTTTGAGAATTCAGGACCTGGCCCTTGTTAGGTACATGAAAAATATCAGTGAAATTTGTTTTTAAAGGGCAGAATGCCTAAACGTTGGTTAGAAACAAGCCATAAATCTGACCAGGTTCCTGCATGTCAACGTGTCGCCAGTTTTCCGGGAACAGGATGATACCTCTGTCACAGAAACGATCAAATCCTGTAGGTCCAACTCATAAATCCAAGGGTGTGATGGCTAAACAACCAACATCTGATTTCTGAGAACTGACCTTGGACTGTTCAGACGGTCTGAGAATTTCATCCTCCACCTCCCAACCCCTCACATGATTCATACCCAGGAATAAAACAAGGCGGATTTCGGACTGGATTAAGAAAATTTCTAACATCTTATCCAGCCTCTGACAAGCTACCAGGACATTGCACAAAAAGCAGAAACAGAGAGAGAGAGCAAGCCCAGCTCCTAAATCACTTTCTCTCAGCATCAGCACATCAGCAGCCACTGATCCACATTCTGACCCACACGCATGCACCAGACACATGTAATACACTCACAAAGCTTCACCTTAAACTCTTAAGTAGCAGTGACATACAAGACATTATCACAGCACTCAGAGTCTCACATGTGTTACAGGAGCTCCCCAGACAATACTTACCAAACTGTAAGAATATACCTCCACCCACCCTTCACCATATCTGTATGAATACTGGGAGCTGGAGCATGCACATGTGTCTCTCTGTGCCCTGGATCTGTCAGGTTCTATGGAAAAGGGGAAATATGAAACAGAGACCCTGACGGCTATGAAAAGAATTTCCTGCTATTTGCTTCAAAGACACATAGGCAGGAAACAGTTAGGAAATCTATCAAAACAATTATAGCCTACTCTAGAAACTGAATATTAGAGAGGCAGGCAGAACAGGGAGGGAAGTCACGTCATTACCAGAACATATGAGAAGTCTGTGCAATGGCAGGGAAGCTACCAACTGGGCCTCCTTCCCCAAAGCCAAGGGAAGCTCCTGCCTCCAGAGACTCTCCTCACTACACCCACAGTGGGTCTCTTCAGCCCACAGAAACACAGAGCTATTTAAGAAGAGATGCAAATAAAGCTCACAACTTGTTCTTTTTTGGGGAGGGAGGCACACGTGACAGAAAAAGCTGCATTCGGGGCTCTGCCACACCTGCTGCAACCTACCACTGCTAATCATAAAATCAGAACTTGAGAACACAAAAGATGATCTCACTCAAATCCAACAGTTTACAGATAAGAAAACTCCCGTCCAGAGTGAGCGAGTTACTTTCTCATGGTAACAAAGAAAGTTGGTAGCTTAGCTGACACAGAACGAGGCCTCCTCACTCCCAGCCCAGAGCCTTTCCTTCACTTCTGGATCTTCCTGAGGCCAGAGTGTGTGAACTTCCCCAAAACTGAGCTGCGTAAAACTCTCTGATGTCCTCACCCAAGGCAGTGGGTATAAATGGATTGGTCCTCCAAACTTGCTAGTGGATGAGGTGGAAGCAGAAAGATTAATACTTCCTCCTGTTTGTCTGTCTTGCTCAGCTCAGGGCCCTAGGGCAGTCACAAAAGATGAGGACACGTGAAGACTGCAGCTGCAGGTAACAGGATCCCCGTTTCACATCCCAGGCTGCAATTCCACTGTCCCCCATCCACTGCTCTCAGCAGTCCCCACTCTTGAGCAGATTGAGGTGAAGCAGCTAAACTTCATGTCACTCCACCTCCATGGCAGAGCATGGCAGGCCCAAAAGAAGTCACAACTAAAACTGCTCCCCTCCCAGGGCTCATTGCCCAACCGAGCACCAAACCACATGAAGGTCCTCAGCTGGGAAGTTCCCCCACAGGACAGAGAGAGAAGTGAAACCCATCTCAGGGGAGAAAAACCAATGAAAGGCAAATATAAGAGGTGCTGCCTCACAGTGCCTTCTCTGGTATAAAGGCAAGTGGTTCTCCCACCCCACCCCTCCCTCCAAGAGCCCAGAGAAAGAAAGAGAGCATGGACCACATTATTGTTTTGGGTTTTGTTTGTTTGTTTGAAACGAAGTCTCGCTCTTACGCCCAGGCTGGAGTGCAGTGGCGCGATCTTGGCTCACTGCTACTTCCACCCCCTAGGTTCAAGCAATTCTCCTGCCTCAACCTCCCTAGTAGCTGGGATTACAGGTGTGCACTACCAAAGCCCAGATAATTTTTGTATTTTTAGTAGAGACGGGGTTCCACCATGTTGTCCAGGCTGATGTCAAACTCCTGACCTCAGGTGATCCACCTGCCGCGGTCTCCCAAAGTGTTGGGATTACAGGCATGAGCCATTGCGCTGGCCTACATTGTTAATTTCACAGAGGAACAAGACCTAAACTGTGGTGACTGAAAAAGCCAAGATTCCATTTCCTTCCAGAACCAGACATTCAGCCTGAACTCAGTAGGTCTCAAACATCAATGTTTGAGAAATTCTTCTTTCAGTTGGCCCAAGTGAGAACTACAGATCTCAGGTTTTTTTGTTTTGTTTGTTGTCGTTGTTGTTGTTGTTGTTGTTTTGAAACAGTCTCACTCTGTTGCCCAGGCTGGAGTGCAGCAGCACAGTCTCGGCTCACTGCAACCTCTGCCTCCCGGGTTCAAGCAATTCTCCCACCTCAGCTTCCTGAGTAGCTGAGAGTACAGGTGCACACTCTCATGCTCAGCTAATTTTTGTATTTTTAGTAGAGACAGGGTTTCACCATGTTGGCCAGGCTGGTCTTGAACTCCTGACCTCAAGAGATCTCCCGTCTCGGCCTCCCAAAGTGCTGGGATTACAGGCGTGAGTCACCGCGCCTGGCCTAGATCTCGGTTTTTGTTGTTGTTGTTATTGTTGTTTGTTTTTGAGACAGAGTCTCACTCTGTTGCCCAGGCTGGAGTGCAGTGGCGCCATCTCAGCTCACTGCAAGCTCTGCCTCCTGGGTTCATGCCATTCTCCTGCCTCAGCCTCCCCAGCAGCCAGGACTACAGGTGACCGCTACCACGCCTGGCTAACTTTTTGTATTTTTAGTAAAGACGGGTTTTCACCGTGTTAGCCAGGATGGTCTCAATCTCCTGACCTTGTGATCTGCCCGCCTCGGCCTCCCAAAGTGCTGGGATTACAGGCGTGAGCCACTGCGCTCGGCCTAGATCTCAGTTTTTAACAAACATTCTCGAAGATTCCAATACAGATGATCCAAGGACCACTCTATGAGAAGTCCTACCCTGTTGTCGATCTGGGAGTCAACCTGAAAGTTGACACTTTCTGTACCTGAGCTGCATTTTATCTATGTCTTCGTTAAAGGAAAAGGAAACAAAACAAACACAGAAAAGGCCAGGCGTAGTGGCTCATGCCTGTAATCCCAGCACTTTGGCAGGCCGAGGTGGGCAGACCATTAGGTCAGGAGTTCAAGACCAGCCTGGCCAACACAGTGAACCCCCGTCTCTATTAAAAATACAAAAATTAGCCAGACGTGGTGGTGCGTGCCTGTAGTCCCAGCTACTTGGGAGGCTGAGGCAGGAGAATCGCTTGAACCTGGGAGGCAGAGGCTGCAGTGAGCCGAGATTTCACCACTGCACTTCCAGCCTGGGCGACAGAGCGAAGACTCTATCTCAAAAACAACAACAACAACAGAAAAGTATAGAATATACTGAACTACACTGAACTGCTGAGTGATTAAGACCACATGCTATGTAGTCCCCCAGGCGGCCTGGCTTCATATTCTGGCTCCAGCATACAAGCTGCAAGGCCCTGGGCAAATGACTATACCTCACTCCCCTCATCTGTAAAATGGGGCCAATAAAAGTACCCACCGCATGTGCTGTTGTGAGGATCAATTGAGGTCATCTAGTTAAAGTGTTTAGCACACTGCCTGGTATGTACTGAGCACACAATATTTGTTGGCCACTCATTGTACTATTAGTACACAATATTAGTTACACTAGCTGTGTTAGATGTACTAATTGTAAACATACAATATTTGTTGGCTATTAGCATTTAATATTGTCATATAAACATATAAAACTCATTACTCATTACACTCAGGCTGGGAGCAGTGGCTCACGCCTGTAATCCCAGCACTTTGGGAGGCCGAGACGGGCAGATGACCTAAAGTCGGGAGTTGGAGACCAGCCTGACCAACATGGCGAAACCCCCTCTACTAAAAATACAAAATTACCAGGCGTGGTGGCACATACCTGTAATCCCATCTACTCAGGAGGCTGAGGCAGAAGAATCACTTGAACCCGGTAGGTGGAGGTTGTGGTGAGCCAAGATTGTGCCATTGAACTCCAGCCTGGGCAATAAGAGCAAAACTCTGTCTCAAAAAAGAAAAGAAAAAAAAACTCATTACACCCAAGAGACTGGATAGGCCAAGTAATTTTTAAGCAGTAGAGAGCCTTCCAAGGAGACATCTAGATGTGGTAGCCTGGCTTTTGGCTTCATCCTTCTAAGCTACTTCTTCCCCTTTACCCTCCTAGTCTCACCTCTCCCCCTTCCAACCCATGGACACAGTGTTCTCAGCAGAACTGTACATTTGCATTGTGCTTTTTATAGTTTACAAGGAATGCTAACATATTTTACAGCATGTGTTTCACCTGCTTGCTCTTCCCTATTATCTTTCTCCAAAAGTCCTTCCTTCACTGTCCTCTCTTCACCTCTCCATTCATTGATTCACAGTCCCCATTTTCCAAAAGACCTATTGGTAGTAAATATGTGACCCCTGGGCTAAGAATATCTATCCAGCCAAAACCCTGAAAAATCGCTCTGATCAGAGAACAGGGAGGGAAAGAGTAGAAAACAACCATGAGCTCAATGCAGGAGAGCAGGTGTGAAGTTCCCACAGAGGCAGAGACCTCCCCAGCTCACTCCCTCTTTCTTCTTCATCATCTACCACTCCTTGGCTCCAGCCCCAGCTGTATTCTTCCCACTCTCCACACAGTAGTTTCACCTGGATGGCCCATAGGCATCTTACCTAACATCCAAAACTGGGTTTAGCATTTCAGTCCCTAACCAACCTAGCCCCGCCCTTATCTTGGTGCTAATAACATCTGGTCCACCCAAATGCCTAAACTAGACACAGCTCAGAGTCATCTTCAGACCCCTCCTTCCCATCTCCTCCTCCCCTCTGGTCACTCACAAAGACCTCCAACTCTTCCTCAAATGGCTCACGCCTATCCCCCTGTTCTCCATGCCCTCTGATCTCACACTTCAGATCTGTCTGTCATGTGGACTCTCCACAGCCACACTTCTCCTAGAGTATATGTCCTGAGACACAGGTCACTTCCCACTTAAAGCCTCTGGTAGTTCCCCACTCAAAAGAGTCCAGACTCCTTAAGCTGGTGGTCAAGACTTTCACAGTCTGGCAGGACTCTGCCCTTCCTGCTATCAAAGAGCACCAAAACAAGACCAGAACAAAAATATCCACCCTCTCCACTCTTGCCTAAAAGGCCAAAGAGCACATAAAGCCTGAGGGTTGGTCCCCTCTCATAAGGACATTAGCCAAATTGATTTCTTCTGAGCGTGGGTCCTTGGGCCCTGAAGGAATGATATAGATTTCAATGAGGAAGAGGAAAGAAAATGCATGGCCAGAGCAGTCAAGCTGTAAGGGCTTGAGTTAATCTCAAATCTCATTTTGCAGAAGGCACAGCTAAGGCCTAGATAGGCAAATCTACTCATTCAAAGTCAGAGCTCAGTCACCAACACCACGACCCAGGTCCTGGCCCACAATTCTGCTTCTTCTGCCAGCAGGCCTAGAAGACTCACTCAAGAACAACTGTCTTAGATTCCCACAGCTTTCCCCTTTCTGTGGTCACAACTCAGGACTCCCTACCCTGCCCCACAAGCCTGCAGATTCTGAGATGACCGGGAAGGAACAGAACAGGAAGGTGTGAGCTTTGGCACCAGTTCAAGGTAGAACTGTACAGGCTAAACACAGGGCCTTTGATTATAGAAAAAAATAGGCCCATTGTCTTGGTGGGTGGAACCAAAGCATAGCAGCATCTAAGAAACCAGTTTCTTTGTGTCCAGTGATGAGGACTTAGCCCTAAAATATTAGGATGGGGAGGGAGGAGGGGTGAAAGGGACACATATTTTAATACGATAGATTAGCAAACTAATACAGGAACAGAAAACCAAATACTGTGTCTTCTCACTTATAAGTGGGAGCTAAATGAGAACACATGGACAGAAAGAGGGGAACAACAGACACTGGGGCCTACTTGGGGGTGGAGGGTGGGAGGGGGGAGAGGATCAGGAAAAAAAAAAATGTTGGGTACTATGCTTAGTATCCGAGTGACAAAATATCTGTATAGGAAACCCCTGAGTCACAAGTTTACTTATATAACAAACCTGCAGGCCAGGCACAGTAGCTCACGCCTGTAATTCCAGCACTTTGGGAGGCCGAGGAGGGTGGATCGCCTGAGGTCAGGAGTTCCAGACCAGCCTGGCCAACATGGTGAAACCCCGTCTCTAATAAAAATACAAAAATTAGCTGGGTGTGGTGGCATGCGCCTGTAATCCCAGCTACTCGGAGCCTGAGGTGGGAGAATTGCTTGAACCCAGGAGACAGAGGTTGCAGTGAGCAGAGATCGCGCCACTGTACTCCAGCCTGGGTGACACAGCAAGACTCTGTCTCAAAAAACAAAAACCAAAAACTTGTACATGGAGCCCTGAACCGAAAATAAAAGTTTAAAATATTTTAAAAGAAAATTTTAAAAAAAGAGGCAATTACAACAGTTCTTACTCCTAAGTTTTGCTTGTTTCCTCACATAGTGCTTTATACAAGGTCCTCTGATTCCCCCAGGATCTAGGAGAGTTGAGGAAAGGTGTAGCTCCCTGGAGGATAGAGGAATCAAGAAGAGATTTAGATGATTCCATTATGAGGCTATTAGTAGAGAAAGGAGCCACTCTATGTTTCCCTAATTGCTAGTAAAGAAAAACAAAAAACAAACAAAAAAAACCTCAGGGCTATATATCCCCCCTTTCAACAAAGGAAACAAACAAACCTTCCTACTAAGTACAGGTGACCTGTTCCGGGACTGGGGCCCTGCCCACCTCAGCATTGTTAAGAAATAATAGGAGGAAAAAAGCAGAAAAGGCTGAGCCCTAAACAACAGATTTTAGGAGCACATTCTCCCCTGCCACCGAGTCTGAAACTCCTTCATATTGATTCCAGGCTCCCGGAATGTCCCAGTTTACCCCGTAAGATGTCACTGAACACATTCCTTGATGACTAGTCATTCCTTTGAGTTTGATCCATGGAAATGATGGACCATTTAGATCGAAGGATAAGGCCCTCTCTTTCTGCCTTTGCAAAAACTATGCCTATAATGTCACTCCTGTCCTTGGCAAATTCATCCTTACACTCAGAGGCATGCCTTCTCAGTGATCTTCCAGAGGATTTCACAGGTACATTGAAATACTTCTATTTATAACATCGCAATGTAATTGTTACTCGCGTCCATGTGAAGAGAGTCTACTACACAGGCACTTGGGTGTAAGTGGGCTGAGTCTGAAAAGAGAGTCAGCAAAGGGAGAATGGGGTGGGGCAGTTTTACAGGTTTTGGGTAGGTATTGGAAAATTACAGTTAAAGGTGGTTTTCAAGACTCTTGTAGGCAGTGGTGGAGGTCACAAGGTGCACGGTGGAGAGATCATGAGACTCATTGTCCAGGAAAAAGAATGTCACAAGGTCAATTGATCAGTTAGAGTGGGGCAGGAACAAATCACAATGGTAGAATGTCATCAGTTAAGGCAGGAACTGGCTCTTTTTACTTTTGTGGTTCTTCAGTTGCTTCAGGCCAGCTGGATGTATACGTGTAAGTCACTGGAGATATGATGACTTAGCTTGGGCTCAGAGGCCTGACAGTAATTATCTTTAATTTCTTACCTTTGAAAATTAAGACAAAAAGTATGAAAGAAAAAATAACTATCACTTGTATTCTATTTTCCACCCATAATCTAGACCTAATCATTGTTTAACATTTTGGCCTATTTTTTCCAGTTCCTTTTTTCTGTGTAGCAGACTGTAACCTCCTGGAATGTAAAAACTACATACATTTTTCCCGGTTCTTACAGTTCTGGAGGTCAAAAGTCCAAAATAGATCTTTCTGGGTTAAAATCAAGGCATTGGCGGTGTTCTTTCTGGAGGTTTTCTTCTGGAGGCTTAAGGAATGGATCCTCTTCTTTGCCTGACCCAGCTTCTCGAGGCCACCTGTATTCCTTTGCTCATGGCCCCCTTCCATCTTCAAAGCCAGCAGTGGCCAGTGGAATCTTCCTCATACTACATCATTTTCACTCTGACTCGCCTGCCTCCCTCTTTCACTTATAAGAATCCTTCTGATTACAATGTGCCCACTCAGATAATCCAGGATAATTCCCCCAACTCAAGATTCTTAACTTCATCTTATCTGCAAAGTCGTTCTACCAAATAAAGTAAAATGCACAGGTTCCAGGGAGTAGGATGTGGATATTTTCAGGAGATTATTATTCTGCCTAATACAGGTACCTTTTATAAACTTCACCCACAACAAAAATTTGCCTTGCCTTCCTTCTGTGTCTCACTTTTCTGTCTGAATCATAGGCAAGAGCACAAACTTTGAGGTGAAATACACTAGCACTGCTATGAACTGGCTGGATGATCCTGACCATTCACCTCACCTCCCTCAGCCTCTACTCATCTGCAGCACAAAGATGACTCTTACTCCATCAGAGGATGACAATAAAAGAGTAAATTAAAATGTGTAAGGCATTGGCCGGGCACAGTGGCTCACACCTGTAATCCCAGCACTTTGGGAGGCCAAGACAGGTGGATCACGAGCTCAGGAGTTTGAGATCAGCCTGACCAACATGGTGAAACCCCATCTCTACTAAAAATACAAAAATTAGTTGGGTGTGGTGGAGCACACCTGTAATCCCAGCTACTCAGGAGGCTGAGGCAGGAGAATGGCGTAAACCCAGGAGGCGGAGCTTGCAGTGAGCTGAGATGCAGCCACTGCACTCCAGCCTGGGCGACAGAGCGAGACTCCGTCTCAAAAAAAAAAAAAAAAAAAAAAAAGATGTGTAAGGCATTAGACACAGAGCCTGGTACCTGGTGAGCCCTCAGTAAACATTTCTTTCAGTCTTTTCCTTTTGCCATCCCATTTCTCTCACCCTCACCCATCTTCTTGGTCTCCTTTCTTTTCAGTGACTTGCTCACTCTAAACTACCATTTAGAAAGCAGCCACACTACCCATTCTCTTGTCATTCTGCTGGAAAGTTCTTGTGATGGAGTCTGCTATCTACTCAAGACAGTCCACATTATTTGTATGGAGAGGTCTGTTTAAAACAAGAAGTCCTTTTCATGTTCACATAAAATTTTTACATGCTTCCTCTTAACGTACACATACCAGTCCCGATTCTGCCCTGCTAATTCATATATGCATTTCCTTATTTCACTCTTCTTCAGTCTCTTTTTTGAGACAGAGTTTCGTTCTTGTCACCCAGGCTGCAGTGCAATGGCACAATCTCAACTCACTGTAACCTGTGCCTCCTGGGTTCAAGTGATTTTCCTGCTTCAGCCTCCTGAGTAGCTGGGATCACAGGCACACACCACCAGGCCTGACTAATTTTTGCATTTTTTAGTAGAGATGGAGTTTCACCATGTTGGACAGGCTGGTCTTGAACTCCTGACCTCAGCCAATCTGCCCACCTCCACCTCCCAAAGTGCTGGGATTACAGGCATGAGCCACCAAGCCTGGCCTAGTCTTTCTCTTTACATCTTATAAATAAGGATAGTACCTGCTGGGCGCGGTGGCTCATGCCTGTAATCCCAGCACTTTGGAAGGCCGAGGCGGGCAGATCACGAGGTCAGGAGATCGAGACCATCCTGGCCAACACGATGAAACCCCGTCTCTACTAAAAATACAAAAAAAAAATTAGCCGGGCATGGTGGCGGGTGCCTGTAGTCCCAGCTACTTGGGAAGTTGAGGCAGGAAAAATGGCATGAACCCGGCAGGCAGAGCTTGCAGTGAGCCGAGATCATGCCACTGCACCCCAGCCTGGGCGACAGAGTGAGACTCCGTCTCAAAAAAACAAACAAACAAACAAAAAACTGAAGCAGAGGAGTTTAGTAATGTACCGAGTGTCACTCAACTCCATAATTTAACCTCATCCTCCTCCCCATGGGGCAGAGGACATCCTAAGATTTCCAAGGTCTCCTGAATGACATCCACCTTTCAGAATGATTTTTGCCCGCTCTACTCTCAGGATTTGACAAACAGCCAGCATTTTGTTTTCTGTCTCACCCTTCACTTATGCAGCTGTTCCCTAACACCACACTCACAACTATGCAGCCCTGAATAAAAGCTGGCTTTTATGAACCTCAATCTCTTTTGGCAAAAAGGAAGGTCAGGTTCCCAGTTCTCATAAAAAGTAATTTTTTTTTTTTTTTTTTTTTTGAGACAGATTCTCACTCTGTTGCCCAGACTGGAATGCAGTGGTGCGATCTTGGCTCACTGCAACCTCTGCCTCCCAGGTTCAAGCGATTCTCCTGCCTCAGCATCCTGAGTAGCTGGGATTACAGGTGCATGCCACCACGCCCGGCTAATTTTTGTATTTTTAGAAGAGACGGGGTTTCATCATGTTGGTCAGGCTGGTCTTGAACTCCAGACCTCATGATCCACCCTCCTTGTCCTCCCAAGTGCTGGGATTACAGGTGGGAGCCGCCGCATCCAGCTATAATTTTTGCTGAATTGTTAACTATTTGTACAGTCATTCTCTAGCTGTAAAAGGGGTGCACTAGGGACAGATAATGTCATGAGAAGGAAGCAGGAGGAGGGAAAGTAACTGGAATGATCACAAAGGGGAGAAGATTTGAAATCCAGAAACAGTCATAAAACACACCCAGAGTGTGTGGCCTTTGAGCAATGACAGTCCCACCTGCCTCTTTCCAGGCCTAGTGGCCTCTGACTTCCTTCTCAGTTGCCCCTCCCAACCTTGCTTTCTTAGACCAATACTAATGGCCTGGGAGGTGGGGCCAGGCCAGAGCACATAGCACTGAGTGGTGGGGATGGAGGAGCTGAAGTGGCAGAAGAATGACTCATGTGGACCTGACTCACCCAGGTATACATCACCTGGGCAGGGAATGGAAGAGTGAAGGGCTGTGCAGGACGCATGGTTTAAGGCGTTGTACTAGGGAGTGGTACTTCCTCACTGCTGTCTCACTGACAGCAACAGAGTGCGTGTGGAAGATATCACAGCTTTTTCCTATTTCAAAACCCACTGTCCCTCCCTTCTCCCTCTATCCAGTTACATTCCTCTGCCCTTCGGTCACTTATTTACTCAGTTGTATTCCAAGGAAAAAACAAAATCGCAGTTGAATTTCTTAAAAGATCCAAGCATTCGGTTCCATTAAAGAGCGTCTGTCCTCTTAGTGATGACCAGGCACACATCTTTTTAAAAGGCTCTGCAGGAAATTTTGATAAGAGCCTTCACACCACCCACATACTTTCTGGGAATCACTGAGCTGTTAAAGTGATGAGGAAAGAATCTGCTATATGCTGTGCTGGGGACCTTTATGTTTGCATCTGATCTAAGGGTCACAATGACCCTTTGATGCAGGTACTATTACCCCTCTATTCCAAGATGTTGATAAACTTGTCCCTTATCTCAGAACTGGTTAAAGGTGGAACTGCTCAAAGGATTCAAACTCACATATTTCCGAATCTAAAGCTCATGGTTCACTCCACACCGTGGTACCTACCAGAATTCAAAGAAAGGAAGGATGACCGCTTCTAAAAGGAAAAACTATACAGGCTTCGATGAAGAGACAGGGTCTCAAATGGGCCGTAAGACAAAGAATAGCTCAGGAGGCTGAACAGGAAGGCAAGGGTATTATACAGGAAGGAGTAAAAGAATTAGAATAAGCTCAGGCATGAGAAAGTAAAATGTAGGTTAAGTCCTTCCACGAAGATCAATGGAGTAGATTGAAGCCATGCTATGGGGGCTTTAAATGGTAGCCTAAGGAACAGGAACTTGATCCTAGACGACAGCAATCACTGGAAAGCTTTGAGAAGGTCACAAACATGACCATATGGTATTTCCAGGAAGATTACTCTTGACAGTATTATTAGGCAAGATAACTTGGAGAAGTGGTTCTCAGCTTTGGCAACTCACTAGAATTATCTGGAAGTTTCATTTTCCTTTCTTTACTTTCTTTTTTATTTTATTTTATTTTTTTTTTTTTTTTTTTTTTTTTTGAGACGGAGTCTCGCTTTGTCACCCAGGCTGGAGTGCAGTGGCGCCATCTCAGCTCACTGCAAGCTCCGCCTCCCGGGTTCACGCCATTCTCCTGCCTCAGCCTCCCGAGTAGCTGGGACCACAGGCACCCGCCACCACGCCCGGCTAATTTTTTGTATTTTTAGTAGAGATGGGGTTTCACCGTGGTCTCGATCTCCTGACCTCCTGATCCACCTGCCTCCGCCTCCCAAAGTGCTGGGATTACAGGTGTGAGCCACTGCGCCCGGCCCTTTCTTTACTTTCATCTGAAATAATTTCAGACTTTCAGAAAACTTCTACAAATAGTCAGGGTCCTCATATACTTTTCACTCAGCCTCCCCAAATGTTAACATTTTAGATAACCACAGTATAACCATCAAAATCAATAAATGATCACTGATACCATACAATGAATGAATCTGTAGACCTTATTCAAATCGCCTTTATCTTCCCACTAATGTTCTTTTTCTGGACCAGGATCCAATCTAGGATCAGACACCGCATCTCATTGCTCTGTCCTCCCAGTCTCTTTTAATCTGGGACAGGTCCTCAGAATTTCTCTTGCCTTCATGACCTTAACATTTTCAAAGAGTATTGGTGAGTTATTTTGTATAATGACCCTCAGTTTGGGCTTTTCTAGTTGTTTCTCATGATGAAACTAAAGTTATATACACTGGGCAAGAATACTACAGAGGTGATGCTGTGCCTTCTCCATCCATCATATTAGAATGCTCTAAGATGTCGATATCTCTGATTACTGGAGATGTTAACTTTGAGCACTGGGCTACAGTTTCCCCACTGTAAAATGACCATTTTCCTTGGAAGCATTCATAAACAACCAGTGCCTGGGCCACATCATGCATTAATCAAATCACACTCTCTTAGGGGAAGTCACTAGCATTGGTAGGTTTTAAATGCCCTACAAGTGACTCTAATCAGTATCCAAGGTTGGAAACCCATAGCTTAGACAGTGAAGATTAGAATCCTGGAAATCAGCTAGGAAGCCATCCTTGGGCTTCACTTTTTAAAAGAACATCCAGTTACAGGCACAATAAATATATCTGAACATGGGCATGGTCCCTTTGTAGGAAAATAGGAAGGTTAAAAAGCCCCTGACTGGCCAGGTGCGGTGTCTCACGCCTGTAATCCCAGCACTTTGGGAGGCTAAGGCAGGCGGATCACGAGGTCAGGAGATCAAGACCATCCTGGCTAACACGGTGAAACCCTGTCTCTACTAAAAAAAAATACAAAAAAATTAGCCAGACGTAGTGGCGGGCACCTGTAGTCCCAGCTACTAAGGAGGCTGAGGCAGGAGAATGGCGTGAACCCGGGAGGCGAAGCTTGTGGTAAGCCAAGATTGCACCACTGCACTCCAGCCTGGGTGACAGAAAGAGACGCCATCTCAAAAAAAAAAAAAAAAAAAAAGGCCCTTGATTGGGAAACTGATGGGTGAGTAGGCTGCTGTCCAATAAAAAGAGAAGGCAGAACCCCAAGTAAAGGGTCCAGCCCTTCTGCTCCATTTTCTCTCCAGATGTCAGAGAAACCTTTGCTCCAGTGAAAGTACATACTATGTAATTTTAATATCCTAAGCCTGACTGACACGGCCTCCTAATTGCCACCGACAGGAAGGGAATTATGAGTCATGTGATATAAATATATGACCACACATGCAAAGATGTACACTTCCAGGTATGATTGAAAGAACAATTCACAGAATCCAGATCAGAGGTACATTAACTCCCTAAACCATCCTCTCCTCCCAATTCGTTGTGGTTTTTTGTTTTTTTTTTTTTTCTCTTGGTCTATCACCCAGGCCAGGGTGCAATAGCGTGATCATAGTTCACTACAGCTTTGAGCTCCTGGGCTCAAACGATCCTCACACCTCGAACTCCAGAGTAGCTGGGACTACAGGCACACACCACCACACCCAGCTAATTTTTTATTTTTTCGCAGAGATGGGGTCTCGCTATATTGCCCACGCTCCCACTTGGTCTTCTGTCCCGAATCTCTTCTGAAGTAAGAGAATAAAGACTTGTAATTTTAATGAAACAGGAAAGTGTGTACACATCTCCTGTAACCAGGCTGTTTAAGCAAAAAGATAATGGGTTCAGCTTCCTCAGTTATATAATATTTTGGCATTTCCATAAAGAGATATCATCAGTCTCTCCCTTAGAGAGACCACGGATATCGTGCAAAAGGAAACACCAATTCAACCAAAACTCAGAGGCAGGAAGGACCCTGACGAGCAGTCCCTGAGGTATTCACATGCCTGCCAGGGTCTGGTGCTGCTGGTGCAGAAGGAACCGCTGTTGGCACTAGCTGAAAAAAAGAGACAGTAGCTCTAATACTCAGTGAGTAGTAAAAAAAAGAATTCACTCAATTCACCTTCGATTCTCACACAGCCAATACCCTTCCAGCCTCCCCATAGAGTCTCACTGAGAGGGCTGGCACATAATTAAATGCCAATACATGGGTAAAATAATTTATAGAAGTGAGGGATCAACTGGGTCAGGAATGGCTGGGAAAGGTTTCATGGAACAGACAGGATTCAGGTGAGGTCCTGAATGGTTCAACCTTAGGAAAGCAAAGACAAGGAGAAAAACACGCCAAGGGAACCAGGTGGCAGGCACCACTGTAGATGCTAGCTTTGAAGAGGGTTCAGGAATGAGAGTGGGTTTGCAGATGTTGTTTTACTTTTTTTTTAGTTTTACATTTGGGGGTACATAGTAGGTATATATATTTATGAGGTACAGATTTTTTTTATTTACCCCTCTCAACCACCATGTGGGGTTATTTCACAGGATGATGCTGATCCTCAAAAAGGTGAAGTAACTTGCCAAGGTTGTTGGTGGATGTTGGATTAGAAACTCAGTGAGTCTAACACCGGAGCCCATGCCACCACCACTACCACTGAGAGAGACCAGAACGGAGTACGTGTAGGGAACAGGAAGGAGCAGGAAGAGCTAGAGCAGAAAGAGATGGTTAAAATACAGGGAAGTGGCCAGGCACAGTGGCTCACGCCTGTAATCCCAGCACTTTTGGAGGCCGAGGTGGGCAGATCACGAGGTCAGGAGATCGAGAACATCTGGCTAACACAGTGAAACCCTGTCTCTACTAAAGCTATGAAAAATTAGCCGGGCGTGGTAGCGGGCACCTGTAGTCCCAGCTACTAGGGAGGCTGAGGCAGGAGAGTGGCGTGAACCCAGGAGGCGGAGCTTGCAGTGAGCTGAGATGGTGCCACTGCACTCCAGCCTGGGCAACAGAGCGAGACTCCATGTCCAAAAAAAAAAAAAGCGGGGAAGTTAGGTGAGCCTGCTAAAGGGGGATCATACATATGTTGTGGAGGCCTGAACACTGGACACAGACATTCGAACTTGATCTTGTGAATTACAGAAGAGTCACTGAAGGTTTTGAGTAAGGGCAGGACCAGTCAAAGTGACATGTTGAGCCAAGCCCAGAGTGGGTGATAAAAATGAGGCTCTGAGTTCCTAAGCTAAAGAGATGCCACCAACAACAGTGAAGGGGCCATGTGATGCATGAGGCAAGGACTGGACAAAAAGGCTGAAACCCTGGGTTTAAACGCAAAACGTCATGCAGTGAGGTCATGGCTATGGAGGGCAAGTTCTATTCTTTCTCCGCACCTCAGTCTCTCCTCATCCATAAATCAGATGCAGTGAGAATTAATCTCTAAATGATACTCAAGCCTTGCAACTCAACGTGTGGTCCACCAACCAGCAGCAATGACATCGTCCAAATGCTCTTTAGAAATGCAGAATCTTGTGAAAATGCCAATCACAAAAAAAAGAGATGCAGCATCTCAGGCCCCACCAGAAGAATCAGAATCTGTATTTAAACAAGATCTTTGGGTGATCTGTGAGCACATTAAAGTTTGTGAAGCATTTCGTCTAGCTCTTTTTTATTTTGTATTCATTTTTGGAGTTTTTTGAGACACAGTCTCATTCTGTTACCCAGGCTGGATAGCTTAATGCAACCTGGACCTCCTGGGCTCAAGGGAATCCTCCTGCCTCAGGCTCTCAAGTAGCTTGGACCACAGGCATGTGTCACCGTGCCCGGGTAATTTTTTTATTTTTTGTAGAGATGAGGTCTTACCATGTTGCCCAGGCTGGTCTGGAACTCCTGAGCTGAAACCATCCTCCTGCTTCAGTCTCCCAAAGTGTTGGGATTACAGGCATGAGCCATTGCACATGGCACTTCCAGTTCTAAAACACAATTACTTCACACTCACCTCAAATGCTGTTACTTCACAAGAGGAAAAAGGAAAATAAAGTTTACCTTTAGCCTTATTCATGCCCTTAATCCTAATGGTGTCAGACTGGCCCACGTCGGAGCAGAGGTTTTAGGAAACACCAGTGAGGCAGTGCTGCCACCTTGTGACCATCACTAGTAAATGCACTTAACCCTTGTCACCAGTAAAGGAAGTGGGAGGGCTGGCAAGCGCAAAGGGTAGGGGGCAAAGTCCAGGTCACAGAGGAGATAAAATCACAATCGCCCACAAAGACAGGAAGTAACTGTCAGAGATCTCAGCCTGCATTATAGGGCGGTGTCTCATTGCAAAGGACAGTTTGTATAATACCTAATATGTGGTATCAGTGGGAAACCTGGTTTCAAGTCAAGCTCTGCCCTTGTAACCTTAGAAATCACTCACTCTAACAGGTATTTTCAGACACCCAGCTCAGGCCTGAACTCCACCAGTAAACTTGTAATTTCCCAAGGAAACTTACTTTACTGTGACAGTTCTTTTCCATCCTGAGCCAAAATGTGTCTGAGACACACTCACCAATCTTCATCCTATTCTCTGTAGGCTGAAATAAGTCTAACTTCATACCCTTTACCGTCCTCAATCTTCAGGAAACGTAGAAGGGACTAATGGTCTTTTAAAGACACACCTCACCAAGCTTAGTCTCCAACTTAAAAAGGACTGGACAGTACTTTTACCTCTTGCCTGTCTCAGAATTAGAGCCTGTCCTCGAGATGCTACAGGGTACAGTCCATTTGAACTTTTATATGGACGCACTTTCTTGCTCGGCCCCAACCTTGTCCCAGACACCAGCCCTCTAGGCGACTATCTTCCAGTCCTCCAGCAGGCTAGACAGGAAATTTGCCAGGCTGCTAATCTTCTCTTGCCTACTCCAGATTCCCAGCCATATGAAGACACCCTAGCTGGACGATCAGTTCTTGTTAAGAATCTGACCCCTCAAACTCTACAACCTCGATGGGACCGGACCCTACTTAGTCATCTGTAGTACCCCAACTGCCATCCACCTGCAGGATCCTCCCCATTGGGTTCACCGTTCCAGAATAAAGCTGTGTCCATCGGACAGCCAGTCTAATCTCGCCTCTTCCTCCTGGAAGTCGCAAGTACTCTCCCCTACTTCCCTTAAACTCACTTGTATTTCTGAAGAAGAGTAATAACCCTCTTGAGCCTAATACATCCCTTCATCCTATTAGGTCTATTCATCCTTACCCTGCTTTTTGCAACGGGGCTTTACGCAGTCACCCCCACTACTTGGACTGAGCCTCCAAAAACTTGTCATCCCTACTATCTTTTGTCTAGTCATACTCCTATTCACCGTTCTCAACTACTCATAAATGCCTTGCTCTTGTTTACACTGCCGGTTTACACTGTTTCTCCAAACCAGCATGCTGATATCTCCTGGTGCTATACCCAAATCACCACTCTTAACTCCTTCTTAGAGTGGATAGATGATCTTTGCTGGCAGGGCACCCTCCAATACTTCCACCCTGATGAAGTTCTATTCTTTACTTTTATGCTCACTCTTATTCTCATTCTCATTCTTATGCCACCCTCTACCTCTCCCCAGCTATCTCTACCACACTATCAATTTCACTCACTCTCTCCTAGCCGTCTCTAATCCTTCCTTAGAGAACAATTGCTGGCTTTGCATTTCCCTTTCTTCCTGTGCCTACACAGCTGTCCCCACCTCACACACAGACTAAGCGACACCTCCTGTCTCCCTATACCTCCGAACTTCCTTTAACAGCCTTCACCTTAGCCCTCCTGAAGAACTTCTTTACTTTCTAGACAGGTCCAGCAAGACCTCCCCAGACATTTCACATCAGCAAGCTGCCACCCTTCTCTGCACTTACTTAAAAAACCTTTCTCCTTATATTAACTCTACTCACCCCATATTTGGACCCCTCACAACACAAACTACTATTCCTGTGGCCACTCCTTTATGTATCTCTTGGCAAAGACCCACTGGAATTCCCCTAGGTAACCTTTCATCTTCTCGATGTTCCTTCACTCTTCATCTCCAAAGCCCAACTACACATATCACTGAAACAATTGGGGCCTTCCAGCTCTGTATTACAGATAAGCGCTCTATGAATACTGGCAAACTTAAAAACATTAGCAGTTATTATTGCTTAGGAAGACACTTATCCTGTATTTCACTCCATCCTTGGCTACCTTCCCCTTGCTCATCGGACTGTCCTCCCTCTTGTTTGCTTATACCCAGCCCCGTAAATAACAGTTAAAGTTTGCTCGTAGATACCCAACGCTTTCTCATACGCCATGAAAATCGAACCTCCCTCTCTATGCAGTTACCCCATCAGTCCCCATTACAACCTCTGACGGCTGCCGCCCTAGCTGGATCCCTAGGAGTCTGAGTACAAGACACCTCTTCTAGTATTCCTTCTCATCTCTTTACTTTGCATTTCCAGTTTTGCCTTGCACAAGGTCTCTTCTTCCTCTGTGGATCCTCTACCTACATGTGTCTACCTGCTAATTGGACAGGCACAAGCACACTAGTTTTCCTTACTCCCAAAATTCTATTTGCCAATGGGACCAAAAAGCTTCCTGTTCCCCTCATGACACTGACACGACAGAAAAAAAAAAAAGGTTATTCCACTAATTCCCTTACTTATCGGTTTAGGACTTTCTGCCTCCACTATTGCGCTCAGAACTGGAATAGCAGGCATTTCAACCTCTGTCACGACCTTCCATAGCCTCTCTAATGACTTCTCTGCTAGCATCACAGACATAGCACAAACTCTGTGAGTCCTTCAGGCCCAGGTTGACTCTTTAGCTGCAGTTGTCCTCCAAAACCGCTGAGGCCTTGACTTACTCACTGCTGAAAAAGGAGGACTCTGTATATTTTTAAATGAAGAGTGTTGCTTTTACCTAAATCAATCTGGCCTGGTATATGACAACATAAAAAAAACTCAAGGATAGAGCTCAAAAACTCACCAACCAAGCAAGTAATTACACTGAACCCCCTTGGGCATTCTCTAATTGGACATCCTGGATCCTCCCAATTCTTAGTCCTCTGGTACCTGTTTTTCTCCTTCTCTTATTCGGGCCTTGTGTCTTCCGTTTGGTTTCTCAATTCATACAAAACCGCATTCAGACCATCACCGATCATTCCATATGCTACTTTTAACAACCCCACAGTACCATCCTCTGCCCAAGATCTCCCCACAGCCTAAACTTCTATTCCATGTAACCCATTATAAAATTTTCTTTAAGGTGTCCACGCAGCCCCTAATCCCACTCGAAGCAGCCCTGAGAAACATCACCCATTATCTCTCCATATCACCCAAAAAAAATTGTTTTCGCTGCCCCAACACTTCAACACTATTTTATTTTTCTTATTAATATAAGAAGACAGGAATGTAAGGCCTCTGAGCCCAAGCCTGCATGTATACATCCAGATGGCCTGAGGCAACCGAAAAGTACAAAAGAAGGAAAACAGCCAGCTCCTGTCTTAACCGATTGACCAACCTTACCACATTCTATTATGTCTTGTTCCTGCCCCGTCCCAGCTGATTGATCGATCAACCTCGTGACATTCTTCTTCTGGACAATGAGTCTTATGATCTCCCCACCATGCACCTTGTGACCCCTGCCCCTGCCTGCAAGAGAAAAACCCCCTTTAACTCTTAACTTTCCACTGCTTACCCCAGTCCTATAAAACTGCCCCATCCCTAACTCCCTTCACTGACTCGCTTTTTGGACTCAGCCCACCTGCACCCAGGTGATTAAAAGCTTTATTGTTCACACAAAGCCTGCTTAGTGGTCTCTTCACGTGGACACGCATGACACTAACATTTTTTCTTTTCCTTTTTTTTTTTTTTTTTGAGACAGAGTCTGGCTCTATCGCCCAGGATGGAGTGCGGTGGCGCGATCTCGGCTCAATGCAACCTCCCCGTCCTGGGTTCAAGCAATTTTCCTGCCTCAGCCTCCCGAGCAGCTGGGATTACAGGTGCCTGCTACTGCACGCAGCTAATTTTTGTATTTTTAGTAGAGACATGGTTTCACCATGTTGGCCAGGCTGGTCTCAAACTCCTGACCTCAGGTGGTCTGCCTGCCTCTGCCTCCCAAAGTGTTGAGACTACAGGCATGAGCCACCATGCCCGGCCAAGTCTAACACTTTTTCATACAACCGACCTTCAAATATTGGTAAACAACCTCAGCCGGGCACGGTGGCTCACACCTGTAATCCCAGCACTTTGGGAGGCCAAGGTGGGCGGATCACCTGAGGTCGGGAGTTCGAGACCAGCCTGACCAACATGGAGAAACCCTGTCTCTACTAAACACACACACACACAAAAAAAACAAATAGCCAGGCATGGTGGTGCATGCCTGTAATCCCAGCTACTCGGGAGGCTGAAGCAGGAGAATCGCTTGGACCCAGGAAGCGGAGGTTGCAGTGAGCCAAAATTGTGCCATTGCACTCCAGCCTGGGCAACAAGAATGAAACTTCTTCTCAAAAATAAAAATAAAAAAATAAAAAACAACCTCTATGTGCCACCTACCCCGTCTTCCCTCGGCCATTTCCCATGTGGGTTCACCTGAAGCCCCACACCCTCTGCTCACTTTCCCACAGGTAAGTGAAGTGCAGCAACCACAGCTGACACTCCGAATCCTCGGGGTGGTCCCCAGAGCAGTAAAGCCACAGGACCCCCATCCCCATCCTGGCACCTCACGCCTATCTAGAAGCTGAACACCACATCAGTTGATCTGGGGACGCTGACTTTCCCTGCTTCTACTGCTGCTCAATCATCCCACATGTGTGCAGGTGTCTACTTTTCATTCAGTTTTATTTTGTAAGAAATATTTATCGGAGCCTGCTGTGTACTGTCACTGGAGAGACAAAGGTGAAATCACACCTGGTCCTGCCTCACAGAGCTCCAGGCTATGGACAGAACCCACTCAAAGTCAGACCATTACCATTCAGTGAGAAACACCGTGACAGACATCAGAAAAGGGTTTTCTTTTTAAAAAAAAAAAAAAAAAAAACTTTTTATAGAGACAGGGTCTCACCATGTTGCCCACACTGGTCTCAAACTCCTGGGCCCAAGCCATCCTCCCACCTCAGCCTCCCAAAGTGCTGGGATTACAGGCACCCATCCAACACAGGCTTTTTGACTCATCTCACTAATCCCCTGTGAGTAATCTTCCACTCTTGGTTTCCTGGGATCAGTTTTCTTCATTTCAAGCTCAAAGTGAAAAAGAGAATGCAAATTTCCTTGATGGTCCTTTGTGTGGTCACAGCTCAACCCGGCATGTCCTCCTGGCTAATCCAGGGTGCTCAGGACTCCCACTTCACTCTGAACGTCCTCTCTCCTATTGGAGCTCACCACATCTGCACCTGCAGCAGCCAGGTGGCTGTACACTAACAGAAAATCCAGCAAGTCAGGAAACTTGATTTACTCCCTTAACTTTGAGGTTAGTGACTGTGTTGTTGAACTAATCCTATAATTTCCCTGAACTTTAATTTCCACGTCTGTAAAGTGGGGCAGGTGGCTTCAGTCACCCTAGGTGCAGCTATATAGTGAGAGCTCCTCAGAGGCAGCAGCACACCTGATCTCAGCATCCACCGTCTAGCAAATACCAGGCACACACTAGGCACTCAAAGCCTCACTGAATATATGTGTGAATAAATGACTATATGCGAGCCATGTGGATCATGGTCAAAGTCAACAAATATTTCTGAACGTCTACCAAGTACACTGTACAACAGGGAAATAAGTAACCCACACAGGACGGTGTT
>NW_012098765.1:535383-545915 GCF_000951045.1 Mandrillus leucophaeus
GAGACTCCGTCTCAAAAAAAAAAAAAAAAAGAAAGAAAAGAAGTTGTCATGTTAACAAGAAAAAAGTCCATTTGTCTTAGGGGTGTTTTATATTAATAGACCTAATGGACCCAAAGCCCCCTCCAATGGGACACAGGATGCAACACCCACCCCAAGTGCATGGAGGGGAAACCAGATGGAGTGAACTGACAGGGAGCAGGACCTGGGGGAGAACAGTGGGTAAAGAGACTGAGACACCCGGAGGAAGGTCTGAGGAGGAGCTCCTGGCCCCTGCAGTGGCCTCGGTGTGGACTGATGCAGAACTCAGCAGCACAAGTAAAGTGGCCGCACCAGGCTCCATTTGTACATGGGATGGTTTTTCAGTAACATTTTCTTTCTGCTAATGGGCTGCATTTTCACACACTTTTTTTTTTTTTTTTGCTCCAGGGGGCACCTCTCCTACAACATGCCCCTGCTCTGCACGACCCTCCTCTCTGCCCTCCACCAACCCAAATCCTCCCCCATCTCCAGCTCAAGTTCCACCCGACTAAGTCCCTCTCAGTCCCCCTGCACTCTGGCCACTTGGAGAGATGACTGCACTCATATCTCTGGGCTTTATGAAATGGATGTCATGTCCCTGGTTAGACTTGAGCCTCCTGAAGGCAGAGACCATTTTTATATTTTCCAGAAAGAAGCCACATCTGTGATTTGCATCAGAACAAGCTTAGGCCCAGCCTGAGCCTTCAACTTGGACACAGGCTCAGTCCTAGCAGTCCCTGGCCCCTGCAGTGCTTTATAAACCCTGCAGTAGCAAAGTCCACAATCAACTCTGTGACAAGTCAACAGGCCGAGATAATTTGAAAACGTGGAGAAAAAAGAATGGTCAAACAAAAGCAAAGGGCTTTGACTCATGCCTTTCCTCTTTCCTCCTCTCAGGGAAACAAAGTCACACCCCCTGTTCTCACTCCTGCCTGGAGGCTTCTAGGGAGGGCTCCCTTGTTTGCCTTCCCTTCAGCCCCCATGAATATCACCCAGCATTCAAGTCCAGCCTCTCCTTTCCCTTTGCGCACATTTCCTAAAGTCTCAAATAAATGTCAAGTTTAGTGAGTGCTGATATTCTATGCCCCTAATGTTTACTTCGAGTATTATTACCTTTCTTCTTTGACCTGGGGCCATTTCCAAAGAAGTGCTGGAGCCAGGCGCCCCAGCAGCTGGGCAAACACCCTTCAGGGCTCCTTCCCTTCTGTGGCTCCTGTTTCTCAAACCCTCTGGGACCTGCAGTTCTGGGGGTCTCTTCCCCCAACCCAGTTCCCTCTCCTTTAGACCAGAACAGCTAAGCCATGGCCACCTTCCTGATGGACACACAAGGAGGCCTGGTGTCACCCACTGCTCCAGGGCGGTGTTCTGGGCAGGGGAGCTGCCTCTTGTCCCAGATCCTGCTCTGCTGCTACCTTATGTGGCTACAGAATTGAAGGAAATTGTGAACAGAGAGAGGACAGGGCAACTTCCCAGGCAACAACACTACTATTGCTGATATTTTTAAAAGGATGGGAGCAGGAGGGGAAAGAGACCTTGTCAAAGTCTCGCCTACCAACACTTAGCAGCCACTTTCCTGTCAAATATTCAGATAGAGAGGGTCACTGAAAGGTATAAGGAAATCCAAGCAAGAAACAAAGGTTTGAGGAAGAAATCATGAGGCACTGGGGTGTGAGGAGGCGGGAAAGAGTACAGGAGAGAACTGGCACGGCTGCCAAGTTATCAGTCACCTTCTTATGTTCTTAAGAATGCTGCATTTCTTTTGTTTGACCAGTTTCACCTCCCAGATTCCCATAAAGCACATGGTCTAATCTGTTACCTAAGAGCAAAACAGCGTCACCTCACCTGTTCTCGCCCTCAAATGGGAACGCTGGCCTGGGACTAAAGCATAGACCGCCAGGCTGAGTACCCTGACCTCAGTCATCCCCAGAGATCAGCAGCCTCCAACAGGGAACCTTCCATTATACTCTTCAAGCAACTTAACAGCTGCACCAACCGTTGCAATGAAAGTTCTAATCTCTTCCTTCCTCCTGTTGCTGCCATTGATGCTGATGTCCATGGTCTCTAGCAGCCTGAATCCAGGTAAACAAGACTGTCTATGAAGGGGAAAATGAGGGGAGGAAATGTGGCAAAACAGGCCACAGACACATCAAAATGCAGCTTCTCTTAGCTGTGGGGTATTGGGGTGAGTGAGCCTTTCTCAATGCCAGTTTCCTCCTTTACAAAAAACAGCAAACTGTACTTACACCTAAACGATGTTGACAGAGTTAAATGAGATATTGTATGTGAAAATATCTGCAACTGGCCGGGCGCAGTGGTTCATGCCTGTAATCCCAGCACTTTGGGAGGCCAAGGCAGGCAGATCACAAGGTCAGGAAATTGAGACTATCCTGGCTAACACGGTGAAACTCCATCTCTATGAAAAATACAAAAAATTAGCCAGGCGTGGTAGCATGCACCTGTAGTCCCAGCTACTCAGGAGGCTGAGCCTGGAGAATTGCTGGAACCCGGGAGGCAAAGGCTGCAGTGAGCCAAGATGGTACCACTGTACTCCAGCCTGAGTTACAGAGCGAGACTCCGTCTCAAAAATAAAAAAGAAAAAAAAAAGAAAATATCTGTAATTGTAGCTGATCCTCCTCACACACACAGGTATGTATGTATATATATACTAGCTCAACAAAGATTTGCTCCCATGTCTTCTCCCCCAACCCTTTTCCAAAAGAGTAACATAATTATCATGGCTAAACTTAATGATGGTGGTGGGAGGGTGTTGAAGGCAATGGTACCTTTATAGAAGATCAGGAAGTCTTTGCTTATATTCTTTACAGTGCACCGGAATGCCACCAACATGTCTTAATGCTATTTACTGGTAATGAAATAAACTAGAAAAAGCCTGTCACCAGGTAGTGTCCATATTTGAAGCTTTATTCGTAGCAAGCCCTGCTGTAACAGCTCACATTTTGGGAAGCAGACCTTAGCTTAGGGGTTGCAAATCTGCTCCAGCTTTCACTATAAAGTGGCCCAGCCCTTCACAGAGCAACCACAAAGAACAGACCTGACCCCCATGTATATTTCTGCTTGTGAGCACCATCTCCCCAAAGGCCACTTTGAGGTGAAATGGCTTTGCTGCATACTCAGCACCAACTTGGTCCTAAAATCAGGAGGCATTCTCCCTTCTCCACTCCAATTTCCAACATCTCTTCCTTTGTAGAGAGAGTGCTCTGGAAGCTGCTAAGCCCCATAGCCCTAGGGCCTAGACCACTATTCCAAAAGGGAAGACTTTTCCATCACTATGACAGACACCCACGCTACAGTCCTCTGCCTGAACTCAAAGCTCTAGCCCCAACCTGTTTTTCCAGTATACCTCCCTCTACTCACTAAAAAATACTATTCTCCACCCAAACTAACCTGTTTGCTCTTCGCTGAACGCGTATTGTGTTTTCCCATCAGCTCAACTTTGCTCAGACACCCAACTCAAAACCACCTTCCACAGCTTCCTTCAGTTCCTCCCACAGGCAGACATGTGGTCTCCCTCCTGAGAGCCAGCTTAGCCCTGCTGGACACTCTCTTCTTGCACTTATCATCTGCTGCCTTATATTGAGGGGCCTCATGTGCCTTTCCTGCCTCTACCCCCTGCGTCGGCTGCAAACTACTTGGTGGCATGGACTGGTGCACTGTTTCCATATCCCTCACGCTATTCAGCTCAGTACTCAGCGAACATTAGATAACCTCAAGAATGCATCCTCAGGTTTCTAAATTAAACCAGGGCTTCATAGCAGCTCTACTGACATTTGGGCTGAACAGTTCCTTGCAGTGGGGGCTGTTCTGTGCACTGTGAGATGTTCAGCAGCATCCGCGTGGCATCTCTCCACTACAGGCCAATAGCAGCCTCCCCTCTCCCTCATCCAAACCCATTATGGAAGCCAAAAATATCTCCAGACATCGCCAAATGTCCCCTGAGGGGGATCCACCCTTGGTCAACAACCACTGCTCTACACCAATAGTTCTCTGCATGGCCACACTTTTAGACTCACCTAGACCTTTACACTCAGCCTGGAAGTCAGGGGAACCTAGATCTTGACTCTGCCACACACTTTGCAACCCTAGACAAGTCGCCTCACTTTTTTGAGTTTCAGTTTTATCATCTTAAAATGAAGAAAATACCACTTGTCACACACACTTGTGAAGATTAAATGATCCACAGTGTGACCTAGAAAGGGTTTAATAAATGGACTGAGTAAAATTTCTAAGTCGCTCCTAAAGGACGAGGGTGAGGAACTGGGGAAAGCTCCCTGCACCACCAGGAGGCACCATCACAAACCACGTCGCGGGGGTGGCAGCCGGGCTCAAGCCTTGTTTCCCAGCCAAGCGAAGTTTTGCAATGTAGGCCTGAGTCTGAGCTACTTAGTGGCTAAAGGAAATAATAGCTCCTCCATCCCCAAAATAAATCTCAGAATAAAGTCTAATCTTATTTTATCTCTTAATCACATACATGCTCAATATGCTTTTCACAGGGTTAAGGGAAATAAAAATAAGTGAGAATATATGAGGTCATTAGGAAATAAATTACTTATAATAACAGATTCATTAATTGTAATATTATTTAATTATAAAATTACTTATATCAGACACATTAAGAACTCCTATATCACAAGCATTGTTCTAAGCACTTCACACTTATGATCTCATCTGTCCTCACAAATCTAATGCATTTCTTACTTTTTCTTACTTTTCATTTTTCAGACTTTGAAAAATATTATAAAAATAGAGTTCCAGTATAGCCTTCATCCAATTGTTTTCAAACAATATCTTATGTAACCATAATACAATTATTAAAACCAGGAGATTAGCATTGATACCATAATATTAACTAATCTACAAATGTTCAAATCTTGCTAATCATCCCACTCATGTCCTTTTTCTGCTCCAGACTCCAATTCGGGATCCCACTGAATAAAATGTCAGATCTCCTAAGTCTCCTCCAACCTGGGATAGTTTCTCAGTCTTTCCCTCTCTTTCAGGACCTTGACACTTTTGAAGAGTACTAGCCAGTTGTTTTGTAGAATGTCCCCTGAATATGGGTTTGTCTGATATTTCCGGCTACGCATTTTAGGCAAGAATACTTCAGAAGTGATGTATCCTTCTCTGGACATCCCAGCAAGAGCCCCAGGATATCGGTATCTCTCATTACTGATGGAATTCACTTTAAGCACTTGGTTCAGGTGGTGTCTGCCAGGTTTCTCTACTGTAAGGTTACTATTTGTCTCATTGTAATTAACAAGTATCTTGCGGAGAAACACTTTGGAAATATGTAAACAGCCTGTTTCTTCTCATCATACTTTTTTTTCTTGTTGTTTACCAGTTAACAGCATCATCATACTTTTAACATTAATTTTTAGAATCTATGGATGATTGTTTCCTACAAAGAATTATTACTGTGGTATTGGACAAATAGTGATTTTCTACTTCCATTGTTCCTTCTACATTTATCTAATCGGAATTCTGCCATAAGAAAGAGTTATTTCTTTTTCTTTCTTTTTTGTTTTTTGTTTTTTGTTTGTTTGTTTGTTTTTGAGATAGAGTCTCACTCTGTTGCCTAGGCTGGAATGCAGTGGCGTGATCTTGGCTCACTGCAACCTCCACCTTCTGGGCTCAAGTGATCCTCCCACCTCAGCCCCCTGAGTAGCTGAGACTACAGGCACACACCACCACACCCAGCTAATTTTTGTATTAGTAGAGACGGGGTTTTGTCATGTTAGCCAGGCTGGTGTCTAATTCCTGGCCTCAAGTGATTCCCCTACTTCCGCCTCCCAAAGTGCTGGGATTACAGGCGTGAGTCACCATGCCCAGCCTTTTCTTCCTTATTTATTTATTTGTTCAGTTATTTATTTATATCAGCATGGACTCATGAGTATTTATGGGTTGGAATCCATTACTATCATTATTTATTATGTTGCTCATATGGTCCCAAAATTGGCCACTGGGAACTCCTTCCAGTTGGCTTCTATGACCTTTAGACATGTCTCCATCATTTTTTGAGCAGTTCCTTCGTTTCTGACACCACAAAAAGCTTCGGGCTCCTCTTGTGTTTTTCTGTCCCAGCCCTGGATCAGCTATTTTTCCTGGAAGCCCTAGTTCCTTTCATGGGAGAATGATACTTACAGACCATGGGCACTGACTGATAAGCCCATTGCTAGTAGGTGCTGGTGCTTCTAGGCCCTCTAGTGGTCAGAGCTGGGAAATAACACACACGCACACTCATGTACAGTAGTCCCCAGTTAATCGCAGTTTCAGTTACCCGCCAACTGTGGCCCCAAAATATTGTTATGTTATCTTGAGAAACAGAGAGAGAAAGGCCACATTCACATCATTTTTATTACAGTATATATATACATATATATATATATATATTTTTTTTTTTTTTGAGACAGAGTCTCACTCTGTCACCCAGGCTGTAGTGCAGTGGTGTGATCTCGGCTCACTACAAGCTCTGCCTGCCGGGTTCTCCCAAGGCATTCTCCCGCCTCAGCCTCCCAAGTAGCTGGGACTAAAGTCATGCGCCACCACAACCGGCTACTATTTTGTATTTTTAGTAGAGACTTGATTTCACCGTGTTAGCCAGGATGGTCTCGATCTCCTGACCTCGTGATCTGCCTGCCTTGGCGTCCCAAAGTTCTGGGATTACAGGCATGAGCCCCCTCCCCAGCCTATTATAGTATATTTTTTAAATTGTTCTATCCTATTAGTTATTGTTAATCTCTTACTGTGCGTTATTCATAAATTAAACTTTATCATAAGTGTATATGTGTAGAAAAAAATATATATATAGGGTTTGGTACTATCTGAGACTTCAAGTATCTTGGGAGTCCTGTGGATAAGGAAGGACTACTGTACTATTATTAACCACATCTTACAAATTAGGAAAATGAGGCATAGAAAAGTTACACAACTTTGTCCAAAATCACAAAGCAAGTATATAGTGGATCTGGGAAATGAAAATAGTGACAGATGCACCATAAATCCTAACAAGTGGAAGTAACTTATTTACACATCGACATCAGCAGAAAGCCACAAGCCCAATATTCCAGCATAGACACTCTCTTTGGAAAATAACCAGAATTCCACAGCAATAACCACAATGATAACCATCATGTACTCAACACCCGCCTGGGCACTGGGCTCCTACAGCAGCTCACTTATTCCCAACAACTCTGCGAGGAGGATTTTACCATCCTCCTTTTACAAATCAGGGAATCAAGGATCATAGAAGCCAAGTGACTTGTCCAAGTTGACATAGTTAAGTGATGGAGCCAATAGCTGACCCCAGGCCTATCTGGATATAAAGTGCATGTTTATGCCACTGTATCAGTGGTTCCCAAAACTGATTTTAGGTGGAATGTAAATAAGCTTCTTTTTACTTTAATACTTCTGTGTTTATTTTAATGCATGTTAGGAAAAAAACTAAGCATACATCAAACCTGTAATTTCACAGATAATATTGCATAGGATGAGGATGTTTTGCAAAATAAATTTATTTAGAGAAAAAGTATAAGGCTGGGCACGGTGGCTCAAGCCTGTAATCCCAGCACTTTGGGAGGCCGAGACAGGCGGATCACGAGGTCAGGAGATCGAGACCATCCTGGCTAACACAGTGAAACCCCGTCTCTACTAAAAAATACAAAAAACTATGGCGCCTGTAGTCCCAGCCACTCGGGAGGCTGAGGCAGGAGAATAGCATGAACCCAGGAGGTGGAGCTTGCAGTGAGCTGAGATCCCGCCACTGCACTCCAGCCTGGGCGACAGAGTGAGACTCCACCTCAAAAAAAAAAAAAAGAAAAAAGAAAAAGTATAAAGTGGCCAGGCATAGTGGCTCATGCCTGTAATCACTTGATGTTAAGAGTTCAGGACCAGCCTGACTAACATGGTAAAACCCGCCTCTACTAAAAATACAAAAATTAGTCAGGCATGGGTGGTGGGTGCCTGTAATCCCAGCTACTTGGGAGGCTGAGGAAGGAGAATTGCTTGAACCTGCGAGGCAGAGGTTGCAGGGAGCCGAAATCGCAACACTGTACTCCAGCTTGGGCGACAGAGTGAGACTCTGTCAAAAAAAGAAGGAAGGAAGGAAGGAAGGGAGGAATGGAAGGAAGGAAGGGAGGGAGGGAGGAAGGGAGGGAAGGGAGGGGAGGGGAGGCAATAACCACAATGATAACCATCATGTACTCAACACCCGCCTGGGCACTGGGCTCCTACAGCAGCTCACTTATTCCCAACAACTCTGCGAGGAGGATTTTACCATCCTCCTTTTACAAATCAGGGAATCAAGGATCATAGAAGCCAAGTGACTTGTCCAAGTTGACATAGTTAAGTGATGGAGCCAATAGCTGACCCCAGGCCTATCTGGATATAAAGTGCATGTTTATGCCACTGTATCAGTGGTTCCCAAAACTGATTTTAGGTGGAATGTAAATAAGCTTCTTTTTACTTTAATACTTCTGTGTTTATTTTAATGCATGTTAGGAAAAAAACTAAGCATACATCAAACCTGTAATTTCACAGATAATATTGCATAGGATGAGGATGTTTTGCAAAATAAATTTATTTAGAGAAAAAGTATAAGGCTGGGCACGGTGGCTCAAGCCTGTAATCCCAGCACTTTGGGAGGCCGAGACAGGCGGATCACGAGGTCAGGAGATCGAGACCATCCTGGCTAACACAGTGAAACCCCGTCTCTACTAAAAAATACAAAAAACTATGGCGCCTGTAGTCCCAGCCACTCGGGAGGCTGAGGCAGGAGAATAGCATGAACCCAGGAGGTGGAGCTTGCAGTGAGCTGAGATCCCGCCACTGCACTCCAGCCTGGGCCACAGAGCGAGACTCCGTCTCAAAATAAAATAAAATAAAATAAAATAATAAAATAAAATAAAATAATTAAAAAATAAAATTTAAACATTAGTACAGCTCTTTTGAAAGCAATTCTTACCTTTTGACCCAGTAATTCCACTTTGGGAACTCTCTCCCAAGAAAATAATCTAAAATTTGGAAAACAGTTATAAGAACAAAGAAATTTACCAACTTCTAAAAAATAAAACTTTCTAAATATTCAGCAATGGGAAAACACTTAACTAATTTGGAACACATAATTATTGAGAGTATTATGCATTCATTAAAAATGTGTTATAAAGATAACACAGCAACATGCCTATGAATGGAAAAAGAGAATGTGTTTACATTCTATGGTTATCACTACATTAATAAAAAGCATATGCAGGTAACAAATATGCCAAAATACCAACAGTTTGTAAGAATAGTAATTTCTGTTTGTACTTTCAAAATTTTCTCCAACAGTTAAATTACATTTAGACTGAAAAGAAAACTTCAGAATTAAGGAATTTGATTAAATAATCTCCAGGATTTCCTTCAAGGCCTAATATGCTGTGGTTTTTCTCTGGAACTAGGAGTAGAGGTCAGGCAAGAGTAAAAATGTTAGAAAAGTTTACATGGCAGGGGCTATGCCAGGTTAAAGTACTTTGATAACACTCAAAACAGCACATGAGAACACTGGAAAAGCAGCCCTTGGGGAAATGACGCAACCCCCTCCATCTGTGTGGCAGAAGTCTGGGAAGTAGGAGGCCTGAATTGAGCCATATGATCTCTAAGGGTCCCCTCCAAACAACACATCCATCCACGTGTTGAACAAACATTTACCAAATGCCTACCATGTGTCAGGAACCACATAGCTGAACGACTATTGAGCCAATGGTTCAGAGTCTAGTGAAGGAGAAAGATTTTATGTTAGTTTGCTAGGACTGCATTAACACAATACCACAGACTGGGTGGCATAAATAAGAGAAATTTATTCCTCACAGTTCTGCAGGCTGGATCTATGAAATCAGGGTACCAGCACAGCTGAGTTCTGGCAAGGGTCCTCTTCCAGGCTGCAGACAGCAGACTTCTCCTCTTATCTTCAAGAGGTGAAAAGAGAATGAAAGAGCTCTCTAGGATCCCTCCTACTTTTTTTTTTTTTGCGACGGAGTCTCACTCTGTTGCCCAGGCTGGAGTGCAATGGCATGATCTTGACTCACTGCAACCTCTGCCTCCCGGGTTCAAGCAATTCTCCTGCCTCAGCCTCCCCAGTAGCTGGGATTACAGGTGGCATGCGCCATCACACCCAGCTAATTGTTGTATTTTCAGTAGTGACAGGGTTTCACCATGTTGGCTAAGCTGGTCTTGCACTCCGGACCTCGAATGATCCGCCAGCCTCAGCCTCCCAAAGTGCTGGGATTACAGGGATGAGCCACCATGCCCAGCCTAGGATACCTTACCTTTTTAAAAAAAAAAAAATATATATATATATATATAGTAGAGACAAGGCCTCGCTATATTACCTAGGCTGTCTTGAACTACTGCCCTCAAGCAATCCCCTTGCCTCAGCCTCCCAAAGCACTGGGATTACAGGTGAGAGCCACCACACCTGGCCTATGTCCCATTCATAAGGGCCTTTTTTTTTTTTTTTTTTT
>NW_012098765.1:551405-551972 GCF_000951045.1 Mandrillus leucophaeus
GAAGGGAGGGAGGGGAGGGGAGGGGAGGGAGGAAGGAAGAAAGAGAAAGAAAGAAAAAAGAAAAAGCATGAAGTAAATAATACTAAGGGTGGTTTAAGCTATAGAAAAAAATCATAAAGATGGTCTAAAAATGTCTGAAGTTTGGGAGACATAATACTATAGCACCATGCAGCTTCATTTTCAGTTTCCTCTGTGAAACTAGGGTCATATAGCAGTGCAGAATAAAACAACAGACTAAGAATCTTGTACCTGTAGCTGGGTGTGGTAGTTCTTGGGAGGCTGAGGAAGGAGGATCACTTGAGCCCAGGAGTTTGAGGCCACACTGTGCTGTGATCATGTCTGTGAACAGCTATTGCACTCTAGCCCGGGCAACATAGCAAGACCCTGGTCACTAAAAATAAAATAAAATCCTGGACCTGGGTTTCAGCCCTAGATATGTCCCCATTACCTTTATGAACTTGGGCATTTCATTTGCTCTCTCTGGGACTGTTTCCTCATCTTAAAAAAAAAAAAAGGAGATAATGATTTAATGAAATTAGTACAGCACTTGGCCGGGCGCAGTGGCTA
>NW_012098765.1:556316-573579 GCF_000951045.1 Mandrillus leucophaeus
AGACGAAGTCTTACCTTGTGGCCCAAGCTGCAGTCCGTTGATGCGATCTCAGTTCACTACAACCTCCACCTCCCGGGTTCAAGCAATTCTCCTGCCTCAGCCTCCCAAGTAGCTGGGACTACAGACGCATGCCACCATGCCCAGCTAATTTTTGTATTTTTAGTAAAGACAGGGTTTCACTATGTTGGCCAGGCTGGTCTTGAACTCCTGACCTTGTGATCCACCCGCCTCGGCCTCCCAAAGTGCTGAGATGACAGGCGTGAGCCACCGCACCCGGCCCAAATCTCCTTTTATTATAAGGACACCAGCCAGACTGGAGTAGGGCCCACCATAACAGCCTGATTTAATCACCTTTTTAAAGGCCCTATCTCCAAATACAGGCATTCTGAGGTACTGGGGGTTACGGATTCAACATGTGAATTTCAGGAGACACAATTCAGTGCATAAAAGATTTCAAACAACAACATTACAGTGCAATAACAGAACTGCATTCAAATACAATAGGAACCGCATGAAGGCATAATTCATTCTGACAGGAAGTATCAGAAACCACCATAAAGGAGGTGTCATCTGAGCCAAGTTCTTACTTGAGAATCTCAAGTCTATAAACCATCATCCTTGATTGTCATAGGAATTTTTTTTTTTTTTTTTTTTTTTTTTTTTTTTGAGATGGACTCTTGCTCTGTCGCCCAGGCTGGAGTACAGTGGTGCAATCTTAGCTCACTGCAACTTCCGCCTCCTGGATTCTAGAGATTCTCCTGCCTCAGCCTCCTGAGCAGCTGGGACTACAGGCGCCCGCCACCACACCTGGCTAATTTTTTGTATTTTTAGTAGAGAGGGGGTTTCACCGTGTTAGCCAGGATGGTCTTGATCTCCTGACCTCATGTTCCACCTGCCTCGGCCTCCCAAAGTGCTGGGATTCCAGGCGTGAGTCACCGAGCCCAGCCTGTCATAGGAATATTTTAAGTATCAAAAAATGGAGATAAGATAGAATCAGAAGATAAAAACAGGCTCGGATAGAGGCCAAAAGAAGAATGTATTTGTTCCAGAGGAACAAAGGTAAATACCATCATTTGATAGCTGAACTGGGACTCTGGATTCAAATATAGCTACTTGGGGTGGGTGTGATGGCTCATGCCTATAATCACAGCACTTTGGGAGGCCAAGACGGGCAGATCGCTTACACCCAGGAGCTCCAGACCAACCTGTGCAACGTAGCGAAACCCTATCTTTACAAAAAATACAAAAACTAGCCAGGAGTGGTGGTGCATGCCTGAAGCCTCAGTTACCGAGGAGGTTGAGATGGGAGGACCAACCAAACCCAGGAGGTCGAGGCTGCAGCCGTGACTGCACCACTACACTCCAGTCTGGATGACAGAGTGAGATCCTGTCTCAAAAAACAAACAAACAAACAAACAAACCCAGCAACTTGGAGGTCAAGGGAAAATCTTGGTTTATAGAATAATCTCCTCCTTGCTCTCACTCTTTTAAGTCATGAGGATTTTAGTGTGAGGTATGGGGAGAGGTCGGGAGGCTTTGACAAAGCCCTACCTTTTATCCTCTCTTCCATCTAGAAGCCATTCTTTCTCCACCTACCTTCAGCTACGCTTTTCCCTAGGCCAGATGTTGTTTAATCATGAAATTTTTTAATACGGTTACGTATAGGCCGGATTCTAAACCTCAATTCCTCATTGATTAAAATACCCCTCAGCTGGGCACAGTAGCTCATGCCTATAATCCTAGCACTTTGGGAGGCCAAGGCAGGAGGATCACTGGAGCCCAAGAGTTCAAGACCAGCCTAGGCAAGGTACCAAGACCCCATCTCAAAAATATAAATAAAAATAAAATATTCGTCTCTTGAAGTAACCTAGATTCTTGAAGTAAAAATGGAAAAATGGAACTGTGCTGACCTAGGTAGCACAATGCTGGGAGGATCATTTCTGTTCCCTTTCCAGTGTCTGGATGTGACCTGTTTCCTTCCGACAGGGGTCGCCAGAGGCCATAGGGACCAAGGCCAGGCTTCTAGGAAGTGGCTCCAGGAAGGCAGCCAAGAATGTGAGTGCAAAGGTCAGTAACTCAGCATCAACAACAGCGATGGCATCACCATGACCCCAGCTCTCTCCCTTGGGCCCCTCTGAGACCAATGCAGATGTTATCTCAGCTGACCTCACCCATTCCCCTCTCCACAACCTGCCACATGCAGCACCTGTGCCCGCTTTCTTCCTGACTCTCAGGCAAAAACTGGACTTCTCCAAGGTCTAGGGGGAAAGCCAGCCAATGTCAGGCTGCCCCCTGCCCCTTATCCTTTTCCTAAAGAACCCAGGGCTACCGCCCAAAAGGCTTTTTATTTTTTCCTGGCCTTCCAAAAGCTTCCTGAATCCTATTCTCAGCCTTATTTTACTCATAGGTAAGACTGAAAGCAGAGAGACAAAATGGCTTCCCCAAGGGAAAGCAGCCACTGGAAAGCAGACACCCAAGCCTTACTCCTCATTCTTTGGAGTAATGATATTCTGATGCACCCTCCAAACCTGCCACCAAACCCTTGCCCAAACAGGTCAGGAAAAACAACTCAGAAATACAAGCATTCAAATAGCCGGATGGACACTGTTCTGTGTTGACCCCTTTTCCTACCCCATTGCAGTGGAAATTCAAGGCACAGAAGATGGCGATTAAAGCTTCGTCCTACTCCCTCCTATCATATGTATTAACTCTCCCATCTAAGCAGCAGTGCTGTTGTTTCAGATTGGTTCCTGAGAGCCCCGAGAAGAAAAGTCATGACAGTTTCTGGGCTGCCAAAGAAGCAGTGTCCCTGTGATCATTTCAAGGGCAATGTGAAGAAAACAAGTAAGTTTGCAGAGGATGATTTTCCTTATACCACAGTCACTCCGTGGAATCACTAGGGATGAAGCACGGTTGAGAATAGAAAAAAGAGGTGAAATTAAGACCAGGATAAGCACACAACTCAGCCCTTTCTACTCAATGTCAACTTGTCGGGAAATAGGAAGAGCAGGAAAAGCAGGATACAATTCTCCTGATACTGGAAAGGTTTAACCAAATTCTTAGATTTTAAAACCTCACTTTTACCAAAGTGGGGGTAGATGGGGCTGTTGGAGACCTGGTAATTAATCTCTGAAGATTACACCAGTGTCAGTATCAAACAGAATTTGACTCCTCCCTAGTCTAGCAGTTTTGTGTTTGTTGTTTTGTTCTGTTTTTTGAGTGGGGGTCTTGCTCTGTTGCTCAGGTTGGTCTCAAACTCCTGGGCTCAAGTGATCCTCCCACCTCAGCCTCCCAAGGATCTGGGGTTAGAGGTACACACCATCATACCCAGTTTAGTCTACCAGTTTTTAAGTGTCATATTAAAAAGTATATTGGCAGCCAGGCACAGTGGCTCACGCCTGTAATCCCAGCACTTTGGAAGGCCGAGGCAGGTGGATTGCTTGAGGCCAGGAGTTCAAGACCAGCCTGGCCAACATGATGAAACTCTGTCTCTACTAAAAATATAAAAATTACCTGGGCATAGTGGTGCACACCTGTAATCCCAGCTACTCGGGAGTATGAAGCATGAGAATTGCTTGAATCCGGGAGGCGGAGGTTGCAGGGAGCTGAGATCACGCCACTGCACTCTAGCCTGGTTTTGAACTCCTGGGCTCAAGCTATCTGCCCACCTCGACCTCCCAAAGTGCTGGGATTACAGGCGTAAGCCACCATGCCCGGCCAGATTTCTTAAAGGTCAGACTAAGGCAATACGTATAGTATAATCTCATTTTTGTTTTTAAAATAAACCATTGTATTTATATACCAGAAGGTATGGAAAAATATGTAGCAAACTATTAACAGTGGCTAGCCCTGGAAAATGTGTTGTAGAGGCTGGGGTGAGGATTTAAAAATGTTTTTCCACTGGATGAGTCTTATTTTTATAATCTTTAAAACTCTCATAAAAATTAAATGTTGGCTGGGCACAGTGGCTCACGCCTGTAATCCTAATATTTTGGGAGGCCAAAGAGGGCGGATCACCTGAGGTCAGGAGTTCAAGACCAGCCTGGCCAACATGGTGAAACCCCATCTCTACTAAAATACAAAAATGAGCCAGGCATGATGGTGGGTGCCTATAATTCCAGTTACTCAGGAGGCTGAGACAGGAGAATCGCTTGAATCTAGGAGACAGTGGTTACAGTGAGCCAAGATCGAACCACTGCATTCCAGCCTGGGTGACTGAGCGAGACTCCATCACAAAAAAACATTAAATGTTAAGGCCAGGCATGGTGGCTCACGCCTGTAATCCTAGCATTTTGGGGGGCCGAGGAGGGTGGATCACCTGAGGTCAGGAGTTCCAGACCAGCCTGGCCAACATGGTAAAATCCTGTCTCTATTAAAAATACAAAAATTAGCCAGCCATGGTGGCAGGCACCTGTAATCCCAGCTACTCGGGAGGCTGAGGCAGGAGAATCACTTGAACCTGGGAGGCAGAGGTTGCAATGAGCTGAGATCGTGCCACTGCACTCCATCCAGCCTGCTCATCCAGCGATAGAGCAAGACTCCGTCTCCAAAATAAAAAATAAAAAGAAAGAAATGTTAAAAATGTTTTTAACACTAGCCTCTCCCCTTTATTTGCACCCTAGGACACCAAAGGCACCACAGAAAACCAAACAAGCATTCCAGAGCCTGCCAGCAATTTCTCAAACAATGTCAGCTAAGAAGCTTTGCTCTGCCTTTGTAGGAGCTCTGAGCTCCCACTCTTCCTATTAAATATTCTCAGTCAAGAAGACAGTGAGCATACCTACCAGACACTCTTCTCCCACCTCACTCTTCCACTGTACCCATCCCTAAATCATTCCAGTGCTCTCAAAAAGCATGTTTCTCAAGATCATTTTGGTTGTTGCTCTCTCTAGTACCTTCTTCTCTTGTCAGTCTTATCCTGTGCCCTTCCCTTACCCAGGCTTAGGCTTAATTATCTGAAAGATTCCAGGAAACTGTAGCTTCCTAGCTGGTGTCATTTAACCTAAATACAATCAGCAAAGTAGCAAACAGAAGTCAATAAATATTTTTAAATGTAACAGATCAAAATTGTTTCTTTCAAATGGGGTCTGCCAATTCACATCCAAATGACCCATTTTACTCTATTCACTGCAGACTGAATTCAGATTCTACACATAATTCTCCCCACCAAGACCCTCACTCTGTCTCCATTGGCCTACTTGTTCATCTTTCACTCATTCAACAAATCTTTCTGAGGTAAGAGCTAGGTGGGACAAAAAAAAAAAAAAGTATACCAATGAACTGGACATGGTCTTACTAAAGATAATATAGGTTTAAAAAAAAAATTGGCACAGTTTCTTAGCACTTAGGCAGCCTTTGGTATTTATAACTACTATCATCACCATAACCACCATCATTATCAGTTACCATCATCAGTGGTCACTGTCTTTGAGTTTCCAATCTAGTACAGGATCATAGTTCAGGGCTAGAGAGATGGCATGGAGTATCTCAAATGTCATTCAGAAGGGCCTCAAGCTATAAAGATGGGAGGGCATGACATTAGTTTTTAGCATGGGAGTTAAATGATCAGAGTGACAATATAAGGAAATTAAACTGCCAACCTGGCTGGGCGTGATGGTTCACACCTGTAATCCCAGTACTTTGGGAGGCCTGGGGCGGAAGGGTGGCAGGCGGATCACTTAAGGTCAGGAGTTCAAGACCAGCCTGGCCAACATGGCAAAACCCCATCTCTACTAAAAATACAAAAATTAGCCAGGCGTGGCGGTGCGTGCCTGTAGTCCCAGCTACTTGGGAGGCTGAGGCAGGAGAGTCACTTGAGCCCAGGAGGTGGAGGTTTCAGTGAGCCAAAATGGCACAACTGCACTCCAGCCTGGGGAACAGAGCAAGACTCTGTCTCAATAAATAAATAAATAAATAATCTAGCAACCATTTGTAGGAAGGAACAAAGAAGGAAATAATTATTACAACAACTACAGAGACTGCCCCCTGAATGATGCTTTCCTCAAACATCAGAAGGAGAGAGGAACAAGGAACACTTATCCAGCATCTGGCTTCTATCATCCCAGATGACACAGAAGCCTAAACTGGGATGCTTGCCTTATGAGAAGAAACATTTTAACTGAGTGGTGGGTGGGGTGGGGCTCTGGGGCCCTATTTATGACACAAGAGAGCAAGCCCCTCCCTTCTTGTAAGAGAGTGCTGGGCACATAGCCTCCTCCTACTCCTAATCCTCCCACCAAAGAAAGAGGCACAGAGTTCACTACTTAGTGGGGGCCAGCTGTGATCGGCCCACTGCCAGCTGCCTTAAAAAGGAAGACCAATGATGCCAGGATGGAGTGAAACCCAAGGGAACGTGCCATCATGAGGAATCAATGAGATATCTGTGAAGACAGAAGGCTGGGTGGGAGCCCAGAAGGATGAAACCTGGAAGATCAATATCTCCCGTGAGGGAAGTAACAATGGAGCCAGGTTCTAAGTCAGCATCTAGGCCAGACTGGCAACCTGAGCCACACCAGAGGCCTATAACCACGCCAGAGCCAGAAAAGACACCCATAGCCCAGCCAGAATCGAAGACCCAACAGGAGCCTGATTCAAGGCAAAGACCCCTCACCCAGCAGGAGACCCCTGCACAACATGATGCTGAATCCCAGAAGGATCCTAGAGCCCAACAAAAATCTGCTTCACAAGAGGAATTTCTTGCCCCACAGAAGCCTGCACCACAGCAATCACCTCACATCAAAAGGGTGCCCCTCACTCAACAGGAACCTGCCTCCCAGCAGGGACCTGGGCTAGGAAAAGAATCTACAACTCAACAGGAGCCAGCATTGAGAGAAAGACATGTAGCCCAGCCAGGGTCTGGGCCAGGAGAGCCACCTCCAGTTCAACAAGAAGCGGAATCAACACCTAAGGCCCAGGCTAAACCTGGAGCCAAAAGGGAGCCATCAGACCCGACTGAATCTACATCCCAAGAGACACCTGAACAGTCAGACCAGCAAACAACTCCAGTCCAGGGAGCCAAATCCAAGCAGGGATCTTTGATAGAGCTGGGATTTCTAACAAAACTGCAGGAACTATCCATACAGCGATCAGCCCTAGAGTGGAAGGCACTTTCTGAGTGGGTCACAGATTCTGAGTCAGAATCAGAGGTGGGATCATCTTCAGACACAGAGTCTCTAGCCACGATGGGTGGAATGGTGGCCCAGGGAGTGAAGCTACCCTTCAAAAGAAAATCTGGTTATAAAGTGATGTCAGGATATGGTGGGACGTCGCCACATAAGAAAACCAGTGCCCAGAATCACAGACACTACCAGGATACAGGTGAGTTTGAACCTGGAGGAATTGAAGCCTCTCAGGGACAGTCATTCATTTACTTAAGAAATACTAAAAACTAATGGTGTATGAGGTTAGCTCTGGTTATCCTTCAACAATCCTGAGATAAAGATCAACATTCCCATTATTAAACAAACAAAAAACAAGCCGGGCACAGTGGCTCACGCCTGTAATCCCAGCACTTTGGGAGGCCAAGGCAGGTGGATTGCTTGAGGCCAAGAGTTCAAGATCATCCTAGCCAAGATGGTGAAACACCATCTCTACTAAAAATACAAAAATTAGCCAGGCATGGTGGCGGGTGCCTGTAATCCCAGCTACTCAGGAGGATGAGGCAGAGAATCGCTTGAACCCGGGAGGTGGAGGTTGCAATGAGCCGAGATCGTGCCACTGCACTGCAGCCTGGGCGACAGAGTAAGACTCCATCTCAAAAAAAGAAAAAACGAAGTCTCACTCTGTCGCCCAGGCTGGAGTGCAGTGGCATGATCACGGCTCACTGCAGCCTCAAACTCCTGGGCTCAAGCGATCCTCCTACCTCAGCCTCCTGAGTAGCTGGGACTACAGGTGCACCACCATACCCAGCTAATTTTTACATTTTTTTAGAGACGTGGGCTCGCTATGTTGCCCAGGCTGGTCTCGAACTCCTGGCCCCAAGCAAGCCTCCCACCTCGGCCTCCCAAAGTGCTGAGATTATAGGCATGAGCCACCAAGCAACTGGCCAACATCCTCATTTTATAAATGAGGACACTGAGGCAGAAAAATAAAGAAGTAAGGGTTCTTGCACAGGGCCATGCAGTTAGGAAGTGGCAAAGTCAGGATTTGAAGCCGGGGTCTTTCTTCCCTAGACCAGGCTCCCTCCCTACAGAGGATTTGGGGAAAATCAAATCCCAGAGTGGGAAGGCACTCTGGGCTAGGGACCAGACCAGGAAAGTGGCCCTCTTGCCAGTATTCATTCATCCATCCACAGAAACTGACCGAGGACCAGCTCTGGGGCAGACACAGGCGTAAGTCCCAGCAATACAATGCCAGATGGGACCTTACCCTTCTGGAGTTTCCATGCAGGCTAGGCAGAACATCGGGGCATCAACAGTCTCTCAGTTTACCAGGTCTGTCCTCTGCTGCCAGGAAGACACCTGCTTCCTGCCAGGTTGCCTCCATAGGGGACTCAGTCCAGCCAGGCGGAATGGCCTTGCGGGTTGTGTTCTCAGCAAGGAGGAGCTGGGAGGAGGTGCGGGAGCTGCCAAGGTCTCAGGCAAGGTCAGGGGCTGACGGCAGGAAAGTTGGGGGAGCAGCATCAGAGGATAACGGGCCCAAGGCTCTGGGCTCGCTGCAGGCGCTCTCTCGCCTTCTCTGCCTCTTCCCGGGGCCCAGTGCTGCCCCCTGCCTGCTTCATAGGAGCCCCAGGAAGCTCCGATCTTCCTTCTCTAGGCTCAAAACCCCTGCTATGGAGAAGGGAGGAATGCAAGTTTTATCTCTGGAACTGGAGGTTACTTGTTGAAGTCCCCTGTCGTGGGGGGAAAAAGCAACGCAGCCCTAATCCTGAAGTTGAGGGCATCTGTGAGGCCCTGGTCCAGAGGGCAGGCAATGGCGGCCCCACCGCCCAGAAGCCAGTCCGTCCTGTCTCTCCCAGAGCTGATAAGAGGATAACGCGTTTCTCAGAGCCAGGGCTGGTGGGTATGCTTTGAGAGGGAAGGAGGAGGGGCAGCAGGCAAAGACAGGGATCGAGGTCTGCTCTCCCCAGTGCTGAGGATGGAAAGCTGTTTCTCCAGGCCTCCAGAACACAGTCTCAAGGGATGCCCACCCCACACCGCCACGGCGGGTGAGGCTGCCTCTCAGGCGGTCCAGAAGCAGTTAGCTGTGTGCGTGTGCGCAAGCCTCGAGCCTCCTATGTTTCCCGCCTTTTCTCAGGAATGCGTCGTTCCCTCTACCTCCGCTCTTGGGCCGGCCCGCGGCGTGAAGCTAGTGCGCAGGCGCCGAGCGTCCTCGCCACCACCACCCACCACCCCCATTCTCGGAACCAGGGATTGGGGGGCGGAGACAGAGGGAGAAAGATCCCCCAGGAAAAGCGCAATAGGAGAACTAGGGGCCAGGAGAGGGAAGGCGGGGCTCCCTCCTCCAACGGCTCTCAGGCACAGCCACGCCTCCAGCGCTGGCGCCCCGCCTCGTCTTTGACTTGGCAGAGGACCTGGCCCGCCCCCACCCCAGGCAGAGGCCCAGAGGCGCCCCCACTTTCACCCCTTCAAAAGGCGGGCCGGGCCGCGTTCTAGGGGATCCCTCCCTGGGAAGGTGAGTGGGATGGCGAGACTGAGCCAGCACATGGGAGGCTTCCCAGCACGTGGGAAGATTGGGACTTCCCTGCTGGGGTGCTCCCCGCGGGGCTCCGCACTAGTCCTGTCCGAAGGACGCTTTTCGCCGCCCCCAGGACTGCCTTTTTGTTGGCCGCGAGCCCTTTAATGCGCGATAGGGGGCGGAGCCAGATCTTAAATTCTGGCGGTTGGGGGCGGAGCACGGCAGCGGAGGGAGACCAGGATTGGCTAGGGAGCAGGACCCAGAGAATAGCAAGCTCGGGATTGGGTAATAGGGGGGCCCGACGGTAGTGTGTAGCGAGGATTGGCCCCCTGGGCAGGGCCTCGCGGCTGGAATTGGCCCCCGCGCGAGGACCGCGGGGAATTGATGGAGTCGGCCGGGGGAATGGAACCCGCCGAGGCTGCTATGGCCTCGGCCTCGAAGAATGCCAAAGAGGTCCCGAGGAGCCGCGGTCGCCGGCGGTGGCGAAAAGGCAAGGCCAAAGGTGAGCGCGCAGAGACCTGGAGCAGCCCGGAACGAACCTCGTACATCCTGCGGGGGAGTGGGGACAGCGTGGACTGGCCCACTGCCACGAGGAGTAGGGGGGTCTGCGGACTGGCCCATTGCCGCTTGCGGGGAAAACGGGATGATCCACTGTGAGAAGGGGGTGATGTGAGAGCCGAGAGGCCCACCCTGGCACAGGGACTAGCTGACGCCCGGATCGGCTTGGGAGCAGAGTCCGGAATGCGAGCCTCGTGGACCCAGGTTCCCGCTCGGATTCCGTATTCGCCGTGTGACCAAGGGCAACGGCTGCCCTCAGTGTTTTTCCACCTGGGGAATGGTTCAAGCGCCGATGTTCAGGGCTCCAGCGCTCTTGAGAGGATAAGGGGGAAGGAAGTTAGCAGGTGTTACTCAAAGAGGAAGTCTAGGGGTGAGTCAAGGAGAGGTAGGAGGAAGGGGTACCCATAGTGGAGAGTGCAGCGGGGCCAGTAAAGCTCATCGCAGTCCCGGCCTCCCACTCGGCAAGTCAGTCCATCCATCCATCCATTCATTGTCAGCCCACCTGCTTCAGCCAGCTCCACTGTGGCCTAGCCCTGGCCCCTACCCTTTCCAGGACAAATGGCCCTGGCTTGGCTTCAGACCTGCAGACCTGCACACCTGCCTCAGGAAAAGGGAAGGCCTGATTTCTCTAGGGTGTCACATTATTCTGAGGTCTCAAAAGGCAGAACAAAGGCTGACAGACCAACAGAAATGCTGCAAGCCTCAGGCAGGGGCAGGTCCTCAGTTACAAGCAGTTATCAATCAGCATGGGGACCTGTGGGAAGTTCCCATGCAGGAAGGAAACTAACACCACCCCTCAGCCCCTGGGACCCCAAACTCATTGCTTCCCCTGCCATAGAACACATCATTAGCCCAGAATAGACCTGGAGTTGGCTCCAGACACACGCAGGCTCAGACAGGCTCAGAGGGCAGACAGACTGAAGCCCAAGGGCACTCGCTGTCACAGCAAGACACTGAGCCTCACACCAGCATAGCATACCCAGAGGCAGTACAGACTGTAGTTAAGAAACGTGGGCGTTGGAGATCTGGTTCCTCAGGCTGGGAGCTGTGATGTGCTGGGCAGGAGACTCCCTCTTTCCCTGCCTCAGCTTTCTGAGCTCTGAAATGGGTATGATGATAGGAGTACCTCCTTTTGTGAGGTTAGAGTGAGTGTAGAGCATTTGGCACAGGCACACAGCAAACCCTCAGGAGAACTGAAGGTTATTGTTACTGTTAGTCCTCACTAGACAGTGAACATCCTAAAAGCAGGGCTGTATCTGCCTTGTTTACCCTGTACTTCCAGAGCTTGGTATGCCAGGCAAATAGGCACTCAAATATTTATTGGATTAATAAGTGAAGGAATGTGTGAACTGTAACAGAGATCATAATACTCATGCTTCCCTTGGGGTTGTCATGAGGAGTCAGAATCCAGTTGGGCAGGGCTCTCTGCAAAATGAGCCATTCACAAAGGCTCATTCCTGCAAACTCCAAGATTTGCCTGTCATTATTTCCTAAGGCCCCGCCCTCGTGCCAGGCTTTAGATAAATTAATCAGACCTCACTCCTGCCTCAAGGGCATCTGGGCTGGCTGGAGCAATCCTCGTCATCAGTTTCATCTTGCCAGTAACTGGATGAGGCTGGTGTCCTTATGATCACCCCATTTCCCAGATGACGACACTGGGGCTCTGAGGGACCAAGGCCGCCTAGGCTTCCTTACTTGGCCAGTGAGGGCAAAGAGATGGCTGCCCCAGCCTCCTCCAGGCAGGGAGTTTGTGGGCCCACAACTGCTGTGGGCCCAAATTTGATTCTGGGCCCAGGAGGTTCCAGTCACACAAATTCGTTCAGCAGACATTCATTGAACACTGAGCTGTGCTAGGCCTGGGCTCTCGGTAGCAAGAAGAACAGCTTCACAGTTGAGCTGGGGACACAGATGTTACTCAGATAAGACTATGATTGTAAACTGTCATAAATACAACAGAGAAAAATACCCTGGGAAGATAGAATTGGGAGGCTTCCCAAGGAGGCAATATTGGACCCAAGGATGGACAGGCGTTAAGTGTGCAGGGGGCAGGCAGGGCAACAGAGTGGACAGGATGGAGAAAGACCTGAGGCTTGAGGAAGCATTGAGTTACAGTGCAGAGGGAGCTCAGCCAGGGCCAGGAGGAAGAGGAAGAGGAAACAGCTCAGGCAGGTTAAGAGAGGAGGATGGTAGCTGGGTACAGTGGCTCACACCTGTAATCCTGGCACTTTCGGAGGTCAAGGTGGGAGGACCCCTTGAGTCCAGCAGTTTGAGGCCAGCATGGGCAACATAGCAAGACCCCATCTCTTTTTTTTTTTTTTTTTTTGAGACGGAGTCTCGCTCTGTCGCCCAGGGTGCAGTGGCGCAATCTCGGCTCACTGCAAGCTCCGCCTCCCAGGTTCACGCCATTCTCCTGCCTCAGCCTCCCGAGTAGCTGGGACTACAGGCGCCCGCCACCATGCCCGGCTAAGGCTAGTTTTTTCTATTTTTTAGTAGAGACGGGGTTTCACCGTGTTAGCCAGGATAGTCTCAATCCCCTGACCTCGTGATCCGCCCGTCTCGGCCTCCCAAAGTGCTGAGATTACAGGCTTGAGCCACCGCGCCCAGCCTGCAAGACCCCATCTCTACCAAAAATACAAACATTAGCCAGGCATTGTCGGGTGTACCTGTAGTCCCAGCTACTTGGGAGGCTGAGATGGGAGGATCAATTGAGCCCAGGAGGTTGAGGCTGCAGTGAGCTGTGATGGCACCACTGTACTCCAGCCTGGGCAACAATGACACTTTGTCTCAAAAAGAGAGAGAGAGAGGAGGATGGTACCTGGCTTGGGAGGCCATGTCCAGGATTGGGGGCTTTATCCTGAAAGCAAAGGAGAGGGTGTTGAAGGGTTGGAAGTGTGTGAACAGATTTATGTTTTAGAAGGATCCTGTGGCTGCTATGCAGACAACAAAGAGAACAAAATCAGAAATATATAAAGAGCTGTCACAGTCACCCAGATAATGATGCTACAGCCTGCACCAGGGAGGAGGCAGTGGAAGTGGGGAGAAGGGCCAGGTTCCAGAGGCCTTTGGTAGGCAGAGTGGGCAGGACTAGGGGATGGATTACATGGGAGTTGGAGTGTGGGGAGGTGGCCAGGATGACATCCTGGGTTCCAGCCTAAGCAAATGGGGAGAGGTTTGTTCTCAACACACACGCAGAGACCAAGACATGCACAAGCATGTATATCCGTTTATACATAAACAAATACACCCACACAAGCTCACAGGCCAAGAGAAACAGAGACACAGATACATTCACAGGCTAAGAAACACACATAGGCCATGACACTTGCATACAAACATTCACACCTTCAAACGTACCAGTGCCGACGGACACAGGCCAGGACACGCTAGCCATGACACATACCTGCAGAGGTGCATATGTACACGTGAACCCCAGACACCCTCACACCTGACCAGAAAGCATATACTTTGAAGCACAGACAGAGGGAGCAGCACAAGGAAACAGCAGAGATCAGCAGCGCTGCCCTGGAGCTGCCCCCTGCTGGCCGTGTGACCCCAGGTGGTCATGTCACCTTTCTGTACCTCAATTTTGTCATCTGCCAAAAGGGATGATAATGGTCCCTCCCTCATGGGTTGTGGGGCAGGTGACATGAGTCACTTCGCATATAACACATAAAGAAATCTCATCACCTCCTTTGAGAATAAAAAAAAAAAAAAACCACAAGAAAAGAAATCCCAGCACTTTGGGAGACCGAGGTAGGAGGATTGCTTGAGTGCAGGAGTTCGAGACCAGTCGAGGCAACATAGCTAGATTTGATCCCTATTTCTAAATTCACACACACACACACACAGAAAGAGACCAGGCACCAGGCACGCAGAGACTGTTAGTGCAATGTTTGCTCTTTTATTCAGCCACTCATTGTCCCCGCCTGCATCTGATTCCAGGCTTCCCGACTTCAGAAGCCTTTGCTTCCTCCCAGGCCCCAGACCTGGCCCTTCCTCCATCCCCCATCCACCCCCACCCCACTTCCTTCCCCACCGCCCTCCTTGTTCCTGCTCAGTCCCCAGGAGTCGGATTCAGCTGTCCAGAAGCTCTTTAGGGCAAAGAAAGGTCCAGTGCCCAGTCAGTGGGACACCCCCCAAAGCCAAATCCCCTCTGCCCTACCTCTGCCCTAGTCTGCACCCACGGCCCCAGTGGGCCTGCCCCTGCCCCAGTGCCCTCTGCCAGGGATTCCTGGCGAGTTTCTGGCAGCCTCAACATCCCTTCCTGCCAGCTCCACCCAGCCCAGCCCTCAGGGAGCAGCCTGGAACAGGACAAAGGGCAGAGCTCTGGAGTCCCTAGTGCCTGGGTGCAGCCCCTTCCCCACTCCTTTGTGTAGTCACTTGTTTTGTCGGAAATGTCACCTCTCCTCATCTTTTTATCTTTTTTTTTTTTTTTTTGAGACAGAGTTTCACTCTTGTTGCTCAGGCTGGAGTGCAATGGTGCGATCTCTTCTCACCGCAACCTCCGTCTCCTGGGTTCAAGCAATTCTTCTGCCTTAGCCTCCTGAGTAGCTAGGACTACAGGCATGCGCCACCACACCCAGCTAATTTTGTATTTTTAGTAGAGACGGGGTTTCTCCATGTTGGCCAGGCTGGTCTCGAACTCCCGACCTCAGGTAATCCACCTGCCTCGGCCTCCCAAAGTGCTGGGATTACAGGCATGAGCCACCGCGCCCAGCCCCCACTCCTTACCTTAAAAGATCCCTACCAGCATGGATGCTACCACTTTACCAAGGGATGGCAGTGCACCAGGCACTGCCTAAGGGCTAAATAAAACAGGCAAAAGTCTCTGCCCTCAGGGAACTTACAATCTAGTGGGGGAGACAGAGAGCAAACAATATAAATTCAGGCATGTCTCAGAGATATTTGGGGTTTGGTTCGAGACCACTTGATAAAGCGAGTCACACAAATTTGTTGGTTGCCCAGTGCATAGAAAAGTTATGTTTATACTATCCTATACTCTATTAAGTGTACAATAACATATGTTTAAAAATACCATGTACATATTTTGTTTGTTTGTTTGTTTTTTCTGTAGAGACGGAATCTCACTATGTTGCCCAGGCTGGTCTCGAACTCCTAGCCTCAAGTGAGCCTCCTGCCTTGACCTCCCAAAGTGCCCGGATTACAAGCATGAGCTACCACGGCTGGCCCCATACTATGCTAATGATCATCTGAGCCTTCAGCAAATCCTCATCTTTTTGCTGGTGGAGGGTCTTGCCCCAGTGGTAGTGGCTGCTGACTCATGAGGGTGGTGGTTGTGGAAAGTGGCTGTGGCAGTTTCTTAAAATAAGGTAACAATGAAGTTTTCTGCTTCAATTAACTCTTTCACAAAACAGTGTTCTGTAGCATGTGATGCTGTTTGATACCATTTTGGCCACAGTAGAACTTTCAAAATTGGGGTCAGGTCAGGCACAGTGGCTCACGCCTATTATCCCAGCACTTTGGGAGGCCGAAGTGGGCAAATCACCCAAGGTCAGGAGTTTGAGACCAGCCTGGCCAACATGGTAAAACCCCGTCTCTACTAAAAATTCTAAAATTAGCTGGGCATGGTGGCAGGCGCCTGTAGTCCCAGCTACTTGGGAGGCTGAGGCAGGAGAATCACTCGAACCTGGAAGGCGGAGGTTGCAGTGAGCCGAGATCGCACCATTGCACCCCAGCCTGGGCAACAAGAGTGAAACTTGTCTCAAAAAAAAAAAAAAAAAATGGGGTCAGTCCTGTCAAAGCCTGCTGGTGCTTTATCAACCAAGTCTATGTCATAGTCTAAATCCTTTGTTGCCATTATTCCTGGCTATCAAATGTATTTCTTTTTTTAATTTTTTTTTTTTTTTTTTTTTTTGTAGATGGGGAGGGTCTCACTATGTTACCCAGGTTAATCTCAAACTGGTCTCAAGCTATCTTCCTGCCTTGGCCTCCCAAAGTGCTGCAAGTACAAGTATGAGCTACCGCACCCAGCCTACAAAATGTATCTCTATTTTAAAATGTATTTCTAGTTTTTATTATTTAATAAGACTTAGAGCTAGGCATGGTGGCACATGCCTATAATCCCAGCTATTCAAGAGGCTGAGGCAGGAGGATCACTTGAGGTCCGGTGTTCAAGACCAGCCTAGGCAACACAGCCCTATCTCTTAAAAAATACAAAAAGTTAGCCAGGTGCAGTGGCTCTCACCTGTAATCCCAGCTACTAAAGAGGCCAAGGCAGGAGGATCTCTTGAGGCCTGGAGTTCAAAACCAGCTATCTAGGCACTGTCGCAAGACTCTGTCTCTAAAAACCTGAAAAAAAAAAAAAAAAAAGAACCAGGCATGGTGGTGCCCATCTGTAGTCCCCGCTACTCAGGAGGCTGCAGTGGGAGGATCACCTGAGCCCAGAAGTTCAAGGCTGCAGTGAGCTATGATCGCACCACTGCACTCCAACCCGGGCGACACGGCAGAAATCCAACTCTAAAACTGAAAATTAAAAAAATAATGATAAATAATAAGACTTAAAAGTTGAAAATATTCCTTGGCCGGTGGGCTGCAGAACAGATGATATTGTTAGCAGGCAGGAAAACATTAATCCACTCGTATGGCTCCACCAGGGCTCTCTGGTGACCACGTGCATTGTCATTGAGAAATATTTTGTTTTTTTCTGTGCAGTCCGTCTCAACAGTGGGCTTGAAATATTCAGTAAACCATGCTATAAACAGACATGCTGTCATCTAGGCTTTGTTCCGTTTAAGAGCACAGGCAGAGTACATTTGGCGTAATCCTGAAGGCCCTAGGATTTCTGGAATGATAAATGAGCACCGACTTCAACTGAGTCACCAGCTGCATTAGCCCCTAATAAGGGGGTCAGCCTGGCCTTGAAGCTTTGGAGCCAGGCACTGACCTCCCCTCCAGCTATGAAAGTCCTAGATGGCATCTTCTTCCAATACGTGGTGGTTTCATCTACACTGAAAATATGTTGCTTAAGGCAGCCATCTTCCTCAATGATCTTGGCTAGATCTGGATAACTTGCTGCAGCTCCTCCAGCAGCGCTTGCCACATCACCTTGCAATTTTTTTTTTTTTTTTTT
>NW_012098765.1:576269-577042 GCF_000951045.1 Mandrillus leucophaeus
TCCACCCATCTCGGCCTCCCAAAGTGCTGGGATTACAGGCGTGAGCCACCGCACCCGGCCTCCTTTCTTCCTTTCTTTTCTGACAGAGTCTCGCTGTATCGCCAGACTGGAGTGCAGTGGCATGATCTCGGCTCACTGCAACCTCCACATCCTGAGTTCAAGCCATTCTCCTGCCTCAGCCTCTCAATAACTGGGACTACAGGCATGCGCCACCATACCACTAATTTTTGTATTTTTAGTAGAGACGGGGTTTCACCGTGTTGGTCAGGATGGTCTCAATTTCCTGACCTTGTGATCCACCCACCTTGGCCTTCCAAAGTGCTGGGATTATAGGCATGAGCCACCGTGCCTAGCCCACATCGTCCCATTTTCACAGCTGCAAGCCTAACACTGACTCCTGAGGCCTCTGTCTATCCATCTATCCGCCAGCCCTGGGAAGGGGCAGTCCTCTCCCGAGCTAACTAGCCCTTCTGCCCTCACACTGCCTCTTCATGCCTTCCTTCCTGCTTCAGATATCCACTGAGCATCTGCTATGTGCCAGATCCCATGGTGGGCCCCAGGGCCACCTGGGGTATGACAGTCCGGGACAGAAGATTCACCTCCAGCCAAGCAAATGACCCTGAGGCCTCAGGGCCCCTCAGTCACACAGGCCCCTTCCAAGGCCCAATCTTTTTTTTTTCTTTTTTTAAGACAGTCTCACTTTGTCACCCAGGCTGGAGTGCAGTGGCACGATCTTGGCTCACTGCAAGCTCCGCCTCCCGGGTTCATGCCAT
>NW_012098765.1:582232-583009 GCF_000951045.1 Mandrillus leucophaeus
GGCCAGGCTGGTCTCAAACTCCTGACCTCAAGTGATCCACCCGCCTCAGCCTCCCAAAGTGCTGGGATTACAGGCATGAGCCACCACACCCGGCCTCAATAGTGTATGTCTCAGGGAATATGGAGGCTCAAGGAGAAGAGAGATGGGGGAAATGGCTGGTCAGTGGAGCAGTCAGAACACACACAACATTAATCGGTAAAGTTTGCCCTCTTACGTGAACATGGTTGGTGGTGCCCCCAATTACGATAGTAACACCAAAGATCATTGATCACAGATCATCATAACAGATATAATAATAATGAAAAAGTGTGAAACTCTGTGAAAATTACCAAAATGTGACACAGAGACACGAAGTGAGCTCCTGCTGTCAGAAAAATGGTGCCAACAGACTTGTTTGAAACAGGGTTGCCACAAACCTTCAATTTGTAAAAAATGCAATACGTGCGAGGCACAGTAAAGCAAGGTATTCCTGTAGTAAATTGTATAGTATGCTAGACGGTGACAAGTGCCGCAGAGAAAAATCACCCAATACACCATCTCAGGAAGGCCGAGTGAGCCCACAAAGCAAACCGCATGCAGAACACACGGGCCATGGCCCCACTTACAAACCCTGTCTCCCATCCTGAGCCAGCAGAACGACCAAGTGCAGTTTCCAGATGAGGAAAACAGACTTATCCAGGGTTGCCAGCAAGGGCTTGGGCCATCATCCCATTTTCTCTTTCTTTCTTTCCTTCTTTCCTTCTTTCTTTCCTTCGTCCTTTCCTTTTTTTTTTTTTT
>NW_012098765.1:584046-584551 GCF_000951045.1 Mandrillus leucophaeus
CATGTTGGTCAGGCTGGTCTCAAACTCCTGACCTCAGGTGATCTGCCTGCCTCAGCCTCCCAAAGTGCTGGGATTACAGGCGTGAGCCACGGTGCCCAGCTGTCACCCTGCACTTTTATGTTACAGAGATGCCTTCTTTCCTTAAACCTCATGAATCCACCTCTGCTAGCTTCCAACCTTTTTTCTGCAGTTTCCTCACCTCTCTCACCCTTCATAGAATTGAAAAAGGATAGGGCTTTGCTCGGGATTAGGCTTTGGCTTAAGGAAATGTGGCTAGTTTGACCTTCTATCCAGACCGTTCAAACTTTCTCCATATCCACAATAAGGCTGGTTCACTTTCTGATTTTTTTTTTTTTTTGGTTTTTGTTTTGTTTTGTTTTGTTTTTTTGCAGACAGAGTCTCACTCTGTCGCCCAGGCTGGAGTGCAGTGGCGTGATCTCAGCTCACTGCAAGCTCCACCTCCCAGGTTCACGCCATTCTCCTGCCTCAGCCTCCCTAGTAGCTG
>NW_012098765.1:587206-602103 GCF_000951045.1 Mandrillus leucophaeus
CACCACGCCTGGCTAATTTTTTGTATTTCTAGTAGAGACGGGGTTTCACTGTGTTAGCCAGGATGGTCTCGATCTCCTGACCTCATGATCCGCCCGCCTCAGCCTCCCAAAGTGCTGGGATTATAGGCGTGAGCTACCACGCCTGGCCCAAGGCCCTAATCTTGTACTTGTAATTCTGTATTTCTTCTTCCCAAAGGGCCACGCCCCTGTACCTTATAAGTTTCATGGCTCCATAAAACCTAGTCCTGTCCTGGGGGAGATGAACAAACGTAGACAAATTATAAAGTGTCAAATGGCAGGATGGAACAGAACTAAGTATCATGGCAGAAAATAATGGGGGCATGCATATCTTAGATGGGGAGGAGCAACTGGGGAGTATCTGTTTGAGGTGACAAGCTGAGGCCAGACAAGGAGTGTGTGGAATGACACAGGTGAATGACATGGGTGAAGCATCTCTCTGAGCCTCTGTTTCCCTATGTGTGAGGTGGGGATGCCAATCACAGCAGGGTGGGCTGAGAGGGGTAAGTGACAGATCCAGGGTACCCGGTATGTTCAACCACCCAGTAGGACCAGCAGGCAGCTCAGGCCCCTAGCTGAGCCTGGCACTGCCCTTAATCGGCTTTTGTCCTTCCAGGAGGGACAGGCTGGGCTGGCTACCTCCTCTCTCCCCCCAACAGCTGGGGCTGGCTGTGCCAGGGCCAGACTAGGAGGCGGGAGCTGAGATCACTGGGCCTTTGGCTTCCTGAGTCCTCTCTGGGGAGAGAGAGGGCAGCCTGGCTGGGTGAGAGGGGACAGTTTGTTCACGACTGGGGCTGGGACTCCTGGGTCCTAAAGGATGAAGGGGCTGGGGCCCTGGACTCCTGGGTCTGAGGGAGGAGGGGCTGTGGGTGTGGACTCCTGGGTTCTAAGGCAGAGGAGCCTGTAGCAGGACTACCAGTTGAGCTGAGTCTGCGAGCGGTGGGGGGCAGGGCAGGGAGCTGGGCCCTCTACTCTGTTTACAGCACGTGGTCCTCACTGATCTTTCTGGGTGGGAGGTGGCTTGTGCGGCTACACCCTGGGCAGGCCAGCCCCGCCCCCGGGTTTATAGCCCCAGGCTGCTACTGGCACAAGCCACAGACCAGCAGTCTCAGCCCAGGGGAGCTCGGAAGATGCCTAGGAGGGGTGAGTGTGCAGCCAGCTGAGAGACAGGAATGGCGCTGCCAGGCCCCAGGACCTAGAAGGGAAAGGAAATACCTTCTTCTAGGGGAAGAGGCAAGCTGCTGGGCTTTGGGAGGGAAGTCCCTGGAGTAGATGGTAGCATTCCACCAACGGCAGCTTGTTCAGGGCCTGAGTGACAAGGCATCCAAGAAACAGGACGGCCTGAATGCCTGGGAAAGGATATCAGAGGGAAGATCACTGGGGACCAGGAAGTGTGGTGAATCAGACATAGTCCAGGGCAGATTTTGAGATGTGGTTTCCAGAGTCCTAGCGGGGAGCCCCACGTAAGTGTGGCTGTGGACTCAGAGAGCTGGGTTTACAAAAGCTCTGCCACTTGCAGTGCAGCTTTAACCTCCTCACTTAAAACCTGAGCCTCGGCAGGGCGCGGTGGCTCATGCCTGTAATCCCAGCACTTTAGGAGGCTGAGGCAGGCAGATCTGAGGTCAGGAGATCGAGACCATCCTGGCTAACATGGTGAAACCCCGCCTCTACTAAAAATACAAAAACTTAGCCGGGCATGGTGGCAGGCGCCTGTAGTCCCAGCTACTCAGGAGGTTGAGGCAGGAGAATGGCGTGAACCCGGGAGGCAGAGCTTGCAGTGAGCTGAGATCGCGCCACTGCTCTCCAGCCTGGGCAACAGAGCGAGACTCCATCTCAGAAAAAAAAACCTGAGCCTCAGTTTCCTTTCCTGTAAAATGGGGATGCTGGCAACAATAGAGATTTGAACCTAGGTGACATGGGTCCCAGAGGGTTAGCGCGCTAAAGCAGCAAACACACAGAAAGCTCTCAGCCCGGGACCTGCACGAATATGCTCAAGGTCGATAACAGCTATGAGTATCGCTGTTCCAGGCAGGGCAGCAGAGCCGGCCATGCAACTTGCCAGGACCCGTGGACAAGCCTGAAGGCCAGGGGACCCCACTGGGGGAGAAGCAAGACTGAGTTTTTGGGATCTCTCAGAGAAACAGGGAGGGAACTGGGATTTGGAGGGGCTTCCACAGCCAGACTTGAAGAACGAGGAATGACTCATCAGTGAAGTCTAGAATTGTGAACTCCTGAGTTCAGGGAGAACTGCGCTTGGGGACCAGGGTCCGGAGAGATGGGAATGGGAGGACTCGGGCTGAACTCTCCCAAATGTTGTTGGAGGGGAAGGGCCTGTGGGTAGCACTTGGGGCCTAAGAAGGAAAGATGGGATGGAGGACCTGGACTCCAGGGTCCTGAGAGTGGGGACCAACTGGAGGTCTAGACTTCTTGGAATCTAGGAGAAGGAGTCTTGGGCCCCAGGAGAGTTCATGGAAACAGGTGCCTGGACTCTTGGGTCCCTGGAAGGAAGAAAGGACCGGCAGCCTCCTGGATCATAGGAGAGATGAATGAGTTAGGGAAGCAGAGTCATGTGGGCTCAGGGAATGTCTGGATTCCTGGGTCCGAGGGATAGGAGGCCAGGGCAGCAAGTTTCTGAGTCCCAAAGAGATGACAGCAGGGGCTCCTGGATCCTGAAGAGGAAGGGTCTGGGGCTTGGACTCCTGAGTCTGAGGGAGGAGGAGATGAGGGCCCAAACTACTGGCTCCTGAGGAGGGACAAAGGCACTGGGAACTGGGGCCCCAAACTTCTGATTCCTAGAGACAAGAGGGTGACCTCTTGTGTCGAAAGGAGGAGGAACCTGGGGTCCTGGGCTCCTGGAACTGAAAGAAGACAGTGCTGGGGTCTGAAGGAGGAGCGGATAAGCTATGGCCCAGACTCCTGGGCTCCAGCTGAGCAAGGCTTGGTCCGGCCCCGCCTAACAGGCGTCCCCACCTACCCACAGCCTCGAAGCTCATCTACAACATGGACCTGCGCACAATGACACAGTCGCTGGTGACTCTAGCGGAGGACAACATAGCCTTCTTCTCGAGCCAGGGTCCTGGGGAAACGGCCCAGCGGCTGTCAGGCGTTTTTGCCGGTGTGCGGGAGCAGGCACTGGGGCTGGAGCCGGCCCTGGGCCGCCTGCTGGGTGTGGCACACCTCTTTGACCTGGACCCAGAGACACCTGCCAATGGGTACCGCAGCCTGGTGCACACAGCCCGCTGCTGCGTGGCACACCTCCTGCACAAATCCCGCTATGTGGCCTCCAACCGCCGCAGCATCTTCTTCCGCACCAACCACAACCTGGCCGAGCTGGAGGCTTACCTGGCTGCCCTCACCCAGCTCCGCGCTCTGGTCTACTATGCCCAGCGCCTGCTGGTTACCAATCAGCCGGGGGTGCTCTTCTTTGAGGGCGACGAGGGGCTCACCGCCGACTTCCTCCGGGAGTATGTTACGCTGCATAAGGGATGCTTCTATGGCCGCTGCCTGGGCTTCCAGGTGAGCCCCCTGCCCCGTGCCCCTCTGGGCCCACGATGAAGGCACCTGGTGGCCCCTGGCCTGGCCTATAATATGGTAAAGTAACCACAGTTGTCAGCATTATCGGACTCAGCAAACAGCAGGTACAGAAAGGGGAGATTGGCTGGAGCTCAGACAGAGCTGCACCAGGGATCTCAAACTCATGGGCCCTAGGTCATATCTGCTGGGTAGTAAGAAATCCAACTTGCAGAGCTTTTTCACCAGGATATCCACTACTCTCTGTTGTCCTACACACAGGAGATACATTCACTCTGTTACCTGTCTGGCCCCTGAAGTCACTTGAGGTTGAGACCCCTCAGGGAGGGATCTGGAGCCATGTGACCCTGTAGTCTTTCTGGCCCTCTCTGGGCCTCCCCTCACCTCAGCCTCCCCCCGCCACCCCACGTCTCCAGGCTTCCCTGCAGGCTAGCCTGTTCTCAGCAACCCAGCCCAGGTGTTCCTGGAAACCTCCCCTCACCAGGGCTGAACCCACGAGTATTGATCAGCCCAGCTGGGCCAGCCAGCTCCTCCCTGTGTCCCAGCTGTGACCCTAGAGTCATGAGAAAGAGATCCTGGGGCTGCCCGAACCAGCATCCCAGCCATAATAGCCAGGCATTCAGGTGCCCTCTGGCCTACTGGGCACCTGGCCAGGGGCAGGGCCCAGCTGTGCTTTGGTACAGGGCAGTCTCCCCTCTAAAATGTCAGCCTCTGGGAGGGCAGAGGCCTCCCCTGTCTTGGTCACTGGACCAGCCCGGTGTCTAGCACGCAGTAGGACCTTGGCCAGTGTAGAGTGAACACAAGAATGCACCAGTCCCTTGCCTTGGCCTCCTGTGGCTCCATTTCCTCTGATCCTGTGTCCCCATTGTCTTGTGTTTTTTTGGTTTCTTTTTTTTTTGTATTTTGTTTAATAGGGATGGGGTTTCATCACGTTGGCCAGGCTGGTCTCAAACTCCTGACCTCAAGTGATCCGCCCACCTAGGCCTCCCAAAGTGCTGGGTTTACAGGCATAAGCCACCGCACCCGGCCCCCACCATCTTTCCTTAACTGCCTGTCTGCTCTGTCAGACGCTGTCTCCCCCTTCCCCTGTGGTGGCCGGCTGGCCCCATGTCTAGGCCTCAGTCACCCTCTCTGGCTGTCTTTCTGCCTCAGGTCCCTGTGCCTGGGGGGCTGTCTCTGGCCATCTCCCTGTTCCTGTCTTCCGGCTGCCCCCTCTCCCCATCCATCCTCTCTCTGACTTTCAGGAAGTCCCTGCACCATCCTACTCCCCACCTCACAGCCTACCAGTGGCACCACCCTGCACTGAGAATGAAATCCAAATTCCTCTGCCCAGGACCTGCATGAGCCCCCTTTGCCTCTCCAGTGTCACTGCCTGCCCCTCTCCCCACTGCTAACTCTGCTCCAGCCACACTGGCCTCCTGGCTGTCGCTACCCAGGTCAAGCACCAAGCATGAGCTCACCTTTTTTTTTTTGAGACGGAGTCTCACTCTGTTGCCCAGGCTGGAGTGCAGTGGTGTGATCTCCACTCACTGCAACCTCTGCCTCCCTGGCTCAAGCGATTCTCCTGCCTCAGTCTCCTAGGAGCTCACCTTTAAGCCTTCATGCTCTCTGTGCCCTGTGCAGGGAACACCCTCCCCTCGCTTCAGTCAGATCTCCTCTGAGACCCGCTAAGTAGCCTGACCCCTAGTCATCGCTCGTGTCCTCTCCACTTACTGCCTTTTTTTTTCTCAAACCATTCGTCATTCCTTGTTGGGATACTGTGCATGGCTTTGCTTGTCTGCTGATCATTTGTTTTCCGTTTGAGAACATCAGGTCCTTGAACCAGGTGAGAGCTATGCCCAGCACACAGTAGGAGCTCATGAAACATTTACTCAATGAGCGTGTCTTCCCTGCACATCCCTGTGCCTCGCTCCTGCCCTGTCCCCCACTCCTGCCCTGTCCCCATCCCTCTCCTGAGCGGTGGGTGACGCAGCCACGTCTCTCCACAGTTCACACCTGCCATCCGGCCATTCCTGCAGACCATCTCCATTGGGCTGGTGTCCTTCGGAGAGCACTACAAACGCAACGAGACAGGCCTCAGTGAGTCCCAGCCGGGTTCTACTCGCAGCCTACCCTCCTGGCCCTCCTCCCCACTCCTGTCCAAGTAGCCTGACCCACTGGGGCTCCCTGACACCCCTTCCGAACCCCAGGTGTGGCCGCCAGCTCCCTCTTCACCAGCGGCCGCTTTGCCATCGACCCCGAGCTGCGTGGGGCTGAGTTTGAGCGGATCACACAGAACCTGGACGTGCACTTCTGGAAAGCCTTCTGGAACATCACCGAGATGGAAGTGCTATCGGTGAGGGCCTGTTACTGATGGGGACACTGAGGCCCAGAGACCCATCTGAGGCCACAGTAGGTCTCTGTGGGGCTCCAGGCCCAGGGATGGCACACAAGGGGAAAGACTGGGGATCAGAGGGAGGGGTCAAGGGCACCCCTGCAGGCAGACCCTCCCCAGCACCCCTTCTGTCCCCTCCCTCCAGTCTCTGGCCAACATGACATCGGCCACCGTGAGAGTAAGCCGCCTGCTCAGCCTGCCACCCGAAGCCTTTGAGATGCCGCTGACTGCTGACCCCACACTCACGGTCACCATCTCACCCCCACTGGCCCACACAGGCCCCGGGCCCGTCCTAGTCAGGCTCATCTCCTACGACCTGCGTGAAGGACAGGTAGGGTTCCAGCCTCAGCCAGGGACAGGGACACAGCCGAGAAGCACGGGCAGCCCCCGCCTTGGCATCCCCATGGAGGGGTGCAGCCCTGGCCAGCTCTCCCCAACCTCACACACCGCCTCCCTCCTCACCCCCAGGACAGTGAGGAGCTCAGCATCCTGGTAAAGTCCAACGGCCAACGGAGCCTGGAGCTGTGGCCGCGCCCCCAGCAGGCACCCCGCTCGCAGTCCCTGATAGTGCACTTCCACGGCGGTGGCTTCGTGGCCCAGACCTCCAAATCCCATGAACCCTACCTCAAGAGCTGGGCCCAGGAGCTGGGTGCCCCCATCATCTCCATCGACTATTCCCTGGCCCCCGAGGCCCCCTTCCCCCGTGCGTTGGAGGAGTGCTTCTTCGCCTACTGCTGGGCCATCAAGCACTGCGCCCTCCTTGGTGAGCCTCAGACTCCCACAGCCACCTGCATCTGCTCCCATCCTGCCCAGCCTGCTTCAAGCTCCTCCAGCCTCAACCTCACACTTTCTACCTTCCTCACCCCCACACCTCCCAGCTCTTGCTCACCCAGGTCCTGCCCAATCTTCCGCCTCAGCCACTTTATCCTCTGTCCCCGACTGTGGCACCCAGACTCTCCATCTCCTCCACCTCCACTTCCCACCCACCGTCCTGTCTCCTTGAGCCTCTGCCATCCCCCTCTGGTAGCTCCAGGCCCTGCTTTCCTGTCCTGCCGGCCTCCTGGCCCACAGTCCAGCTTCTCTGACCTCCCTCTTTGAAGATCAGCATCTTGGGAGGACACTGAGGCACAGAGCAGGGTGTGGCCATGCCCCAGAGCACAGAGCCTGCAGCCCAGGCCCTCTGTGCTAAGCCTGAACCCTGACCTTCCATTCCCATCCTCTGAGGCCCCCCTCCTGCAACAGGCCTGAGCTCGGCTCCCCTTCCCCACCACCTGCCCTCGCTGCTCCCAATCTCCAGCCCCGACAGACTTTCCCAGCACTTCCCTGCGCCTCTCCAGGTCCTGAGTCATCCTGATCCTCTGTCTACCACATGAGCCCAAATCTGTGCCTCAGTCTGCCAGTCTCTAAAACTGCAGTCTGCTAGGCCTTGGAGTGCCCCACACCCCACCTTGGAGAGCCCAGTTCTCCCAGCTTGAGTTCCTCCCTACCCTCCCTCCCCAGTCTCCTGCCCCTGCCAGGCTGTAACCAACCACTCCTCTCCCAAACCAGGCTCAACAGGGGAACGGATCTGCCTTGCGGGGGACAGTGCAGGCGGGAACCTCTGCTTCACCGTGGCTCTTCGGGCAGCAGCCTACGGGGTGCGGGTGCCAGATGGCATCATGGCAGCCTACCCGGCCACAATGCTGCAGCCTGCCGCCTCTCCCTCCCGCCTGCTGAGCCTCATGGACCCCCTGCTGCCCCTCAGCGTGCTCTCCAAGTGTGTCAGTGCCTATGCTGGTGAGGCCCACACCCTCAGCAGGGAAACAGGACTGCATGGATATCTGGGTCCTGCAGGGATGGGCTGGGGACCGGGACTCCTGTGACTGAGGAAGGAGAGGCCAGGCAGAGGAATCTAAGACTCCTTGTCCCTTTTTTTTTTTTTGGTGTGTGTGTGTGTGTGTGAGAGAGAGAGAGAGGGAGAGACAAGGTCTCGTGTCGCTCAGGCTGAGTGCAATGGCTCAAACACACCTCACTGTAGCCTCGACCTCCCAGGCTGAAGCAATCATCCTGCCTCAGCTTCCCAAGTAGCTGGGACTACAGGCGTGCACCACCACGCCCACACCCACGCCCAGCTAATTTGTTTTTCGCTATGTTGCCCAGGCTGGTCTTGAACTCCTGGGCTCAAGCCATCCTCTCGCCTTGGCCTCCCAAAGTACTAGGACTATAGGAGTGAGCTACTGCACCCAGACTCCTTGTCCCTTTTGAAGCAATTGGATATTCTCACGTCCCTGGGGCCACAGATGCCTGAAGTTCTGGGTGTTAAGACTGGGCCCAGAAAGAGAGGAAAACAACTCAGCTCCCCACATATACTCTGCAGGTGCAAAGACAGAAGACCACTCCAACTCAGACCAGAAAGCCCTAGGCATGATGGGGCTGGTGCGGCGGGACACAGCCCTGCTCCTTCGAGACTTCCGTCTGGGTGCCTCCTCATGGCTCAACTCCTTCCTGGAGTTAAGTGGGCGCAAGTCCCAAAAGATGTCAGAGCCCATAGCAGGTGAGTGATTCACTCCCATCACCTGCCCAGCCAGGGTGGGCAGAAGGGACAGCCTAGCACAGCAAAAGTCCCAGGGAAGATGCTGGGCATGGTGGTTCAGGCCTGCAATCCCAGCACTTTGGGAGGCCAAGGTGGGCAGATCACTTGAGGTCAGGAGTTCAAGACCAGCCTGGTCAACATGGCAAAATCCCTTCTCTACAAAAAAATACAAAAATTAGCAGGGTATGGTGGTGTACACCTGTAGTCCCAGCTAGCAGGGAGGCTGAAGCCTATGAGAATCGCTTGAACCTGGGTAGCAGAGATTGCAGTGAGCCAAGATTGAGCCTCTATACTCCAGCCTGGGCAACAGAGTGATACCTTGTCTCAAAAAAAATTTTTTTTTAAAGAGTACCCTTACTGGGCTGTGGTGACGTCTGCCTCCACCCATTTGGGTCAAGTGGCCAGCACAATACGTGCCACCCAGTAGGTGCTATTAGAAGATGCCAACACCCCTGGTGTGCCCATTCTGTTCCAGTGACCCTCTGGGCCACAGAGCACTTAAGTAGTTACTCTCACATTGTTTTGCACCTCGCCTTCGTGGATTTATAAAGACAAGTAAGGCTGGGTGTGGTGGCTCACGCCTGTAATCCCAACACTTTGGGAAGCCGAGGCTGGCGGATCACTTGAGGTCAGGAGTTCAAGACCAGCTTGGCCAACATAGTGAAACCCCATCTCTATTAAAAATACAAAAATTGGCCAGGCGCGATGGCTCATGCCTGTAATCCCAACACTTTAGGAGGCTGAGGCGGGTGGATCACAAGGTCAGAAATTCAAGACCAGCCTGACCAACATGGTGAAACCCCGTCTCTACTAAAAATACAAAAATTAGCCAAGTGTGGTGGCAGGTGCCTGTAATCCCAGCTACTCAGGAGGCTGAGGCAGGAGAATCGCTTGAACCCAGAAGGCGAGGTTGCAGTGAGCCGAGATTACACCACTGCACTTGAGCCTGGGTGACAAAGTGAGACTCTGTCTCAAAAAAAATAAAAGTTAGCTGGGCATGGTGGCACACCTGTAATCCCAGCTACTCAGGAGGCTGTGACAGGAGAATTGCTTGAACCCAGGAGGCGGAGGTTGCAGTGAGCTGAGATTGCATCACTGCACTCCAGCCTGGGCAACAGAGCAAGACTCCATCTCAAAAAAAAAAAAAAAAAAGAAGTAAAAAACTGAAGCTGTAGGGTCTTGGCCCTCGTGGTAGGCAGTGTGGGTCTGATAAAATGAACAGATCTGAGGCCAAGCTGGGCACACCAGGTGGGCTGAAAGTATATCTTTAGCATCATTTGGGTACTTGCTTGCCTAGTCATGTGAAGGGATAAAACTGAAGAACACAAAGGAAATTTGGGGAAGCAGATCCATGTTGGCTACAGGTGCCAGACCCCTAAGAATTGGATACACGCTGGAGACTTGTTAGCTCCCTGTGAACAGAGCCTCCCTTCAAGCCACTGGGCCTGCTCACTATTCAAGTCACTTTGATCCATTTACACCCTGTGGCAAGTGTAATCCCAGCACTTTGGGAGGCCTGGCCAACATGGCAAAACCCCGTCTCTGCTAAAAAAAAAAAAAACACAAAAATTAGCTGGGCATGGTGGCACATGTCTATGGTCCCAGCTACTCGGGAAGCTGAGGCACGAGAATCACTTGAACCTGGGAGGTGGAGGATGCAGTGAGCCATGTTCTCGCCACTGCCCTCCAGCCTGGGTGACAGAGCGAGACTTTGTCTCAAAAAAAAAAAAAAAAAAACTGATATACTGTGATTCCCAGTGGGTAGCAGTACCTAATCCCACATCTTAACCCACTGAGTCCTCCCACCTATGAACCAAGGACTATTTTCATTTCCTTGATCTAGAAGAAAAAATAGGTTCCTAGAAGTAAACTGCACCTAACCTTCCCAGTCACACACACACACACCCTTCACTAGGACACACAGTCCCACTGCCAAGACCCCCGCCCCCATGACCACCTGGGGCATCTGGAACTCCACCCATCCCCTAGGCGAGAGTCTGGGGAAACAGCCTTTCACAGCCCTCCACAGGTGACTGCCCTTCCCACTGCATTCCCTGCCAGCCACACACACCCAAACTAACGGAGCCAGGCCTATCTGCTCCCCCTCTCTCAGAGCCCATGCGCCGCAGTGTGTCTGAAGCAGCGCTGGCCCAGCCCCAGGGCCCACTGGGCACGGATTCCCTCAAGAACCTGACCCTGAGGGACTTGAGCCAGAGGGGAAACTCCGAGACGTTGTCGGACACCCCCGAGATGTCGCTGTCAGCTGAGACACTTAGCTCCTCCACACCCTCCGATGTCAACTTCTTATTACCGCCTGAGGATGCAGAGGAAGAGGCTGAGGCCAAAAATAAGCTGAGCCCCATAGACAGAGGCCTGGGCGTCAATGCCGCCTTCCCCGAGGGTTTCCACCCACGACGTTCCAGCCAGGGTGCCACACAGATGCCCCTCTACTCCTCGCCTATAGTCAAGAACCCCTTCATGTCGCCGCTGTTGGCACCCGACAGCATGCTCAAGAGCCTGCCACCTGTGCACATCGTGGTGAGTGCCAGAGGGGGCCGGCACAGGTGCATTTAGAGAGGAGCAGGGCACCCAGGGAGGAGCGGGACCGGGCACAGGTGCACCTGGGAAAGAGAGCTCTGGAGTGGGGAGAAAGGGACAGGCGTGTACCCAGGAGAGAACAATGCCCCGAACAAACGGGAGGAGGACAGGAGTCAGGGCTGCCTCCGTTTTATTTTACAATTTTGAATACCAAGAGACAGGATCAGTGGGGCAGCCCCTTGGGCTTGGAGAATCAAGAGGGAAAAAAGGTGGGTTTGGCGGGGTGGGGAGGGAGAGGCTGGACAGAGGCCAGGGAGCGCAGTTCAAGTCATTCTCCCTTTCTTCCCACCACTCCCCTACTTCCCTCATTCTCTCCCCAACTCCTCACCCACCATGTCTCCTGCCTCCGTCCACCCCTGTCTGTATCCATATTTCCTGCTCCCTTTGTTCATCAAACCCCTCCTCGCTCTACCTGACCCCGGTCTGTCGGTCCCCCACCCTCTCTCCACGTCCGTCCTGCTGTCCCGTAGGCGTGCGCGCTGGACCCCATGCTGGACGACTCGGTCATGTTCGCGCGGCGACTGCGCAACCTGGGCCAGCCGGTAACGCTGCGCGTGGTGGAAGACCTGCCACACGGCTTCCTGACCCTGGCGGCGCTATGCCGCGAGACGCGCCAGGCCGCGGAGCTGTGCGTGGAGCGCATCCGCCTCATCCTCACTCCGCCTGCCGCGCCCACGCCCGCCCCACCTCTGGTCTGAGCCGCCCGCCGGATCCGGGCTGCGCGGGGAGACGGGGGCTGCGGGGGGCGACACTAAAAGCCTGCTGTTCCCATCTGCGCCGGCCTCCGTCATGAATGCGCTCCGGGCCGGGCGGGAGGGGGCGCGGGCTGTGCCTTACTTAAGTCGGGGGTGGCAAGGGGGCGGGGCGGGGGCCCGAAAGCAGAGACCCCCGCCACGGGGAGGGGGACGCGCACACACACCGGTCACCGAGACGGCTGGACCTGCACACCACCGCTACCTTCTGCTGCTGCTGTGACCGCCACAGGGACGGGGACTGGCCCTCCCTTGCAGGTCGGTCTGTTTGTCTATTGTAAATAAAAGTATTTAATTAGTTTGGCCTCTCTCAAATACGGTGGGGTATTTGCCCACCAGGGGGCAGCATCGGACTCAAGCGGCTGGGAACCAAGAAACCTGGAATGAGGAAGGAGTGTGGGGGCCTGGATTCTTGGGACCAGAAGGGAGTGGACTTCCTGGTAACCCAGACCCACCTCCCCTCGGACTTCATCCAGGTATACTGCCAGGAGATGCTGGGTCCTCAGCTCCTCCCTTGAAGACCTTCGGTTAGCTGGACTCACTCTGGTCCCAGGGAGACCAGGCTCAGCATACATCGGGGGAAATAAAAATAATGTCTTGGGTCTCAAAGGCTCCAGTGACCCAAACACCCTACAGAACTGGAGCAAAGTTAGCGGGAAACCAGAAACAAACTGGCACTCAAAATACTGTAAATGCTGCCAGCCACAGAGGTTCACGCCTGTAATCCCAGCACTTTGAGAGGCAAGACAGGAAGATGGCTTGAGTCCAGGAGTTTGAGACCAGCCTGGGCAACATAGACCAGTCTCTACAAAAACATTTAAAAATTAAGTCGGGCGTGGTGGCACACCCCTGCAGTCCTAGCTCCTCAGGAGGGTGAGGCAGGAGGATCACTTAAGCCCAGGAGTTCGAGGTTGCAGTGAGCTATGATCGCACCACTGCACTCCAACTTGGGCAAGAGTGAGACCCTTTTTCCAAAAAAACAAAAACTGGAAATGCAAGCTCTGTCCAGCTGTGACAATCAGCTCTTGGACCAACTCTCTGGCCCCTTGTAAGCCCTGAGTTTGGAGTTGAGATGATTTATACCCAGGACATTCCTTCAAAGGGCTTCTGATCCTGGATTCAGAGAGGGGGGAAGAACAGACACAGGCTGTCACAGTCCCTGGGGTTCCACCTGTGGTAGTCAGGGAGGGCTTCACAGAGGTGGTGATCTGAGCTTGACACTAAAGGATGAACAAAAGTCTGCTAGGAAGAAAAAACATTCCAGGTTGTGAGAGCCAGCTGGCAGTGATCAAAGCTGCCACCTGGCTAGAAAAAGCTTCCACCTGACCAGAAGGTCAGGTGCAAAGTGGGGAGGGGCGTGAAGGGCCTGGAGTGGTCAGCAGGAGCAGGGCCTGAAGAGCCTGGAGCATAATTTGGACTAAACTGGAGGGCAGTGGGGAGCCACCGGAGCGCTTTGAGCAGGAAAGGGCCAGGGTCAGCTCAGGGCACTAAAAGATTCTGCTGAGACACTGGGGGATGGACAGAGAAGGGCAAAACTGGAGTCCTGCAGGCCAAGAAGGAGGCCTGAGCTGGGGCAGGAGCTGTGAGGGGAGGGAGTGGAGGTGGAGCATCCCAGAGCCATAAAAGCTGGGAAGAACAGCACTTACTGATGAGGTTACAGGACAGCAAGGGGACAGAGATGACACCCAGGTCTAGCCATGGGAGCAGGTGGAGAGTGAAGCTGTCTCTTCAATAGGAGGAGGCCCAGGTGTGTGTGTGACAGGTGAGACCTGCTGAGGGCCACTCTGGACATGATGAGCTGGAAGGTCTCAGGAAGACAATCCAGGAGGCAACAAGGGTCAGAAGTGCAGGCTGGGGCTGGGTGCGGTGGCTCACGCCTGTAATCCCAGCACTTTGGGAGGCCATGGTGGGTGGATCACCTGAGGTCAGGAGTTCAAGACCAGCCCGGCCAACATGGCGAAACGCTGTCTCTACTAAAAATACAAAAATTAGCCGGGTGTGGTGGTACATGCCTATAATCCCAACAAATTGGGAGGCCAGGCAAGAAAATCGCTTGAACCTGGGAGACAGAGGTTACAGTGGGCTGAGACTGTGACACTGCACTCCAGCCTGGGCGACAGAATGAGACTGTGTCTCAAAAAAAAAAAAAACACACACACACACACGATGCAGTCTAGGTGGAGCCAAGGGACTGGAACCTTTCCAGGAAGCCTGGGCAGGTAGGACAAGCAACAAGAGGACAGAGAGAGCCCTGAGGATCACGCCCCCAGTAAAGGGGTGGGCAAGGGTGGGCAGTGGAAGGCAAGGCTGGAGGGTTCTAAGGAGCAGCCGGAGAGAGAGGAAGCTGCCCAGGAAGGAGGATGTAGGGCGAAGGGAGTTTCAGGGAGTGGACCAGGTCAGATGAGGATTAAAATGTTATCCTCAGGTCTCAGCAATAAGCAGGTGACCTCAGTGACCTTGTCCAGAGCCACTGCAGGGTCATGGCGGTTGGGCAGCCAGACATAGTGCGTTGAAGAGGGAGTGGAAGGTAAGGGATTGAGCCAGTGGGCGCCACAAGGGAGCTTGATACAAGGCGCCTGTGTTTAGAGATGTTGGACATGTTTGAATGCTGGAGGGGTGGGAGAGACTGAAACTGCAGAAACAAGAAAGTGGTTTCCTGGGGGGTGGGTGAGAAGCAAGGGATCCTCAGCTCAGAGGTCCTCGTTCACCCAGCAAGTGACTTCTGAGTCAGGGCCTGTGCTGGGGCAGGGAGTTGTAGCCCAGAACTCTTCCTGAAGGTCCAGGTCCACTGGCCTGAGTCACTGCTCCTCTTGTCCAACTCATAGAACCCCTTGCTCACCTCTGTCCAAACAGTCACTACCCATCAACCTGCTCCTCTTTCCTGTCCCCACCTCAGGGATGGCTCCATTGTCCTCCAGGCCAGAGCTCTGGGTCTCATCCTGGACACCCCCTTGTCCCATAGCCCATCAATCCCCACTTTCTGTTCTCTCTGATTCCGGAATCTCCTTATTTATTTATTTATTTTTTTTTTTTTTTCCTCTTTTTTTTTTTT